>NC_136897.1:20589279-20896779 GCF_949152265.1 Phoxinus phoxinus | reverse complement strand
TATTGTTTCCCTAACCACTGCAGGCTACATAGACACGACAGTAGGTGGCGACAATGGACTGTCTTTATGAGTGAGTCATTGATTCAAAAACACAGATTCGTTCAGGAATGAAACAAGTGAACAGGACATCACTGAATGATTCACTCAACCGATTCTTCCAATTACGCTACGCTGATTTATTCAGGAGCTGATTTGCTCAGATTTGGCAAGTTGATCCTGCCTTGACTTGGAAACAATTGTCATTGGTGGAGCAATAAAAGACGAAGTAGTTGGCAATTTATGTTTTTAAAATGTAAGTTACTGTACTGATTTATTAGGTCCTTTATGTAGCAGTAGGCTATATTTTTAAGTAACAGCCTCGTGATTTCGTTGACGTGTGTAGAATACATATACGTTCATCAAACGTGACCGTAAAGAAAAAACATTTGTATTTCAAAGAAATGCTGTTCTTTTAAAAGCAAAATACCAATCCGATGCAGTCGGTTTATAGCTAAGGTCCATTTGATTTGACACACTTAGTTAAAACATTATTACATAAATATCAAAACATAAATTTCATTCATGTCCTTATTATTTTGAAGTTACAGTAAAGCCCCATGTTCATGTGTTGACATTTAGCACGCTTGAAAGCACATGCCACGTTTGTGGTCAGTGTTCATCCATACATGCGGTTCTATAGTGGCAGCTCTTTGCAGCAAGAGGTTTCTGAAAGATTTATCGGCTTTCTTTGCCAACCGAAGTCACTGCTCTTTAGTGTCTCACCAGGTGGCAGGATAAGAGAGTCCCTGTCATAGACTGCTGAGCAACTCTTCTCATTGCAGCTGGTGGAAGAAATGACATGTCATTGTTATTGTTTTAACATTTGCACTTTGAGCTGTTGAACAGTAACATCAAATAATACATCACCTGCATTGTTCAGTAGTCATTGCATTGTCCTCACAGATTTTAACTATGGTGTCCATGCGATCATCCTCAGGCTTTTGAAACCTGTAAATACATCAACTATATACTATTTAAAGACTAAAATAATTAAAGGGATAGTTCACCCAAAAATAAAAATTCCGTCATTAATTACTCACCCACATGTCATTCTAAACCTCGTTCCAAGACTTTCGTTTCATTTATCTTCGGAACACAAATTAAGATCTTTTGGTTGAAATCTGAGAGCTTTCTATCCTTCCATATACAAACTACAACTTTGACTCTTCAAAAACTTCATAAAGAGATCGTAAAACTATAAATTGAGCGCTTTATTATGAACAGATTAAATTTCGTCTTTTATTACAAATAAACATTGACCAGCGAACATAAACAGAAGCTCAACCGAACCTGCTTGACGCACGACAACAAACCTCACTGGTTCTTGTGGTGGCCTAAATGTACTGTGTAACACACGAGAATGAACCTCATTGGTTCTCGCATGTCAAGCAAACATGCTTGATCATCCGTTTACCAGCTGATGTGTGCGTTGATGAATGTTTATATATGAATAAAAGCTTAAATTCAATTGGTTCATCAAATAAAGCGATTAAGGGCGTTTTCACACCTCAAAGTCCGCACCAAGGTCCGAACCAAAGTTCATGTTTTGATACATTTCATACATTCGGTAAGTTTTGGTTTGGTTTCACACTGCAATTATGTGAGCACACTAAAGAAATTAACATGACATACTTGCGTCCTGTCGTCATCAACTGCTATATATCTTTGTCTTCTTCGGCTACGCGGGAACCACCGGAACTTCCTGTGAATGGTCTGAAAGTCCGAACCATACAGAAAATGCTTTCACACTAGAAGCGAACCAAACCTTTGTTCAGTTTGATCTGGACCGAGACTAACGCTACCTCTTTTCATCGGACCAAATTTCGTCTGTTTGACCGTGGTCCGGGGGAGGTTTCACACCTTTAGTTTAGGTTCGGCTCAAACTGAAAAGTCAGAAAATCCGAACCAAACAAGGTAGGTGTGAAAGGGCCTCTTCAGAAAATGTGGACTAATCCGCTTAATTCATATGGATTAGTTTCATAATCTATTTATGAACTTTTTGAAGCATTAAATTGATAGTTGGTAGCTGTCTAGGGAGAGAAAGATCTCAGATTTAATCAAAAATATCTTCATTTGTGTTTGAAGATGAACTAAAGTCTTGCGGGTTTGAAAAGACATGAAGGCAAGTAATTAATGAAATAATTTTCATTTTTGGGGAACTATCCCTTTGACTATATTAAGCGAATGGAAAGCAGAAGTAAAATATATATAATGAATATTTAAATGTTAAAACAACCTGGGTTCCAGACGCTCTTTCACTTTTGCTATGGATAAGATGTAGGGTCCAATCTGTCGTGTAATGGTTGTCAAGTAGGAATTTTCTTGCTTCAGCTGCAGAAGGTCATGAAGCTGTGCTGTAATTATAAAATTAATTAGTTCACATATTAATAGTTTAACTTGCATGATAAAATGAACCCTGAGGCTTCACAGACAATTTGTTGTTTTTCCTCACCTTCATAGATCTCTTGCGCATTGGTTACTCTTTGAAAGGTCACATCCCATATCTAGAAACACAACCAAAATATTCTAAGGTGCACTGTTGTGTTTAAAAAACAAACAAACAAAAAAACCTAACATGTTTTTGCAGGAATTATAATTTAGCCTCACCTCCTGAAACACGGCCCTCTGGGTCTGCACGGCAGAGTACTGAGACGCGATCTGTTCATCAATGACTAGAGACCTTTCCAGGATCTTATCCATGGTGTCCGTGTTGATGAGAGAGTGATGTTTTGTCAGGTCTCTGTGCATCTCCTGAACCTCATCCTTCAGCCTCTGGACTTCTGTCTGAAGAACCTGGCACATGAAGTATGCATATAATTGATCAAATAATACACGTTATACACAATTGTATTTTTATTTGTATTGATTTTTTACCCAAAATACAAGAAAAAGCATTGTTTTAGAGCACATGAATGGAATGAAAAGGCATTTGATTGTCTTGGTTTCAGCATTCAAAAATGTTGAAATAATAGAAGAGATTATTTAATGTATAGAATATAATATACTTTAAAGAGTCTCTACACTCTAAGTAGAAAAGATTCTATAGAACCTTAAATGTAAATTCTGCCATCATTTACTCACCCTGATGTTGTTTTAAACCTGCATGAGTTTCTTTGTTCCATTGAACGCAAAAGTAGATATTTTGAAGAACATTTGTAACCAAAGAGTTGCTGGTCCCCATTGACTTTCATTGTATGAAAAATGGGAATGGGAACCAAATATGTTGGTTACCAACATTCTTCAAAATATATATTTTTTTGTTTAACAGAACAAAGAAACTCATACAGGTTTAGAACAACTTCAGGCTGAGTAAATGATGACAGAATTATTATTATTCAGATCATCTTATAGGGACCCCTTTGAAGTTTGCTGAGGCCCCCAGTGGACCCTGGCCCCCTGGTTAAGAACCACTGCCTTAAAGGGTTCTGTCATATAGAACCTTTTAGGGATTCCCATCATGAGGTATTTCCATTTAAAACAGAATGATGAGGTTGACATAATTTTTCCTTAATAGCAAATAGAAGTTTAATTCTGTCCATGTTTAGGGGTAGACTGACGTATCAAAGAGGACTAATTCTCACCCTGTAGCTCTTCTCAAAGTTGCGGCAGTGCTCGGTAAAGGGTGACTCTCTGCCCTCGGCCAGCAGCACCTTGGTACAAATGTATCTGTGAAAGGTGGGCCTGCGGCCAAAAGGCATTTCACTGAGAGACGGTGACGGGCAAGACATAGACAGAGCTGACAGCCTGTGAAAGGGAATGAGAGATCCTCACATCATTCTTATTTTACACCTGTAGTCAGAATTGTTTTTTAAAGGCAAAGATTAATCTCGCAAAGATTTTAACCTGGCGACTACTGACATAGAATGGACTTTAAGCCAATGGGAAAGTCCTTAAAGATGCATATGCAAATACAAAAAAAGGTACACATTTTGTTAAAAACAAAACATTTTTGTTATTTACAAATACAACAAACCGGTAAATGCACATTTAATATTTGCATATGCTTTTAAACCGCTTTTGTCATTTGTATTAGTTTTTTAATATTTATTTTTTTAACTTTAATGGTAACACTTTACAATAAGGTTTAATTTGTTGACATTAGTTAATGTAACTAACTAACAATGAACAAAACATTTGTTACAGTATTTATTAATCCTTGTTAATATTAGCCTAGTTAATAAAAACACAGTTGTTAATTCATGTTAGTTCTAATTGTTAACAAACACAACTTTTGACTTTGATAATGTATTAGTAAATGTTAAAATGAACAATAATTTAGATTTATATATGCTGTAATATTGTTAATTCTTTATTCATGTTAACTAGAGTATACTGTTAACTAGAGTATGTAGTTTAGAATTTGTCTTTAGGTTTAGTCATTTTATTTCAGCTTTATTTTAATTGACGAAAACTATTTTTAATAGTTAAAGTTTATGTTAACGACACTGAGCAACGTAATTCTATACGGCTAAAGCAGAACATTGATATATTATGTAACAACCATCAAAACACCGACATACAGAACTATTTTGGCTAAAATTAAACTCAGATTCTGGTGCTTATCCATTTTCAGAGCTCGATGACCATTGATGGTCAATTAACAATGTAGTGAATGCAGCATTCCCACCTTAATCCACAAACCTCATTTGGAAATTCCTGAGGTTCAGGAACAAGAATTAAAAGATCAAGAACTAAAATCCCTATTGAAAGCTCATGATGTTACTAAGAAAACGACAAGAATAAAGACAGTTACCTTAGTTTAGCTCCTCTAATCTCTCTTCCCTAGTACTGTGGCGGTACAAGTCCCTCGAGTGAGTCTGGACAATGTATGTTCTCCGAGCCTAAGTGACAAGCGTCCCACCCCCTTACTTTTACCAATTTAAGATCCTGGCACCAACCGTGACATCAGCAGCTTTGGAACAAAGTGCTTTGTGTGAACTATGTGCGACGAGCAGAATCCGAAACACTTCTTTGAAATTCTGTTAAAAATAGTGAGAGAAGCCTGACGCCTGTACTATCCTGTCTGTTGTCATGGGGGTAGATGGGGGAGGACGTTTGTTTGGTGGAGGGCTTCACAAACCTGAACACGGTAGGGATGATTGATGTGGAAAGTTGTCACAGGGACTTGCGTCATTGGACTCTCTATGGAGAGATGGAGGTTGCTGTGGTGGAATAGCTGTATACATTCTGATCTCTTATCACTATGGGTGTGTAGATGCATTGAGGCTGTAATGTCGGGTCTTTTGTGAAAATGTGCAGGGCATATACAAAGGGAATTCAATATGGAAACTTTTAATCATGATAATAGGTTTAGAGGATTAGGACTGATATTGTGGAGTGGCTCCAACAAGCCACATTGGAAAAATGTAGGAATGCCACTGCATTACATAACAAAATATCAAACGTACACATTCAATTTATCAATACTGACAGTAAAGATATTTGTAATGTTACACACGATTTCTATTTCAAATATATTTTTATTTTTTTTAACTTTCCATTCATCAAAGGATCCTGAAAAATGTTTTACGGTTTCCACAAAAATATGAAGATGTTTCAAATCAGCATATTAGATGATTTTCCTGAAGGATCATGTGACACTGAAGAAAGGAGTAATGGTGCTAACATTTCAACTTTGCTATAACAGGGAAAAAAATCCATTTTAAAATATATTAAAATTGAAAACAGTTATAATATTTCACAATGTTACTGTTTTTACTGTATTTTTTATCAAATAAGTGTTGCCTTGGTGAGCATACGAGACTTCTTAAAAAAAAAAAAGTATTAACAAAATATTTCCGATCTCAAACATTTAGGCTACATTAGTGTGGTCACAATACCAAAATTGAATGACAAAGCTTTAAAGGGATAGTTCACTTTAAAATGAAAATTCTGTCATCATGTACTCACCCTCAAGTTGTTTCAAACCTGTATAAATTTCTTTCTTTTGCTGAACACAAAGGAAGATATTTTGAAGAATGTCAGTAACCAAACCGTTAACTGGTCCTATTGACTTCCATAGTAGGAAAAAAAAGAAAGACTATGTCAGTCAATGGGACCAGTTAACTGTTTGGTTACCGACATTCTTCAAAATATCTTCCTTTGTGTTCAGCAGAAGAAAGAAATTCATACAGGTTTGAAACAACTTGAGAGTGAGTATATGATGACAGAATTTTCATTTTAAAGTGAACTCACTTGACCAGCTTGTTTCTGTCCTACTTTTCTACAATTCCCTCCCCTTTATTAAAACACATAAAAAATGTACATGCCCCAGTGTGCACGTTCTTACAGAGATGTTTGCAACGATCACATTATCAATCATGTTATCAATCACTGTTGCTAATCTTTCACAATGCTGCACAGGTTGGGATAGGGGTGGGTGATATGACCTATTCACTGATTCTTAAAAAAATATTAAATAATAATCTAAAATAATCTAATAAAACTACTCAAATACTATTTTCCAATTACATTTGGGGCTGCTGAATAACAATATGCAATTTGTAATGCCAAGCAAACTCAGAACAAAGGCAGAACTGCACAGCTAATATTCATCAGTGCTGAAAATAACTGCTGCACTATGCAGATATACAGTAATATATGAAGACACTAAGCCCAATATTCCCACAACAAGCGCCTCCAGTTTCTTAGAAAAGTGCTTGTAAAACCTCCATGTAGTTCAATCCATAGCAACAGGACTTTAACACAACCTGAAATTCTATGCAATGAGATCAGTGGTGTATTCGGAGAAAGGGAATTTAGGATCACATCCCTTTCTTTCGTAAGCTCTGCTCATATAGATTTGCACTGATAGTAGCACATGTTCACTTCTGCTGCACTAATCTTACTGCAATCTAAAGAGCTAAACTGATCTGGAATCAGTACTCATATACAGCTCTATATAATGAATAAGGCTCTGAAGTGGTCCGTCAGTGGCATAACTGTCTGAGCCCTTCTCCCGAAATGAGAGCTTTCCAGGAAGTCAGGCTCCCTGTGCCTCGTGTTATCACCTCAGCTCCTGGCTCCCTCACAGACACAGAACTAACTCACAGCTATAACAGGACAGTTGCCACTTGGTGCATTGTTGGGAAGAGTTATGTAAACCATTTTCTGTTTAGGAGCTTAATAACCGGCTGAGAAATCACCGGCGTAATTCTAGTGTCTCCTTCCTGTTGTCTGTAGACAGCTCTGTGTCATTAGACAGAATTCAGACAATTTGAGCAGTCCAAGTGCATAAAAAATGGCATATCCGTGCATTATTATAAATTATAATGAAAACAATTGTGCTAATTGTGAAAAAACTTTGGGGTTGTTGAGATTTGAGATTTGGTGAGACCACGACTGTATTTGTTTGATCATTTGGTACACAAACAGTGAAATATTATTAAAATGATTATTTTGCATTTGTATATATTTTAAATTTAATTTATTTCTGTGATGACAAAGCTGAAATTTCAGCATCATTACTCCAGTCTTCAGTGTCACATGATTTTTCAGAAATCATAATATGCTGATTTGGTAATTAAGACATATTGCTTATTATTATCAATGTGCTTATGCTTATTACTTTAGTGGAAACTGATGATATATAACATGATATATTTGGAATAGAAATGTTTTGTATCATTATATATGTCTTTCCTGTCACTTTTGATCAATTTAATTGTCCTTTCTGAATAAAGTAATCTCACTTACTGCAACTTTTGAACAGTAATGTATATCATATTAGATTTACATTATTATCTTATTCAAATTAAAATGGACTCCAGCTACCTAAAAAACATTGTTCTATTTATAATTGTTTTACATTTAATGGGAAATTGTTTTACAATTTGAATTTTTACAGTGTGGCCATTATTACTGCTCTAGTTATAAATATCACAACATCTGATTATAAAAATGAGATCAGATATATTTGCATGTCCTTTAATCACACCAACATGCATTTATGTTTTTTTCATACACAGGCAGTCCAAGGTTGAATAACAGTGCAGTCGTATAATAGTGTTATGCTGAATTTGGTTACATATAAACTGCTCACCTGTAACTCAAAGCAGTTCCTCTAGTCACAGATCCAGGCCTCCGCTGGCTCATCATCAGAAGAGGCTCCAGACAGAGGGCAAACTCAGCATGGTAGTTTGTGTTTATCTGTAGAGTTGATACATACACTTTGTTAGTGTCAGAGGTCTGCACAAAGGGCAGCAGAAGTTTGGTATTCACCTTGCTACTCTGGAGAGGGCAGAACTTGTGAGGTAGCGTTACAATGCTACACAGTCTGTCCATCAACTGCTGTTAAGGGTCATAGGGCATACATTTAAACTTTTTTTCTTTTTCCTTGAGACATTATTTAAAGTGCCCCTATAATGCTTTTTTCGGATATTACCTTTAATGTAGTGTATAATATAGCTGTTTGTTTATGTAAAAGTTCTGCCAAGTTTAAAAAATCAGAATGCACAAGTTATTGTTTTCCAAAAGAAAGAACCGATTCTGAACTATACCTGAAACGAGTCATCAGTAATTCCAGTCTTACTTCCTGCACAAATCTACGTAATTTTGTAAAAAATTTGCATAATTCCAGCCTTTGGTCTTCATTGGCTGCCTGCGAACAGTGTCTACTTCGGCCCACCCTCAAGTTGTAGCGGAGGCCTCAAAGATTTTGGTTCGTGTAGTCGACATGTCAAGAAGACGCTGTTTTCTGCGCTGCGAAACCAAACCACTTTCCATGTACTTCCAAAGGATGAGGACTCAAGCTTGAATTGATACGGTAAAACCAACGCCATTGTTACTGTTCTTATCACTGTTTATACAAGTGCTGAGGAAGCCTCCAGAGTTGAAATTGTACCTGGTAATTGGCATTTGGTTTCCAATATGCACTGTAAGCGGTAGACACCACAAAGTAAACATGATCATAATTCATCAACAGTAAATCATGAGGAATAACTTGGCATAAATGGGAGGTATTAGTTGATTGTATATCTTGTAACAGTGACATTTTTCCCCCTTTGAACATTCAGTGTTCACAAAGAAACGTAGGCCTATTAAATCATCAGCTTTTACATAAAAAATAATTTAATACATCTTAAAATGATTATCAATATTTTTTTAAAGACCATTAAAGACATTTAATATATTAATGACCTTAAATTAGTAATGGGCCTTCGGTTTGTGAACAACATGAGAGTGTTTCTGAAAAAGAAAAGAACAGCTTTTACTTTTGGACTAAACTATTTGTATTCTCAACAATAAATTTGCAGTGATGCTTTGAGCACATATTTGGCCTGTTTAACTCAAATGACATTATCCTTAAATTGTGTGGTTGGGTCATACATGATCTTTGTCCAGGAATTCATCTCTAATGCTCACAAAGCTGCCCATTATTCTGGTCTGTGGTCACAGTGTGCCCCCTTCTGGCGTGTTACCTCACCTGAATACTGTTGAACTGAGTACAGATAGCACTTTCCTCCTCTTCTGCATTTGTTCACACTTCACCCAGCATGGCCTTCAGCAATATGGCAGCTTCTTCACCTCCTTCAGGAGAAAACAGGTCAGTACAAGATGCATCCACTTGTCGGTACTGGTTCAGTTGTACTCTTTGAACTAGATGTTGGTCAGAGTCCAACAACTTTTAGAAATAGTTATTCACCTTAAGAGCTTCAGCTCTGTATAAATCCAACACATTATATTCTCCTATATTCACATACACTAATCTTTTAAATCTCTAATTTCTCTAATGATCACCAAGGCTGAAATGATTTGATCAAAAATAAAAATCAGTAATAAAGAGAAATATTATTGCAATTTAAAATGATTGTTTAATGTTTATTTGAATATATTTTAAAATATAATTTATTCCTGTAGCTGACTGTCACATGATGCTTCATAAATCATTCTAATATGCTGATTCGGTGATCAAGAAACATATTATTATTATTATCAATGTTGAAAACAGTTGTGCATGTTTTTTTGGTTGTTGATGATACATTTTTTTAAGGATTTTTTGGAATGAATAGAACAGCATTTATTTGAAACAGAAATCTTTTGTAACATTATGAATATGTTTTACTGTCACTTTATATACATTTAATGAATTTTTTGTTAAATAAAGGTATACATTTCTGAAAAAAAAGTTATACACTTTTAGTTTAGGGTATATTCTAACTATTAACTATTAACTACGACTTTTGCCTCAATAAACTCCTAATTACTGTTTATTAGTAAGTAAGGTAGTTGTTGGGTTAGGTATGGGGTTGGACTAAGGGATGTAGAATATGGTCATGCAGAATAAGGCATTAATATGTACTTTAAGTACTGATAAAGTCCAATATCCTAGTAATATGCATGCTATAAGCAACTAGTTAATAGTGACAATTAGACCCTAAACTAAATTGTTACCAAAAAATCTTACTGACCCCAAACTGAACGTTTATTAATAAATGTAATATCCACTGTGCATGTGTACATTCTGTAGTATAAGATGATGAACCATTTCTCATTTTCAGTTAATGCTTTAAATATTATAAGATTCTTGGCAGTTTCTGGAATTGAACAATCCTTACTTTTTACTTACTCACCATAGCTTGATCCAGTATTTCACATCCGTGCTCTATGCAGTCTCAATGTCCATGCAGTGGGTGCATTCTCACTATATCATGAAATGAAATAATATTAGTCAGATTAATTTGATTTAAATTATAAACATTTGCAATTCAAATGGCAACAGTCTTCTTTTGGCATGTCTCTGAAACACTTGATTCACAGCATGGACTTTATCTCTTGTCGAAAACATGTTACATCTCTTCATGGAGCGCTGATAAGAAAATGCGAAATGGTATATGAAGGAATAAACTCAGCACTTCCGGTGCCCTTCTTTGGTGCGTTTGGCCAGGGACACAATATCATGCTGGGAAAACATCCTGGCTTTGTGTGTGAGCTCTCTGCACTCTCCACACAGTGGCTGGCTGCAGGTGTTACAGTAATACATCACTCCAGCATCCTGTGCACATAAATACATGCACATTCAGTCAAAAAGATGTGCTGTTACTGCTGATGCCTGAACATAAATGAATGCATATTTTTTTCATGTAGCTGTACTTTGCATTCCATATCACAGTTAGCAGACTGTACTACACTGTCTGTCGAATTATCCACCAGAAACCTCAGCAAACGGCCCTCTGGGGGAAGTGCATTTGTGCCCATCACGACTAAAATATTTAATTTTATCTTTATAACCTTTCTTTGTGATGCATTTTTTAACTTCTTAGGGTTAAAGGAATAACAAATGTGTTCAATGTGTTCTCAGACACAAATAGGTACATCCGTCAGTCTCCACATTTATCTTGTTTTCATTATAACCAGCTTTTCTGTGCCAGTAATAGCATCAAAGTGGTGAATTCCTAGATTTCACTGCATGAGGGAGTGTGTGGTACTGCAAAGTACAAAAGCTTCATTATCTGCAACTCTTAAGTGGCAAAGCAAGATCCCACACTCACACTAAACTGAGAAAGATTACACCGCCACACTCACATGCAAACAAATAGCCTACCATATAATAGAATCTAAGCAATGAAAAAGTTCTACAATTTGGGAAAGCACACTGCAGCATTTCTATTATGTTAGGCTGTGGTAATGGACTGCTTTGCTGAAATGAGCTTTGCTTTTACCCACTGAACCACAGACTGTTGGCAACTATACACTGGTCGTATAAAGCCAGGCTACTTAGACACCAAATGCAAGTTTGCAGTGGGAAACGATGGATAAATATAGCAGGGAAAAGCTTTGCTGCTTAGACACTTGGTGCTCAAAACATTTTTTTCTAAAACAGTAGTTGGATCCGGACATGTCATTTAGACATAGGAAACAATTCAGAGAGTATTCAAGTTCAGTTTACACTTTTAGTGATCAATAAGTATGTTTTTTATTAGCTGATGTTGATCTACAGGACAGGATGCCAAATGGCCAATATTATGTTGATGCAGAAGCTTACAAAAGTTGAACTTTCTATTTCAAATAAATGTTTCCACAAAAATAAGCATTAGCATCACATCATTGATAATAATGAGAATCCTTCTTGAAAACCAAAATCTAAATATTTGATTGATTTCTGAAGGATCATGTGACACTGAAGGCTGGAGTAATGATGCTGAAAATTTAGCTTTGTCATCACAGGAATAAATGTAATTTTAAAATATATTCAAATGAAACTATTTTAAGTTCCGTTATTGTGCTATTTTAAAGGTAAAGCTTTGTTTCGGAGGTCTCCTTTCGGAGCCTGGCTGATATATAATCTCTGTCATGACAACTCTCTGAATGTTTGGCATGGTAATGGATATGACAATGTTGATATGTTTTGTCTTGGCGGAATAGCAGAGTACAAGTGCAGAGTGCAAGTGCAGAGCAAATACAAGTAAGCAATAATACAAGTACGGGACTTGCTACTGCCAATACACACACACACCACACTGCTGTGAGCAAGTAAGACATGCTGCTTCTGTAAAATATAGCCTGCATGAATTACCCATAACAGATCTATACAGGCGGAGCTGGGGAAGGTGGAGGGTGCCATCTAGAGTTTTATGACAGAACTTTGTATATATCACTAGTTAGTTTCCCTATATTGGTCTCTTTTAATTTGCCCTGCACATTGTAAAGAAACACATAAAAAATAGCAGATATGTGAGTCACCTCGAAACAAGATGAAATAGGTCAGCACCAGATTGTGTGTAATTGCTATAAGCTGTGGGATCAATGCATCAAGCACATTTGCCAAGATGCTTGTGTGAGGATCTGTTGTTAAATGACATGTTGAGATGTGATCGGAGTGCCCATCATGTGGAGTGCTTGTTGTGGTGCCAAAATCAGAATGATGGGGTCGTCCTGCAGCTGTCCCAACAACAGCAACGACCCTGTGCCGCTCCTAACTGGACCTCACTCACTGTCTTGGAAGAATGATGTTTCTTTGTTGCATGTTGCATGAATTTGAAATTTAATTCAAGACCCAGAAATGACCGCAACACCACATGATAAGATTAAGTTGTTATTGATCAACAAAGAGAAACATGATGTGAGAAAAAAGATGAATTGAAAATGATGAAATGTAGCATCAACCAGTGAGAAGAACATTTGTAAGTCATCAAAACCTTGGAGAGCACTTCAAAACAGAAGACTTGATGGTTATATATACAAGAGTGTAATGAGTGGGTGGGTATAGTACAAGAAAGATTACAGGAATCCAGGTTTGGCAAAGATTCATTTTCGAATTAACACAAGCTTGAAGAAAACTAAGTGGAGACCCAGATGTAACTTGGCTTCAGTTTACTGTGGCTGGTTCTGATTGAACGCTTCTGTCACGATTTCCATTTCCTCACCCAACCCCCCAATCCTTGAGGTAAAGCTTTCTGTGTACTTGGATCTCAATGAAGCAATTGGAGTTTTTTTCAGCATCTACAGTGCTGAGAAATTGTTTGACCCCTTCCTGATTTTTTGTTTTTTTGTTTTGTTTTTGCATATTTGTCACACTTACTGGTAAATAATCAGATCATCAAACAAATTTTAATATTACACAAAGATAACCCAAGTAAATATAAAATGCAGTTTTAAAAGGATGACTTCATTTATTAAGGGAAAGAAGCTGTCCAAACCTGCCTGGCCCTATCTGAATAAGTAATCCATTGGGCTATCTGTGTGTAATATTAAAATTTGTGTGATGATCTGAATCATCATCAAGTGTGGTAAATATGCAAAAAATAAAAATCAGGAAGGGGGCAAATAATTTTTCACAGCACTGTACATTGTCTACTTATGGGTGACTTATTTAACTTTATAGCATTTAAAATGTTTGATATCAGAACAAAGGTTCACACGGAGCAAATGTCGCATTAATTGGTCAAGCATGATTCATGCACACTCTCGATTTTCTTTACCAGTATATGTGTCTTTTACCTCCCCATAAGCGATTTTTCTGCTTATCCACAGATGGGGCAATTGAGGCGATTGTCATTGACTCTGCCACGCAGGCAGCTGGCAGTGGCACAGAAGATGTGGTAGCAGTCCAGAAGACATGGTTGGCTGTATTGCTCATGACACAGGTGACAGACGAGTGGATGGAGCCTGTAATAGTCTGGATCCCACTGGTAATTGTGAGAGAAGATGATTCCTCCTGCCATCTGTAAAACACAGCAAATACCTTTAAGTATTCGGGATGGTTCGAAATGGATATTACTATAATTATCCAATTATATCCAATCCAGAATTATAAAAAAACTAAATAAAGAAAAGCTATAATCTAGTTTTTTGGGACATTATACTGTATGTAAATACCAGTTTGATTTTTGTAAGATTTTTTTCCCCCCTGAATTTCTACAATAACATAAATTAAAACAAATAAAAGAAAAGAACATTCTGCATTTCTTAAAATATTTTTTTATTCAAACTAATTATTATAACATTAGAATCTTGCTCTTTCTCTGACAAGTTGGGTTGGAAATAAAGACAAGACAAAAGACAAATTGTCATGAATAAAAACACATGAATAAAACTAATTCAATTCAGTAACCTGCAGTCAAATAGACTAGTGTTCTGATCAGTGAGTGATATAGGAAAATCAATCAATAAACAGTGCTATAAATTCTTCATGCAAATCCATCTTTCTCACGATTTTACTTCAAAATTAGTCTTTTATTGAAGCAAAGCAGTTCACTAACACTATATGCAATAAAAAATTAAAAACCTTACCTGATCAAAAACAAACAACAATGCTGTCCGAAAATAGTTCGCATATTTTTTATTCCAAACATACTGCACAATTGGTATTATGATCTCCAGAATGTGGCCTAATGTGGCCAACAAGACAAATCTCTGTATTATGTCTCCCTGAGTGCTTGAGTGCACGTAAAGACAGTTCTCATTTCCTCTTCACAAGCAAAACTTAGTCGCCCACGCAGTAAATTTGGCTTGGTTCAGGAGGGGCCAGTGGATTAACACTATGGTCTTGACCACTATACAGCTGGAATGACAGTAATGCTGGGACTCCTGATGCCAAGCAGCTGACTATGATGGAGGGGAGGGGAACTGATTGCAAAAGGAGACTAGAGGTTTGCCAAAGGTAAAGCTGAACTGCAGTCTGACAATATGAGAAACCAGAGCCTGTGTACCCTGTTAGTTGGCCAGCAAAAATAATAATAATACTTTTATTTGTTCAATAGGATATCAATGGTCTCTTAAGTTACTGTTCTACTTTTACTAATAGTTTATTAGGTTCTACTATTACTAATAGTTTAATAGGTTCATATTGTCTGTAGCCTATGTCTTGATTATAGTTGAGCTAGCTATATATATCAAGTCTTTCCAATAAGCTATGTGAATGAGTAATCTCAATGACATATAAAAAATATTAAGTCTTGTTATTTGTTTTATTTTTTCAGTGATTTTTCCACTCAACAACATAATTTAGACAATTCATTCGATTAACGTTAGGTACAAATAAATAAAATGGCCATTGTCATGATCCAGTGACTGTATTAATCAATCTCCGAATAACTGATTCTATCGATTGTGTTTGGAATAGATTATAACGGGAAGTTTTCAATGCGCATGCGCTCCCTCTCCTCTCTCTTTCTGCCAAACTGTCGGCCATGGCCCCGATTGTGAGTACGAGCAAATTTTCTGAAAAACGACAAAATACGTTTTGTCACGTCCCTCTAGGCTCGCAGAAATCAGTGAATATTAAAGGCGAATCATGGAGAGTTTGAGTACTTTGATTAACGAAAGAATGTGTGCATCAGTGTTGTTTTTAAAAGCGTTTGTTTACCGGAGGTCTGGAGGGTGGCCTGCTCGTGTGCAACCACGTTGTAGCAACCACCAGTTAGCGGATTAGCATTTCTCATAGAACCGACACAGGATAACTACTAGAATAATGAGCGTTTCTAGACAATACTGATATGTATCGAACTGTAGATCATTTATATTTTTGTTGTATTTTGGTTTTAAAGCAATTCCTAGCCAAAGCATTGAAACCACGAAGCTAACTTAGCCAAAAATGGTAACGTTATGCCTGCGTTGGAGATTTAATTTCAATTTTACCTCAACGTTTTTAAATTAATTTCGTTATTGCTTTGAAATATGTGTAACCGTTGGTCGTTGTCTCATATGCTGTCAGATTCCCGTTTTGCTAGAGCTATTTTTATTGAATGATCGGAGAAACATGCCTTACATGAATTCAGCCATCCAGTTATTTTATTGGAAACCCTGATCTCTATTGATTTCATCATGAGCTTCTGATTGTGTCTCGCAGAAAAAGCAGGTGACCAAGGGTGGGAAGAAGAAAAAGCAGGTCCTAAAGTTCACCTTGGACTGCACCCACCCTGTGGAGGATGGCATCATGGATGCTGCTAACTTTGTAAGTGTGCACTGGTTTTTTGATTCATAGTGTGCATAAAACTGGAAATCTCCAATCAGATTACATGACTGACCAGCCATTTTGGGTGTCGTGTATGTTTTTAAAGTTTGCCTGAAACTAAAATTCATCCTATCCATTTTAAATGCATGTTATAGTTTGAATTTGTTCAGCCTCATAATGTTTAATCAAAATATCAGAACTGGATCTTTTTATGTACACATGTAAAACTGCATTTCCTGCTTGTATCCATTTCAGGTAGACCTGCCCCTAAATGGCACATAAACTAATTTGTCTGTTATGGAGCTGCAACTATAGCCTAACTATTTTATAGCTGTAACAATTTTAAACAATTTTATTCCATATCCTGCCCTATGCTGTCCTCCAAACAATGTGTAATGTAAACTAAAGTATATGAAAAGAAATATAGTGAATGTATCTAGTCCTGTCACGATAACAAATTTAGCTGGATGATAAGTTGTCCACGAAATTATTGCGATAAAAGATAATATTGTCGTTCTGAGACAATTTTCATCTAAAATAATGATAATGGCATAATAATGCAGGTACACCTTTTCAAAGATCAATAAACTTTTATTTCTAAAGACTATTTAACACTGAAAACGAAAAACATTTTAATTATCCACAATAAATGAACAAAACAACCACAAATAATAAAAGCAATGGACTCTCAGTCTCAGTCATGTTCTCCCAGGCAATTCATACTGGCTATCAAATTTTTGCAGCATTTTTATTCTAGTAGCAGCAGCGTTTCTGGTGTGCAAGAGACACAGAAAACGCCACGCAGCTGACACGCAACCGAAACACCACGCTCATGCCACGCAGCCACTGTGTCCCTGGCCGTTTATACTCGACACGTCCGCACGAGCGCTAAGGTGCGCACGACAAAAATGACGTCATTGTGGTGTGAGTGGTCGTGCGCGTTGGGTGCGTAAGGGCCCATTTCACCTGGCGGTGTGCACGGCAGATTTTGTAAGAGCGCGTGGCTCCGCATCTGAAGATGAACGACTTCGAGCCAAATCTGGCCGAGCACGAACTTCTCATCACACCAGCACCCAGTTTGCACGTCTAAATTAGTTGCTTACATTTAAAAAAATGAGCATACAATAGCATAAAAAGCCTTTTTAATGAACGTAAAGGTCGAAATCTGTGAAGTTTAACAAGACGCTTGTTGTCAAAATATGCAAAATAGAATTACTTTTTTTTTTTTTTTTTTTATAGAAATGAATTTTTCACTACTGTAAAGCGATGTGACTGGCTTATGGTTTCCAAGGCGCAGCGCGCAGATAATCGATAATCAAATTCATTGTCGATAATAACCAATTTTATCGATTAGTTGTTGCTGCCTTAGTCTGTTAATGGCTTAAATAAGGTGCAAAGTGTCCTTGTACAGATAGTTAAGTCTCTGTAATTGTATAGTCTAATTTTTCATTAATTCTGTAAAATTGATTTTGATTTTATTTCGTTTTCAAAATAACTAATGGATGTTTGTGCGGCTTTGATAAATGTGGGGACGGGTTGATGGCTTGCAGTTGTATTTCTGTATGATCTTATAGGCATGTCTGTATGTCTCTCTCTTTAGGAACAGTTCCTTCAGGAGCGGATCAAAGTAAATGGTAAAGCTGGTAACTTGGGTGGTGGCGTGGTCTCCATTGAAAGGAGCAAAAGCAAAATCACAGTGACATCAGAGGTCCCCTTCTCTAAAAGGTGAGTCTGAGATTAGAGATCCACTTTCCTGAAGTTAAATGCTTAGAAAGAGAGGCTAACTATTAGCTTATTGCTGTTATTACTCTGTGACCATTATGTTGAACATTTTGATCAGTTAAAACTAAAACGAGAGGTAAAAGTAGTGATTAAGATAATGGAACTGAAAAATTATGTACATGTATTACCAAACGGCAAAAGAGAACATTGGTGCACTTTATATGGTCTTTTGCCATTATCACTTAATTGCTGTTATTTCCAATGCAATTTTGTTTTGAGATTTTAGTAACACTTTACAGTAAGGTTTCATTTGTTAATATTAACTACATTAGTTAATATGAACTAACAATGAAAAATACCTGTACAGTATTTATTCATCTTAGTTCATATTGAATATACATTTTTATAGTGCTTTCATATGTACCACTGTACACCCAAAGTGCTTTACTATCATATCAGGGAATCTCTCCTCAACCACCACCATTATTTACACCAATATTTATTAATGTTTAATATTTACACAGAGACTGTAATGGTATAGGTTTGTAAAACTTACACATCGAAACCTGTTTTCAAAAGTTAGCATTTTTCCCCAAAACGCTTGTGTAAATGAAATGCATAGTTTTCCGGGTTTAGATTAAAACGGTGTCGTGTAAACGGCTCCTTAGGGTGCATTCACACCTGCCTCATTTAGTTCTGTTGAATCGCACTAGAGTTCGTTGTCCCCCGTGGTGCGGTTCGTTTGGGCAGGTGTGAATGCAGCAATCGAACTCGTGTGCGCACCAAAAGCGGACCAAACGAGTGTACCGAGAGCTCCTCGGAGAGGTGGTCTTGGTACGCTTTCAAACGTACTCTGGAGCGGTTCGTTTGTGGTGAGAACGTGATCCGACCTCGAACAGACCCAACTGCACATTTTTGTACTAAACCAGCTGCCGTCGTCAGCGGCGCTGTGCATTGTCACTGTTTAGCAACATTAATGCACGTGTCGCCTCCTCCTGAAGTGACTCGCCGTGTGCATTGCATAAAACATTATTTTCAAGCCGCATCCTCGCTTCATTCTCAAATGTTATTGTTTGCCTAAAGTTGTGTAGACAAACTATAATAAACTATGACCAGAGATACAATCCCACGATACAAGCCCACAAAATCGTTTCTCCATAGTAAAAAGCGGTGTGTTGTCTGCTGGATTTTTGATTAAGCGTCTGATCAACTGATTCGGACCAGAGCAATCAGTGTGGTGTGAAAAGGAACCAAAACGCCTGAAATGCTACAAAGTATAATTTTTCTCCCTTGGTCCGGACCAAATGAACTGAACTACGGATGTGAAAGCACCCTTAGTCATCAAAACTGGATAGATGTCAATTAACTTTTTTTCTCTGTAAATCAGTGTCCATTTTTCTCAGTTAGGATGTTGTTGAATCATAAGCGTACAGGTCTTGCAAACTCTGCACAGTAGCTTAAATGTAAATGTTCTCATTGACTAAACAGCCCACATATTCTGCAAACTGAAAGTGTTAAGTACTGCTAATTTAGTCATAGAGGTGTTTTACATTCATCCTTGATTTATTTACCGCCAAACTGAAGTATTGTACTTGCATCTTTCTATCAAACATGTATTTTGGTGTAAGTACTGTCAAAATTACTTTTTCCTATTATATGTAGACTATAATCATGCATTTTTTTTTTATTCGTCTGGATGCTGAATTCCAGCCTGCTAACTAGAAAAGGCTTTTCAGAAGAGCTGTTATATTATTAAAAACATAAAGCAACCCATTCTGTGGCTTTAATGTCAGATTTATCATTGTTAGTGTGTTGGATATACAGTATTAAATAATTTTGAGAGTTACTGTCTAGCCTATAAAGTTTTCTCATTTTTATCTACTTTTATTTTGCAGTAATTAAATTAATTAATTCGGATACATTACTATGACCTTTGTGTAATGACTATTATTCCACTTATACTGTAAAGTTTCAAGCTAGGCATTACATGAAGAATGCATCGATATGAAAATTGTGGCCGATACGGATAATCGTATATTTAGCCGGTAACCGATATATTGGCCAATAAATCTAAAACCAAATGTTGGTGATTTTTTTGAAAACCAAAAGACTCCCCATTAAAAGCCATGTCCCAAGCACACAATTATAATATTCTCGTTATAATTTTATATAGCCTATGTGACCGACTCGAGCTGCACATGTTGCTTTAAACGGTATTTTCATATTTCAAGCAATTAAAAATCATCATGGTGAACAGCTGAAGAAAATAATCCATTATAATATTGGCTAAATTTGCATATTGGGCTGATAACAACTGACCAATGAACGCATATCAATATGGTAGCCGATATATCATGCATCCCTAAAATACATATTAATAATTGTATTGCTACTGCTTTTTTAATATTGCCTCACTTTTTTTCTTCTCTTTGTGTCATGTCATCTACATATTGTCCTTGTCAAATATATGTCTGGGAAGCAAGATCTGATTAAGACCTTTTTGATTACCGTAGGGATTGTTTCTTTTGTTTTGCCCAGTAAAACATGGTGTGAATACAAAGCAGTTACTTCTAAAACCTTTATCTATATTTATAAATAGTGACTTTTATTGCAAAAATTCAAATCATATATATGTAGGGTTCTGATTTTCCCCATCATTTGTGGTTATTTGAGAAGCCTGTAGTTTGTAGTTTTTAAATGCACACTGGAAGAGGCTGTAAACTCAGACCTCTTTACAGTGTTTGTCCATATTACCATATCATTTGAAACTCAATGCCATTTGTGAATGATCACACTTAAGTGTTTATTTGTTGTCTTCAGGTATCTGAAGTATCTCACCAAGAAGTACCTCAAGAAGAACAACCTGCGTGACTGGCTGCGTGTAGTAGCGAACACCAAGGAGAGCTATGAACTGCGCTACTTCCAGATAAATCAGGACGAGGAGGAGGAAGACGATGAAGATTAAATAATTCCATGCCACTCTTTTGTAAATTCAATAAATTTTCAAAAGAAATCTGTTTCTTTGTCTCTGATGTGCTCATTTCAGTATGTTCAAAACATTGTGTCTTTTGCTCTGAGGGTGCAAAAGTGCTGGCAAAATCCATTTGATTTATAATTATGCATTTTCTTTCTATTTTTAGAGCAACAGAAGTCTGTTCCTTTCTGTTCCATTAAAGCATATAGGACTCTTACCACCAGTCAGAAAGGACCAATAATTTCCATAGCAACTGAAGTTTTTGCACTCACAGGGTTCAGAGAGTTCATTTATCTGGGAACAACCTAAACCGGCATGAAATGGTTGATAGTTTTAGCTGATCTCCCAAGCTTGTGCTTAACTCTTCGGACCATCTGAAAAGTGTCTAAAACCACACTAGAAAGGGAGACTAGCAAACCAGCTTAGGTTGGTTTATGCTGGGTTGTACTCTCACCCACCCGCCCTATAATGGTATTATATGGTTTTTAATTGTTCTTGATTGTTCTCAATATTATTATAAATGTCTTGCTTTATTACGTAGAGCATCTGACAGCAGTATCCTTGGCAACAGCTTATGATTCGGATTGAAAAATAATAAATTTGATGTTTATTTGCTTTAAAAATAATTCCTTAAGGATTAACATTTCGTTTAAAAAACAGAAACCTGGTAATTTCTTGTTCACCCAAAATGCGAAAGCACAATGACAGCCTTAGTCTCCATTCATATGTATAGAATTGCAAGAGGCTGCATTGAAAGCGAATGGTGACCGAGACTGCGAGACCCCCCCCCCCCCCCCTTTTTTTTTTTTTTTTTTTTTTTTTTTGAGTGAACCTTCCCTTTAAAACGTCAATAAACTCCGGCGTCAGATGTGCGTTCAGTCATGACCTTGAATATATAAATTGTTCGACCTAAAAAAACACAAAAAAAACACGACAACTATCCCCCCCCAGCTCTTATTATGCGTTTCCTTCGCCTGACTGAAAAGGGATTGTGAGGGAACTTTCTCCTGTGTGTCTCCCTCTATAACCTCGCATTCCTCGAACTTGAGCGGGAAAAGGGCAATGCCAGCGCGAGACGGGTGCACGCGCCGCCGCCGCCACTCTCAGTACTAGTTAAGCCGGTGACCAGCAGAACAGCACTAACTAGTTGTGTCGGGAAACTATGGGATGGATTGCCATGGCAACCGACCAGACGTCACAATCTGGGCATGTGTGTTCCATTTTTGTCTCTTTCTTATTTTCAGACTGGAGGATTTGGATAGAGAAGAGGGAGAAAGGGAAAGATGTTTTAAAACAGGGCAGCCATCTTTTATTTTATTGAGAGCATATTAAAATATTTTTTTTACCTCACCTTTAGTAGACGTCTCCTCTGAATCTGAAAATCTGGGCATTGAGAGGGTTAAGTTTCAGGACTTTATCCCTGTATCTCGGATGTGATTTTCTTGTTATGCGGTAAAGATGCCCGGATCGCTAAGCAATGAAGATGAGGGGCAAGACGATGTGGATTTTGAGGACGACGTGCCAGGTGAGGGGGTAAAGAGTCACAGGGGAGGGAGAGCTCTGCCCTTCACAACTGCGCTGCTACGCCTAGTTGAATGCGGAGGAAAAGGGGCTTGACGCGCGTGCGATTTATTATAGTCTCAGTAGCTTCTGTTCTCACACCGGACACTGTTCGTCCAAAAATAACGGTACACTGTCCGACTGTATTTGAGTCATTAAAGCGCGACTGTCCGCCAGCAGACCATCAGTCTGCGATTCTCATTTCTCAGCTATGTTCGTATTCCATCATCCGGCGGTTTGTTTTTACAGGCGCATTTGTCTTTGCATATAAATGAGTTATGCATGCACCCACTGTCTTTTTTTCTTTCCAGTCAGGCTGCTCTGATATTGCACCCACTGTGCACATGCACAATGATGTCTAAACCTGATGGACTGTTTTAATATAAAGTCTAGTGCATGGCATGCTGCAGACACATTGTAAAAATAGTATGCAAGACCGAGCTGTTGTGATCTATGCATCGTTTAGAGCTGATCTAAACACAAAAAAAGGGAGCATCATCAGTTTCTCAAAAAGGTGATATGGTATTCCTCCGTGGAATATGTAAGGGCTGATGGTGACAAAGCTTCTCTGTGGTCACACTGTCTTGTAAAAGTAGTGCATGTGCTTGACAGAGCCACGTGTGACAGGAAAACATCAGCTACAATGATCCTCTGCCTCTGTGGTCTATTTGACACAGACTTGAGCCAAGACAGTCCACAGTATCTTATAAGAGTTTGATTTCTACACTGTAAAAAAAAATACAGTAGGGTTGGTGAGTTAATATTTTGCAATTGGATTATATAATGATACAAACCTATTTGATTTATTATTAATCTGTTTGTTACTGTAAAATGTACTGATAATGATAGGCTACAGTTAATCACAATTGGAATTACAGTGTAGACTTGTGGTGTTGCCTGAAAGAGGGGTATTTGCTAAATTTAAATTAATGTAACAGATTTTTTTTGTTTCTTTACAGAAATTTTTTCTTATTGTTGTTATTCTTCACGTTGATGCTGGGTATTTGGTTCTCTGGTGATATTCAAGGTTAACTCCGAAGCCAACATTATCCATGGGTTCATCACTGCTGTTGACAATCTCTGTTTGACTGTATTCTTATGTCTGTGTGTCTTATGCTTCTAGTGTTGGTGGAAGGCGTGCATCTTATTTAAAAAAAAGACTCATCAATCTTGTTTTTTTACGATAGATTGGTCTCAAAAGCCATGGATTGTGAGAGCATGGTTCTCAGCGGTGTGATCGAGAAGCCGTGTAAAGACCCATTTCTGCCTGCATGCCTGCCTTTTATACATTCATGGCCCTCAGTTCAATAAAATCAATACATTTATAGTTTTTCACTCCCAGCTCGGTCTAGGCTGCCTCGGAATTAGTCACAAATTAATCACGTGACCGACCTGAGCACGACTATCTCATTTGCACCCCAATCGCGTATTTACCTTCTTTTTTTCTTTTTTTTTTTACTAGGCGGCAACATGCCAGAGATGAAGCTGCTGCGGGCTGCAAATGGTTAGAAATAATGTGCAGTATGCAGAAGAATTAATAATTGAGAAATAATTTATGAGCCAGCATGCTCTTTCCGTGTAGACAGTAAGCCCCCGCATGTGCTAAAAATGAGAAATCTATGCAGTGGAGGACTAGCCAGGATTTTGGGTTATTCTGTTTAGTCCCATTCACTGTGATTGCTTTCATTGTGCAGGCCAGAACACGTTCATGGTTCCTATTCTGAGGTGGCTGATGAATTTTTGGTGAGATTATTAAATACAACTTGAATTTAGCTCATATTTTACGATTTATTATTAATTAGTTGCAAACCACTGCATAATAATTCCCGTACAATACGATTACATTCAAGCAATTAATCTCTAGCTTCTCCGCAAAGAACCGTAAAGCATATTTCTCTTTATTTTTAATTCATTACAGTGAATCTAAGATGCAGTAATGTGATATGACTTATATTGAGAATGCAGTTTGTATAGGCCATCGAAGTGAGATTTGCAAACAGGACTGTTTACTGCACGATCCAAACACTGCAGAACACATGACTGGTGCCCACAGCAGGAGCAATGAAGTGATCACTGGCGCGTGCCCTAAACGCAGATACAAAGAAACAAACGGATGATTTATAAGAACGTTAAGAGAATGAAACATGATAAAGAATTCAAAAGCAAGCTCAAAATTTGCATGTTATTTCACCTCCATCGGATTTGGTTAATGGATGTGCATCAGCTCTGTTAAGATATGTACATTTTAATCAGTTACTTTTAAATTGTTGCAACTTGACTCCGCATTCCTCGTGTGCCACATCAGGAACAAAGGATGGAGCGGCTCCAGAGAGAAAGAGTGATTTTCTCCCAGATTTCCAAAGGTTTCCAGTCTTCAAATTCATCAATGGATAATTTACCCACACATTAAATTCTCTAATTTACTCAATCTCTTGTCGTTCAAAACCTGCATGCCTTTTCTGTAGATCGCAAACAAAGAAGACATTTTGAAAAATGTTTTTTTGTTTTTCCATTGAAAATCAGTGGGGTCCAATGTTCTTTTGGACCCCATTGACTTTCTTATATATGGACAAAAACATTCTTTTGTGTATTGTTTAGAAGAAAGAAAGTCATGGAGGTTTGGAATGACACGAGGGCGAGTAAATGATGAGAAAAAAAGATCATTTCCTGCTCTGTTCTTGTTAGCACTCTTTCATTTGTACGTCTTGCCCCAACAATGCTAGTACGAGTTCTGTTTGTGGTGATTCTCATTAGGACGCATTAGGTTGAAACTGATCCAAAGTCATTTGAGTGTTTTTTTCCTCTATTTCCTCCACTCACAGTCGGGTTTTCTTTTACATAGTCTTATCTTTGAAATTGAAAGATTATCATGAGCTTCCCTCTGCTCATCGCTCTGATTGGTGGGGGTTATTTTTGGAAGCTGCGCTGTGAAAGCTGACACCCCTTCCTTCTTTGCTGGAGTTTGTGCATGCGTGTAAATCATTGTTGCATCACACACATATGTCTGTGTGTCATCAGACTCTGCTTCAGACTCCACAGTGTGTGTCAAATTAAAACTATGAATTTTACCAGCAAATTACTGGAGTATAGAATATGCATGCTGGAATAAAAAAATTAGAGCATCTAAACTCAATTTCAGTGCCTTTGTTCTAGTTTTATGGGTTATTAGGACATTCATTTTAGACTACATTGCTTGTGTACTTGCAATTTTTGCCAGTGTATGTCTTTGCAAAGCAAAGCAAAGGATTGTGAATCAGCCTTGGGCTTGGAGAAAGGATACAGTCTTCAGAAAGTAGAGATAGCGCCTATAAAAGTTGAAGGTCTCAATGAGGGGGTGTTCTAACCATGCTGTCTCATCACATTAACGGTGGGGGCACTATTAACATACACACTCTGTCAGACGGCTAATGCATTTTCCTGTAAACGTTCCCCTTCTTAACAGCGAGCCCGGCCGTGAATCCCATCTCTAATGGAGTGTGGCAATGACCCAGCCCTTGTTACAAGGTCAAAGTTACCCCAATGTCCGTGCTTAGCTGACACAGAAATGTATGGCTGCATGTCATGACATTTTCAGGCTCGGTACCAGTTAGCAAATGGCAGCAGCACAGCTTTTAAACACCTGGCGGTTCCTGGACGAGGCTCTGTTTACATGGGAACATAGCACAGAACGTGACCGCCTATTGCAGCAACTCCGGGACTTCTTTGCACATTGAAAAAAACACTTCAGCTTATTTGTATTGATATATTAATATTCACATTGGTTTGATTTATAAATGTGAATTTTCACCTTAAAAGTCAGTTGGCAATGTAAAACCTTTGCCAGATATCCCCACTTCAAGAGTGCTGTGTTGCATCACCGCGACTGTAAGTGAGAAATGAATGAAGACGAGATGTGAGCTTGATGCGCCTGGCAGGCAGCAGACATATTCTGCCGACATGAAAGAGCCTCCCTGTGAGATGTACTGCAGACGCTATGCCCTAAATATCCGTCATCTCACAGGCAACTGCTCTGTTTATGTGCAGCAGAAGATTGAAATAATAAAAAGCCTCCCAGCAGCTGACAGAAAGATGGGGAGCTCTGTATTTTACGTGAGTAAATACCCGAAATGCCCTGTAGGGCTGCAAGCCGGGCTTGAACCGCGTAGGGGCTGCTCTCACCGGAGCTGAAGTCCTCAAACAGTAGCAGCTAAATGAAGGTTAAGTGGATTTCGAGGATAGCATCCAAGAGGCTGGGAAAGCCCCATCTCTGGCAGCTCCCACGGGGCATGGTGGGCTGCGGGACAGGGCTTTAGCTGATTGACTCCACCACACGTGCTGCATATTTCATGGGCCGCCGTCTGAGCTGACGATAGACAGTCGGCAGGAGTCGTACCGTTAGAGCTCCGGTGGCAAAGGATGCCTCCCTGATGTCTTCTTTTTTTTTTTTTTGAGCTTAGCCTTTTTGACAGCGTGGCATTATTGAAGTGTTACAGTGAATATGTGCTGCCAGACAGTAGTTTTTTTGTTTACAGTGAGAGATTCACAGTTCAGCAGGTGGCAGAGACCTCGCCTCTCTATTTTCGCTCCCCTTTCAGTGTGTCAACTAAAATCTTTGCTTTTCCTCTAAAAGAAGTCTTCGCTTCACAGGCAAGCCCCTAGCAGAAGACAGACAAACAAACAGAGATACAGACAGACAGACAGACAGACAGATAGATAGATAGATAGATAGATAGATAGATAGATAGATAGATAGATAGATAGATAGATAGATAGATAGATTTCTTACTATTTCATATGAAATCGCCAACTCATAAAAAAGATAAATAAACAATCGAGGGATAGATTTTGTATAAATTCATACACAATCGTAAAATAGTTACCTTTTTCATTAGATCGGGATAGATGGACAGATGGATGGATGTTGGAGATGTGATGTGTCTTGTAACTGTAAACCTCCTCTGTTTTTTTCTCAGATGAGGATGAGGAAGGTGAACGTCAGAGGAGTGTCCCCCTGTCGCCGCTAGAGAGATTCTTCTCTGAGGATGATTCGGTTAAACAGCATAAGAAGAAGAAACCCAGCAAGATAATGGAGGGAAAGGAGCCCAAAGTTAAGAAAAAGAAGAAGAAGGAGGTAAGAAACTGTATAATTGTTATCTGATCGTTTGAAGCATGGGTGAAATATACAGTATGTCAAATGTGACATAATCAGAATGGAATTTATGTTCATGTGATGTGCATTTGTTAAACCTGCAATTATGGTATAGCATCTTTGTTTTTGAATGGCTTTAAATGTAATGATCAGATTTTTAAAGGGAAAACCTGGGACAGTTCAAATTCAAATTGTTCAGTATGCTCTCAAGTCCAGTCAGATACTATTAGTTTGGTCAAGTTATCATGAAAACATCCATTTATTTGTATGTACCGGTAATAAAAAATGGTAACAATTCCAATTAAATGCACACTGAAGGGGATAATTCACCCCAAAATCATTTACTCATCCTCATGTTGTTCCAAACTTGTATAGCTTTCTTTCTTCTGTGGTACATAAAAGATGCATTGAAAAATTGTTGGGGCATGAGCACGATGGATAAATGAAACAGTGCTAACAAAAACAGAGCAGGACACATACTGTATGTTTTTCATCATGAATATTATTTTTTTTTCTCATCATTTACTCACCCTCATGTCATTCCAAACCTACATGACTTTCTTTCTTCTGAACAATACACAAAAAAGGATATTTTGACGAATGTTTTTGTCCATACAACGAAAGTCAATGGGGTCCAAAACAACATTGAACCCTACATACTTTTATAGTATGTATTTTTTTTCTACACTATCCCAAAAAAAAAAATCTTCTTTTGTATTCCACTGAACAAAAGGCACTAAATGGAAACTATCTTATGAAAAACAGGGTTTCTTCTCAGAAAAGTTACGCTGACATTAGACCATCCATATAACAAGTAGCGCCCTGGTCTGACTTTAGCATACAAAACATAATAGCACTCAGAAAGGCCAGGTGTGCTATTGTCGACAAGGCTGTGGCATAAGCGCTGCTCTCATGAGGTGTATGATCAGTATGAAACGACTCTCCTGACCTCGGGGTATTTCGTTGTATTGTTTACCGAACAGCTTTTTTCCCTTCAGTCAGTCCTCCCTCCGCGCCTTGGCGAGAGATAAAACGTTTGACAGGTCAGTCGGTCACAGCCCCCCCAGCTGACTGTGCTTACCATTGAGATAATGAGAGGGATTCCTCTCTTTCTCCGCCCTAACCCTCCCTCACTTTCTCTCTGCCTCCTTGCACAGATTCAGTCTTTCTCTCAACCCTCCCTCCTTCTCAGCAGTGTTAAATGTGCCGTGGAGAGGGCAGAGAGGTCTCCCCTCAGCAGCTAAGAGCCCCGCTTGGCGTCAGTCATGCTCTCCCTGCAGTGCCGTGTCAGACACAGGCTCAAATCAATGCGGGTCAAAACCTTCGCCTGCCCTTCTGCTGTCCGCAAATCTAACAGTTCAGCTCGCCAAAGCCGGCCACCTGCGCCGGAGCCTGATAGACTGTGGAGAGTCTGGGGATTGTAACAGGAGAGTGAGAACTGATGCTTTCTCCGATGTAAACAATGATAAGTGACATTTCAGTTGTACAGATGAATTTTTTTTTTTTCTTCTTCTTTTTTTCTGGTCTGGGTGTGTTGAAGATGAGGATGTTTTTGGAAAAAAAAATCTCACAGGAACATTTTTTCCCAAAGATGTCTGACACTATTATGCAGTTCTTTACCAAAGAAAATGCAGTATTTAAAGGTATATTTCACCCAAAAATTAAGATTCTTTCATCATTTGCTCTCTTTCTAAACCCACGTGACTTTCTTTTGCAGCAGTGTTCACGCTGCTCTTTTTCCTCTCCATACTTTCTATTAAAGTGAATAGTTACTGGGGCTGTCAAGCTCCAAAAAGGACAAAAAAGTGGCACAGAAGTAATACTGCCAATATATATATATATATATATATATATATATATATATATATATATATATATATATATATATATATATATATATATATATATATATATATATATATATAAAAAATATAACATTTCATAAAAATGTTTATTATTGTGTTGTTTTCTCAGAAAAAAAGTCAATTTGTTTTATGTTTAAAGCAAGACAAAAGGTAACATTTTACAATAAGTCCCATTTGTTAAAATACGTACAGTAATTTAACAGTAATTTAATTAACAATGAAAAGTACTTCTAAAGCATTTATTAACTGCAGTTAATGTTAATTTCGGCATTTGCTAATACATTATTATAATCAAAAGTTATATCTGTTAATATTATTTAATGGGCCTGAGCTAACCTGAACTTACAATGAACAGTTGAAAATGTCTCAATGCAATATTGATTCTGGAATAAATGTGTTTTGTTTAAAGTATGTTTAGTAAGTATATATAAGTATAAGTATATTTTTTTACTGTAAAATAAGATGAAAATACAGATTAATACATTTTCTGTTCATACGACTCAAATGCAACTCATATACTACTCTAACTTGTGAAGCCATAAAATAATGTGGAAAAGCCTGAAATTGTATTTGTTTGTTCAATATCTTCCCATTTCCCACTAAACTAGATTTACCATTCAATGTATTGTTAATAGTCACAAGACACATGATGATGCCTGTACAATGGCAAATCTGCCTCACATTTCTTTTTTGAGGTACACAGACACTCAGACAGGTTTGTAACAACATGAGGGTAAATAAATGATGACAGAATTTACATTTTTTAGCTGAACTATTCCTATAAAAATACAGCATTTTCTATAGGGAAGAACTGCAGGATGGCGTCAGCCTGAAAACCTCTTTGTGGCACATTATTTACATTGGATCTTTTTTTCCCTTTGAGGTACATTGTCAGATTATTGTGGTTTAGATGTTGGGAGACCTTTCAACTCCAGCTGTGGAGCTTTTTAGTGGTTCTAGTCTTTGCCTCTCGCACAAGCATCCCTCCTCTTTCCCTCTCTCTTCTTCCACTCTCACTTTCTCGCTCTCCCTCCCCCATGTACGTGATTGAGATTTGTCTAGACGGGCCCTAGAACACAGGCACTGCAACCATGGGGACTCTTCATAACAAGCTCGTTATGCAAACGCATCTGATTGGATGGCGCTGTTCCATTGGCTGCTGCAGTGGAGAGAGCCCCCCCTACACCCCCCCACACCCAACACTGCACAGTTTGGTTTCCATGGCAACTCCGAACGGCTGCTGGTGGAGCTTGTGCGCTCTGCGGCAATGCCGGCCTACCCTGCACTGAGGAGACGTCTGCCAGCCAGTGCACAGCTGCAGCACAGCAACAGGCTTTCTCCAATCACGCACACACACTCACACAGTAATTCACCCACAGAAACGTGCGTTCCCTAGCAGTATGATCATTTTGATTGGTTTCCCCGCTTCCAGATGTTACTAATAATAGTGTCGTAATGATCTGTTTTTTTCCTTTATTGAAAATGTGGAGCTGATTGTACATTTACCAATAGTTATGCCATTGTAAAAGCCTGTTTTTAATTAAAATCTATGGTTGCAAGGTCTTTACCAGTTTAAAGGATCTCTGTTTCAATGCTCCTACAAAGTACTGAAGTTATATTTTTACAGAGGCAAGATTTTTGTGCTGCTGAATTGTCCACTATAAAGTTTATAGTGCTATTTTTAATAAGCCTGCACCAAAGTCCCTTTAGGACAAGTCAGTTGACTTGATAACACCTCCAGGCAGCTCTTTTCTGTGTACAGTGGACATATGCATGTATAGCTACAATGAATGGGGAAATTCATACAATAATAATATCATAATTTAAAATGATAATTATTATTATGATCTCTAAGACAAAAATATATTACTATTGTAATACAACTGTACTGTTAAATAAATAAATATTTTATATTGTAATAATTATTTTACAGTAATTTCTACGCTTGCATGAGTTCAAATCCTTATGGAGGGGAGACCTTTAAAGGGATAGTTCACCCAAAAATGAAAATTCTGTCATAATTTACTCACCCTCATGTCGTTCGTTCAAAACCCATAAGACTTTCGTTTATCTTCAAAACACAATACAATTTGAGAGATTTCTGACCCTCTATTGACAGTTCATGCAACTACCACTTTGACCCTTCAAAAAGTTCATGAAGACTTTTAAAACAGAAGCTGATGTGTGAACCGATAAGATTTGTTCTTACGCATCAAGCAGTTGAGCTTCTGTTTATATTCACTGATCAATGTTTATATGTGAATAAAAGCCTAAATTCAATCTGTTCATCAAAGCGATCGAGTCTCTTCAGAAAATTTGGACTAAACCGCTCAATTCATATGGATTATTTTACAATCTCTTTAGGAACAACCAAGCGACAATGTGGTAGTTGTGTGACCTGTCAATGGAGGGACAGAAATCTCTCAGATTTAATTTAAAACATCTTCATTTGTGTTTCGAAGATACAACGTCTTACGGGTTTGGAACGACATGAGGGTGAGTAATTGATGACATTTTTTTTCTTCTTTCATTTCTGGGTGAACTTACCCTTTAATTTTCTGTGACAACAGGTTGTCAAATGCTTCTCATTTCAAATTTCGTTGCGTTCCCAACTGCACATTGAACAGCACATCATCATGATCTGTTCGCGTTTAAATGAACACAGTGCTGCGCTTCACACTGAAACACGCAGCGCATCAGCGATTTCATAAGAGCACTAAGCTATATCTTATATAGCCTTTTCAGTGTTAGTTTGACAGATGCTTTGCTAAAAGCAATGGCTCAAAACATAACGTTAAAGATCTTTTATGTTATCATGAGAAGTATATTTTCGGTTAATTATGAATCATCTGGTTCATTATCATTATGGTAATTCATGGGAAATACTGGCTACTTTGTTAACACTTTTTGTTAAGAATCAGCAATAATTCAACAAATTCAACATAAATTGTGCTTCACACTAAAAAACGCTTAAACCTGAAAAGTATCTTTCAGGTGAGTCCGGGAAATGTATGTGCAAACTTCATCAAAAAGAAGATTGGCTCTTTTAACTGAAAGGTTACACTGGACATTCATTCCTACAGCCACCATATTGAACGTTACAATTTCTCCCATTAATGTCTGTGCTTGCACCCACAGGGGCTTCCTAGCGGCCTGGATGACATGTCAGATAGAGAGGATCGTGGTCACAGGTCGGGGAGTGAGAGCAGCACCTACAGCACCCTGAAGAAGAAAAAGAAGAAACCCAAAGAGAAGAAGGAGAGGAAAACAAAACAGCGAAAGAAAGAGGATGACGAGGACGATGACGACGACGATGATGGAAACATGAAGGTTCTCACATAGCAATTCTCCATTATGCTCTATTAGCCAGGGGAATAAATGAATAACGCTTTCTCATGTGACACCAGGAACCAAAGTCATCCAGTCAGCTGATGCAGGAGTGGGGTCTCGAAGATGTGCAGTACGCCTTCTCAGAGGACGACTATAAAACCATCACCAACTACAAAGCCTTTAGCCAGTTTCTTAGGTAGGGCTTTAAAGTCCTTCTGCTTGGACGTTCTAATGCTCTGCTGTCAAGACGTTGTGTTCTATTTTAAAACATTCCTTCTGGCAAGTGCTAATGCCTGTATGAAGTAATTACATTATGATGACAGGTTTTCTAATAACAGGGATTGAAACAAGATGAGCTGTCAGACCCACACAATGCACGTCTATTGTAACCAGCATGATATTTGATGTGATAGACACTTTTTTAGTATATATTTTCAATTTCTGATTCATACTTCCTGAGAACATCCTGGACCTAGAGTAAAATCACCACAGTGCGTGGCATATCGTAGCTAATTTGCCACACTAATCTCAACTTCAGCGTCTAAGAGTAGGTTTTTTTCTTTGACATTTTTCTTTGTGGTTAGGCCCCTCATTGCCAAGAAGAACCCCAAGATCCCCATGTCAAAAATGATGACAGTGCTCGGAGCAAAATGGAGAGAGTTCAGCGCGAACAACCCTTTTAAAGGCACCTCTGCAACTGCTGTGGCGGCTGCCGTGGCGGCTGCTGTGGAAACGGTCAATGTGGCTCCGCCCATTTGCATTAGAAGTATCCAACAGATCTCTCCATCTGGGCCAATCAAAAAAGCCAAAACCAAAGAGGGAAAGGGTAACGTAATAATCGTTTTGTTTATCTAGGGTTGGATTTCTAAAGCAGTTAGTGGAGGTTTTTACATTGTTTACATATGCAACATGATTAATGATTGACATTTGGTTATTCTTTATCCAAATGTGCTTGCAACTTTAAAGTGAAGAGTGTAATTTCATTCTATGAATGGTTTATTTATATTTGACTGGATATTAAGCTGGGATAAGAGGATGAAGTATCAAAATATGAATATTTAACTTTTTTGTATAAGTATACATATTTAATTTCAGCTTCTTTACAAAAATGCAGGTTTGCAAACGTAAAAATGTGTTTCATTTATGTCTGAAGAATGGAGTATTGTTTTCAGAGCTCTCAAAAAAACTTTTTTGTTTTGTTTATCTCATCTGGACTGCATTGCAGGGCCTGGTGCTAAAAAAAAAAGTAAGTCAGTGAAAGAAACAAAAAAGAAAGGGAAACCGAAGAAGTCCAAATCGAAAGCAGGCCAGGGTGGAAAAAGGAAAAAAGGATCTTCGGTGAGTGCCTTTTCACTGTCTGAAAACTTACGAGGGCTTAACCTATATCACATGGAAAGATTCCCTAGATTTTTTTTACCGTTCCTAATAGTTTCCACTTCCCAGAACAATTAATGAATTGTTGGTTTAGATATACTTGCCTAGATTTCTGGTTCCTCCCAGTTTTATTAGGTACTTTCTGAAGTTGGTTTTCGTGTTATGACCTTCTCATGTTTAGTAGCTTCTGATCTGAGACTTTTTAATGTTTCATTTCTTAGAGCGAGGAAGATTTCCTGGATGACTTTTCGGACTTTGATGACATCAGCATTCACAGTGCCTCTGTACTCTCAGACACTTCAGCGGCACCAAAAAAGAAGTCGACCCGCCGAGGGCGAAAAAAAAGAAAAAGTGAAGTGCTTTTACTATTTATAATAAGTAATTATGTTTTGTGCGTTTGTCATTATTATTATTACTATTAATACATAGTTCTGAATAGTTTTTCTTTATTTCAGTTTTAGTTTGTTTTATTTCAGTTTCTAATTTTCAGTTTAGTTAAAATTTTTAATCTAATATTTATATTATTTTATTTCAGATTTATTTCAAATAACAAAAAAGTTTTTTATGTATAGTTTTAGTTTTAGTAAAAAAAAAAACAGGTTTAAAGGTTTTTGGTAATTTAACCAACAATGTAGCTATATCTGTATCATTGTGAAATATTATTATAATTAATTATATATTTAATATATTTTAAAAGGTAATGTATTCCTGTAATGGCAAAGCTGAATTTTCAGCATCATTACTCACATTATTCTTCAGAAATCATTCTAATAAGCTGATTTGATGCTCAAGAAAATGTTCTTATTATTAGCAATATGTCACGACACACACACAGGAAAAGTTAAGTTCCAGGCGCAGTATTTATTAGGGGAAATCCGTACTCACAAAACCAGTCCAGGCAAGGGTCAAAATCCAGTAGAACAATCCAAAGAAACAAGACATGAACAACAGGAACGGAAGTGTGGGGACATTAAACAAGGACTCCGTGACACATACTAAAACAGACAGGGTATATATACACAGGGAAATGACAATGCTAATGGGGAATAGGCTGAGTGCAATGATTAGTGACAAGGGACAGCTGAGTGCAATGAAGAATAAGGATAGTGGGAAATGTAGTTCACTAGTGTGATGGACACCGTGAGGAAGGAGGACATCTAGTGGTGACCCAAGGAACATAAACCAGACACTGTGACATAACCCCCCCTCTACGGAGCGGCTACCAGACGCTCCAAGACCCACAAAAAACAAACAAAACATAAGTCCAGGCGGGAGGTGGAATGGTGGAGGATCAGGGGAAGGGATGGAGGGCCAGGACCATGAAGGGGAACAGGAACAGGGGATGACAACTTAATCGGCGGCCGTGGCGAAGCAGACAGTCCATCGGGCGGCCAGGGCGGAGAGGACCCCTCGGGCGGCCACGGCGGTGAAGACCCCTCGGGCGGCCACGGCGGTGAAGACCCCTCGGGCGGCCACGGCGGTGAAGACCCCTCGGGTGGCCACGGCGGAGACGACCCCTCGGATGGCCATGGCGGAGACGACCCCTCGGGTGGCCACGGCGGAGACGACCAGGGTGAAGACCCCTCGGGTGGCCACGGCGGAGACGACCAGGGTGAAGACGACCACTCGGGCGGCCATGGCGGAGACGACCAGGGTGAAGCCGACCACTCGGGCGGCCATGGCGGTGAAGACCAAGGCGGAACAGAGACAGACCCTGGCTCAGGAACTGCAACAGACACCACCGGCTCAGGAACTGCAACAGACACCACCGGCTCAGGAACTGCAACAGACACCACCGGCTCAGGAACTGCCACAGACACCACCGGCTCAGGAACTGCCACAGACGCCACCGGCTCAGGAACTGCCACAGACGCCACCGGCTCAGGAACTGCAACAGACGCCACCGGCTCAGGAACTGCAACAGACGCCACCGGCTCAGGAACTGCAACAGACGCCACCGGCTCAGGAACTGCAACAGACGCCACCGGCTCAGGAACTGCAACAGACGCCACCGGCTCAGGAACTGCAACAGACGCCACCGGCTCAGGAACTGCAACAGACGCCACCGGCTCAGGAACTGCAACAGACGCCACCGGCTCAGGAACTGCAACAGACGCCACCGGCTCAGGAACTGCAACCGACGCCACCGGCTCAGGAACTGCAACCGACGCCACCGGCTCAGGAACTGCAACCGACGCCACCGGCTCAGGAACTGCAACCGACGCCACCGGCTCAGGAACTGCAACCGACGCCACCGGCTCAGGAACTGCAACCGACGCCACCGGCTCAGGAACTGCAACCGACGCCACCGGCTCAGGAACTGCAACCGACGCCACCGGCTCAGGAACTGCAACCGACGCCACCGGCTCAGGAACTGCAACCGACGCCACCGGCTCAGGAACTGCAACCGACGCCACCGGCTCAGGAACTGCAACCGACGCCACCGGCTCAGGAACTGCAACCGACGCCACCGGCTCAGGAACTGCAACCGACGCCACCGGCTCAGGAACTGCAACCGACGCCACCGGCTCAGGAACAGACACCAGCGGCTCAGGAACAGACACCAGCGGCTCGACGGTGGCCATCTTGTCTGAAGACACAGGTTCGGTGGCGGTCATCTTCTCCGAAGACACAGGCTCGGCAGACGTGACATGAACAGTCTCGGCGGCGGCAATCTTGTCCGAAGACACAGGCTCGGCAGACGTGACGTGAACAGTCTCTGTGGCGCCCATCTTGTCTGAAGACACAGGCTCGGCAGACGTGACGTGAACAGTCTCTGTGGCGGCCATCTTGTCCGAAGACACAGGCTCAGGAACAGTCTCTGCCTTGGCAGACGTAACGTGAAAAGTCTCTGGCTGGGCGGAACTCAAGTGCTTCCTCGAAGCGTGCAGAACCACCAATGCGTAAAACCCAAAGACAGCTCTCCTGGCCGTGGCAGGACTGATGGTGGGCTGCTCCAGGACGACAGTGGGCTGCTCGGGCACGGCCTTCGGGCCGACATGCTTCCTCCATGCATGCAGAACTGCCAATGCGTGGAACAGGAAGACAGCTTTCTTGGTCGTGGCAGGACTGATGCTGGGCTGCTCCAGGACGACCTCCGGGACAACAGCGTGCTGCACGGGGACGGCCTCCGGGACGACAGCGTGCTGCACGGGGACGGCCTCCGGGACGACAGCGTGCTGCACGGGGACGGCCTCCGGGACGACAGTGTGCTGCACGGGGACGGCCTCCGGGACGACAGCGTGCTGCACGGGGACGGCCTCCGGGACGACAGCGTGCTGCACGGGGACGGCCTCTGGGATGACAGCAGGCTGCACGGGGACGACCTCTGGGGTGAGATCAGTCTCCGGACTGGCAGACTTGCGTCTCCTACCCCCTCTCCGTCTATGACGGCAAGACGGTGGCTCCGACCCGTCCCTCACCAGCCCAGAGTCGAAGGGGGACCATGGTGGAGAGTGGTGTTGGATTCCCTCTCGACCAACCACTCCTCTGCGACCTCCCCGGGTCCCATGAAAAATGACCAGACGGGTTCCCTCAAAACGCTCTCTCCTCTCCCGCTCGTTGACTGGGGAAGAGAAGTTCGCAAACATACTGCTGGATCCTTTTGTGTGACGGAGTCCTTCTGTCACGACACACACACAGGAAAAGTTAAGTTCCAGGCGCAGTATTTATTAGGGGAAATCCGTACTCACAAAACCAGTCCAGGCAAGGGTCAAAATCCAGTAGAACAATCCAAAGAAACAAGACATGAACAACAGGAACGGAAGTGTGGGGACATTAAACAAGGACTCCGTGACACATACTAAAACAGACAGGGTATATATACACAGGGAAATGACAATGCTAATGGGGAATAGGCTGAGTGCAATGATTAGTGACAAGGGACAGCTGAGTGCAATGAAGAATAAGGATAGTGGGAAATGTAGTTCACTAGTGTGATGGACACCGTGAGGAAGGAGGACATCTAGTGGTGACCCAAGGAACATAAACCAGACACTGTGACACAATATTGAAAACAGTTGTTGCTTAACATTTTTTTGTGGAAACTGATCAATTATTTTCAGTAGTCTTTGATGAATAGAAAGTTCAAAAGAACAGAACTGATTTTAATTTGAAATCTTTTGATCAATTTTGATTCAATCCTTGCTGAATAAAAGTAATACTTTCTGTCAAAAACAGTTTTACTGACCCCAAACTTGAGCAGTAGTGTCTTAATGACCGAATCATTTTTGTACTGGAATATTGTTTTTAAAATGATAAAGTATTATGTGTTGAAATTGCACAATACTTATGTTCCATAAAACAATAACAGGTTTCTCATTAAACTGTATTCGTGTAGGAGAGGATGGAGACGGCTACGAGACAGACCATCAAGACTACTGTGAGGTTTGTCAGCAGGGAGGAGAGATCATTCTATGTGACACCTGTCCCAGAGCATATCACCTGGTGTGTCTGGATCCAGAACTGGAGAAAGCCCCAGAAGGCAAATGGAGCTGCCCCCACTGCGTGAGGAAATTCCTTCCTGCTTGACAACAAGCATATCCATGCAAAACAATACATTCTAGTATATCCAAGGCCACAGAACCTCTGCTATTTGAATTGACAGTTTACTGCCTCATCTCTCAGGAAAAAGAAGGCATTCAGTGGGAGGCCAAAGATGACGAGGAGGAGGAAGACGAGGTTGCCGGTGAGGAGGAAGACGACCACATGGAGTTCTGCAGAGTGTGTAAGGATGGAGGAGAGCTGCTGTGCTGTGATACCTGCCCTTCCTCTTACCACATCCACTGTCTCAACCCACCTCTTCCTGAGATTCCCAATGGAGAGTGGCTGTGTCCACGATGCATGGTGAGAAACGTATGCATGGATCAGTTCAGGTCAACGCAGTTGCAAAGCAATCATTTTCTCTGAGACAAATCGCAGTCTCTCAAGTAGCTGAAAATAAAACTTGCTTTGAAGATGATATGTGTGATATATTTCACGATAAGTTTTTTAAAAGTGTTCATTTTCACGATATCAAACATAAAAGTCACCATAAATTAAAAATCAATCATTTTTTATGTTTATTAGAAATTATTTATCTGTGCACACCATTATTATTATTATAATTTTGTATCTTTTTCAAATGTATTCATGTGCGCAGTGCGCTCATAACCTTTACTCAAAATGACTCTTTTCTGATTACATTGGCGCAAGGTCACATGAGCCAATCAATTCCTCATGGACAAAACCAAGTCTCTTCAGTCTTCAGTGCCACAAATATTCTTCTTCATTCTAATATGCTGATTTGGTGATCAAGAAACATATATATATATATATACATAAATCAAATTATTTTAAGCTCTGCTGGAATCAAACTCAAACCGGAAGTAAATATACTAATTGTTGTGAACATTGTAGCTGAACAATATTCCTCATGCCCGTTTCCCCTAGTGCCCACCGCTAAAAGGGAAAGTCCAGAAGATTCTGCACTGGGCGTGGGGCGATCCTCCTCTACCACCTGAGGTTCCCCTTGGGCAGGATGGAGAGAAGGTGGATGGTTTGGCCAAAATACCACTGAAGGGCCGTCCAGAGAGGCAGCTGTTTGTGAAATGGGCTGCCCTGTCCTACTGGCACTGCTCCTGGGTCAGCGAACTTCAGGTGGGATTCCAACATTACCTCACATTAAATCACTAATGCTCGTTTGGCTTGTTCCTGTATCTCAGCTTATGTTATATCCCTTGATGCAGTTGGAGCTATATCACACAGTAATGTACCGTAACTACCAGCGGAAGAACGACATGGACGAACCGCCACCGTACGACTATGGCTCTGGGGAGGAGGAGCTGAACAACGAGAAGAGGAGGAGCAAAGACCCTCAGTATGCAGCCATGGAGGAACAATTCTACCGTTACGGCATCAAGCCGGAATGGATGATCATTCACCGGATTCACAACCACAGGTACAGTGGGCCACAGTCACTTGTGCTAAAGCTACTCTGCTTTTCTTGCTGACAATTCTGATTTATATATATGCTTTAAGACTGTGTTGTGTATGTTGAAGTTTTGATAAGGATGGAGATGTACACTACCTGATCAAGTGGAGAGATTTGCCATATGACCAGTGCACCTGGGAGGCTGATGACTTCACCGTCCCAGATTATGACAGCTTTAAACAAGCCTACTGGGACCACAGGTAAGCCGTTTCAAGTTTGGATGTAGATTTAGATGGTATGTCAACACGAAGGTAGAACTTTCCTGAAGAGGGTACTAAATATTGTATGGCCTGAAGCTCTTAATCATCAGCCTTAGAAATTCAAGCTAAATATTTTATATTTATAACTTTTTTATTAAATTTACTTTTTTATTTTATTTTTTATTATCTGCATCCCTGCAATGCATTTTAGCAATAAACAAACACATCCAAAATGAAATAGTGTTTTGTGTATATATATATATATATTTGTTATACAGCAAAAAAAAGTTGTTGGGTGAACTATACATTTAAATTTGAAACACTGTTACTAATTCTGGCATATATATATATGTTAATATATGTTAATTTATATGTTAATTTACTCACAGCAATTAATGTCTTTTTTTATTCAGTGGAACAGTGAAGAAGATTTTTAGCTGAAACCATGGTCCTTGGTGAAGTTAATAGCTACCGTCACTTTGAGAGTAAAAAAAAAAAACGTATAACTTATAGGCAAAACAAAATTAATACCTGTAATTGAACATTATTTAGATTAATATTAATATATATATATATAATATATTTTTCATTATATGAAAATTATATTTTTATTATTATTTTCATTACATTTTTCAAATATTAGTGTGTTATATTTGAATGGTAGTTTTGCTTTTTAGAATTAGTTCATAATTTTTTTACTACAATAACATTACAAAGACATTTTTCGTTTTTATACTGTAAACTACATATCAGTTAAATAGGTCAAAAATATGAGATGGTTGAAAGCCAAAACCACAATTGTAAGGCAGGAATGCAGATTTTTGATGTGTTTAAAACTAAACTGTTTATGCTAGGTTCACTTTATGTTAAATCATATTTTATCTATATCTAATACGATAAACTTCTCACAATAATTTTGTGAGATGCTTAAAAAAAAGTAATGGAACGCTATGTGTGAAAAGCACTTACACTTACACTTTTTCCAGGAATCAGGTGCTCGGTGAAAATTATCACCCCCTGCTGTTTAGAAAGGGAAAGAGACTCAAAGAGGAAGGGAAGAGGAGAGAACCTCCACCAGACACTCCAGTTGTGGATGTGAGTTGCTATTTTGCCTAATGTATTTTTTGCCACTTTTTCAGTTGTCACTTTTTTTGCGTAGATTGAATCCCATTATGACTCCCTCACAAATGTATATGTCATTGGACACAGCCCACCATCAAGTTTGAACAGCAGACATGGTACATCGATGAGACAGGGGGAACTTTGCACCCATACCAGCTGGAAGGCCTGAACTGGTTGCGCTTCTCTTGGGCCCAAGGAACCGACACAATCTTGGCTGATGAAATGGGCCTTGGCAAGACTGTGCAGACTATAGTGTTCCTGTACTCACTCTACAAAGAGGTCTGGGCGCCACTTGAACTTTCTTTCAAATGCATTTGAGAGTGGAAGGAAACAGAGTGTAACTGAGTTGCTTGTTTCAGGGTCACTCCAAAGGGCCGTTTCTGGTCAGTGCGCCACTCTCCACCATCATCAACTGGGAGAGAGAGTTCGAGATGTGGGCTCCGGATTTCTACGTGGTGACTTACACGGGGGACAAAGACAGCAGGGCCGTCATACGCGAGAATGAATTTACCTTCGAGGACAGCGCCGTCAAATCGGGTCGCAAGGTTTTCCGCATGAAGGTGAGAGAATGTTGTTGATTAACGTCAACCTGATGTTATAATTCATTCAGAGTGAATTAATGTTCCAACCGAAACAATATTTTGCACCAAAACACTTTTTTGTTCACAAATTTCAAAGATGATTTTTACTGGTACCTGAATAAGTTTTTCAGCATCCAAACAATTTACAAAGTGTCCTAGCTTCTGAAAGGTTTAATTTAGAGATGCATTGTTTCTGAGTCAGTTGTTATATCGCACTTTTCCATCACAGAAGGACACGCCGATAAAGTTTCATGTCCTGCTGACATCATATGAACTGATCACCATTGATCAGGCCATACTTGGCTCTATTACCTGGGCATGTCTGGTCGTGGATGAAGCCCACCGACTGAAGAATAACCAGTCAAAGGTACAGAATTCAAGGAAAGATTTACAATTGCTTTGCTGACATCATCATAGTCATAACAATTGTAAAATGTAAAATAATTGTTTTATTACTAATATTAAATATTTGATCTATTACCAGTTCCCAATAGTGCAGAATTTTTAAATATATATATTTTCCAATTTTACATTTTACCTTAGTTGTACATTGTTTAAAATCTTAAAAAATGTATGTAATAAAAACGAAAACATTTTCAGGTTTAAACTTTTGCGCCCCACTTTATTTCATAATATTATTATTTATAGCTTTAGATATTATAATCAATAAATCAACGCTCAGTTTTTCAGAATTCTGAACGGCTACAAAATCTACTATAAGCTGCTCCTGACCGGAACCCCTTTGCAGAACAATCTCGAAGAGCTTTTTCACCTGCTCAACTTTCTCACCCCGGAGCGCTTCAAGTAAGATTGCAGCCTGCATGATTCACCTGGTGATTCATACTGTAGATCCGCTCGTAGAATAATGATCCCCCGCAGAGCAATCTCAGGGCTTATAATGGAACATGTTTTTCATATGATTTGATGGAAGTGAATTCTATCTTCCCTTATATCCAAATGAAAATGTTGCTGTGCGCAGTAACCTGGAGGGCTTTCTGGAGGAGTTTGCGGACATCTCGAAAGAGGACCAGATTAAAAAACTACACGACCTGCTGGGGCCACACATGCTCAGAAGACTGAAGGCAGATGTGTTTAAGAACATGCCGGCAAAAACCGAGCTCATAGTGCGAGTAGAACTCAGCCCAATGCAGAAGTCAGTCATAGTTTTTTTTTTCATTAATGTTCATTTATTTCAAGTAATACATTTAAAAAAGCTTTACTTTTCCATTAACTATAATACCCCTGTTTAATATTTTCTCTCTCACAGGAAATACTACAAGTTCATTTTAACACGTAACTTTGAGGCATTGAATTCCAAGGGAGGAGGGAACCAGGTGTCCCTTCTTAACATCATGATGGACTTGAAGAAATGCTGCAACCATCCCTACTTGTTTCCAGTGGCTGCAGTGGTGAGGAGGGAAGGGGAGGAGAACATACGGAGGCCCCCAATTTATACCACTGCTGTTGTTTATTTTTAGCACATGTAATGGCAATACAGTTTCTGTTTTATAAGAGCTATTTAAAGGCTGAGAAGCTTTTGTTCAGGAGTGTATTGTTTCTTAGTGTCTAAGAAACATAAGACTAGCTGTATATTACATTCTCAAGGACAAAACGTTTTTTAGGTCTCCTTTATTTATATGGTGCTATTATACAATACAGATTGTTTCAAATCAGCTTCACAGTAAGAAACAGGAGAATAACAGAATCAATGATGCAAAAGTAATCAAATATGATCCTTAAATGAATTATTTTACTATCAGAAGTTATTATCAAATGTTACAAACGATTTGTATGTGATATAAATGCTTTTTTTTTCTCTTTTAGAAAGAATCCTGACAAAAAATCGATCACGGTTTCCACAAAATATAATTATTTTATATTATTTTACTGTTATTATTATTTTTATTGATGATAATAATAAGACATGTGTCTTGAGCATCAAATCAACATATTAGAATGTTTTTCTATGGATCATGTGACACTGAAGAATGAAAATTCAGCTTTGCCATCACAAGAAGAAATTGTTTAAAAAAATTGTAAATGAAATAGAATTTAAATTGTAATATTTCATATTTAATGTGATATTTTTTTCATCAAATAAATGCAGCCTTGGTCAGCATAACATATGGCATTATGTTAAATTAGTGTTTGAAATAACTTGATTTTTATGCATGCAGGAAGCTCCGGTCTTACCCAACGGTTCTTACGACGGTAACCTCCTGGTGAAATCCTCAGGGAAACTCACCCTGCTTCAGAAGATGCTAAAAAAACTCAAAGACGAAGGGCACAGGGTTCTTATCTTCTCTCAGGTATAGTGTGTGGTATTTATTCCCTCTTTTGAAGCTCAAAATGCCATGTGAATAACAAAAAAAAAACCCAGAAATACTGTATGAGGCGGACTTGCCTCTATTTCAATGGAAGATTAATTAGATGGTAAACTGTGAATAGAAAATAAAAGTGGAGCTCATTCATCTTTTAAATGGAGTTGACAAATGAAAAGGCGGAGCCTATATTTATCTCTGCTTTGTTGTTTAGTCCTCTGACTTTTTTCCCTCCCATTTTAAATTGCCTGTGGAATCAATGCATCCATTAATTTGATGAATGGCACAGGTAAAGGGGGGTTGTCTCGATGAGACTTCATTTTTCCACCCTTTTTTTATTTCTAAGTGCTTGAGAATAAACATACATATTAATGTTATACGGTAGTTGTTTCTTCAGTCTTTTAAGCTTGATTAAAGGGGAGTGCCGTGCTTCTGTGTCCTCTTGTTGTTGTATTTTGCATGGATGGAATTAAGTATGAGCTGGCAAGCCAGGTTTGCTTTACATTGTGCTTAATGCTGCCATTTTTCCCTTAGTTGGATAACGGTATCTTTTTTGTTTGTGTCTTGTCCTGCACTGTTGATCCCTCTCTCAGATGACAAAGATGCTGGATTTGCTAGAGGACTTCCTGGAGTTTGAGGGGTATAAATATGAGCGTATTGACGGGGGCATCACAGGGGGCCTGCGACAGGAGGCCATCGATCGATTTAACGGTGAGGATGCCGGCAGTAAACCTGCAGTGATGTCTGTGCGTGTGTGGATAGTACTAAGGCACTCATACTGACTGTGTGTCACCCTGTGCAGCACCCGGGGCTCAGCAGTTCTGTTTTCTGCTCTCTACACGTGCTGGAGGATTGGGCATCAATCTGGCAACCGCAGACACAGTGATCATATATGACTCTGACTGGAACCCACACAATGATATTCAGGTAATGCAAACACCAGTGCTGGGGAAGTAAACTGTGTAGTTAAAATACTATTAAAGTATTTAACTGCACTACAAGCTACTAGCAAGAATATATCATATATTAATATATAATATTATATATATAATTGTATTTTTTAAATTTAAGTTTAATCTGGATGCTTAATGATGGATGCTGGACTGCTAGAAAATATGAAAATAACAATATACATATATATATATATGTGTGTGTGTATATATATTATACGTATAATATTGATATATATATTACGAAATCGTGTTTATCTATAGCTCTCCATTATTTAATTATCACTTATGTTTTTCTTGCTTGTGTTCTTCTTTCACTTTGTCTTCATCTATTCTCCTTGTCCATGCAGGCATTCAGCAGGGCACATCGTATCGGGCAAAATAAAAAGGTGATGATCTATCGCTTTGTAACTCGGGCATCCGTAGAGGAGCGTATTACCCAGGTGGCCAAGCGAAAGATGATGCTGACCCACCTGGTGGTGCGTCCTGGCTTGGGCTCTAAGACAGGCTCCATGTCCAAACAGGAACTAGACGACATCCTCAAGTTTGGCACCGAGGAGCTTTTCAAAGACGATGTGGAAGCTGCCAGGACGATGGGTAAGCTGAAGTGGTTTACGATAAATGTTTCTGCACTTTGTTTGTGGATTTAGTGGATTCCAATAGTTCACATACTAAATCTTTTTTTGCAGGAGACAATAAAGAAGGAGAGGAGGGTAGTGTGATACACTATGACGATAACGCCATCTCTAAACTGCTGGATCGTAGTCAGGATGCCACTGAAGACACAGAAATCCAGAACATGAACGAGTACCTGAGCTCATTTAAAGTGGCTCAGTATGTGGTGAGAGAGGAGGATGGAGAGGTGAGATACAGATGCTTTACTGCTTGTTCCTCTACCTCTTTTTTTTATTAAACAAGGGATCAAAGATGAATGGTAGCTCATCCTTTCAGAATGACTACCTTAGAAATGCTTTATTTATTTGACTCTTGTATGCTCAAGAGGGCATAGTTTTGCAAGTTGCTGCTTTTTCACAAAAGCCCCTTGGATTGTTGTTTGCTTATGGTTTTAGTATTATGTGGAGGGACGGCATTGTTCCTGCAGGCAGAAAAAAATCTGATTATTTGGCATCTCTGAATTGTTTTTGTTTTTTTTGCAGTCTGAAAAGACAAAAAAATGTGCAATGCAGTGAAATCGATTTTTACACGTTTCATTATTTTTTATTATTAAAATAATTTTTCTTTTCAATTAAACAGTCACATCGGGTTGTATATAATTTTCTTTATTTTGTAACCTGACGCATACACTGCCAGTCAACAGTTGAAGTTGTTGTTTTTTTAAAGCTTTTTTTAATACTTCTATTTAACAAGGAGGGATTAAAGTTATCTAAAATGGCTGTAAAACATTTATAATGTTACAGAAAATTTCTGTTTCAAATAAATGCTGTTCTTCTGAACTTTCTATTCATCAAAGAATTCAGCTTTACCATCACAAGAAAAAAAATAATAATAATAAAATATATATATATATATATATATATTAATTGTAATAATATTTCACTACTGTTTGTACTGTATTGTTGATCAAATAAATGTAGCCGAGGTCTAAGGTCTTAGGAAACTTCTTTCAAAAACATAAACAAATGTCTATGTAATGTCATACAAAGTACGCAGTATTTGGAGCTGTGTTCGAATTCACTTTAGGGATCATGCTGATGCTTACATCGTTACTTTAGCAACCCATATAGATACACAGCTGTCTGAACAAAGGAATTCGATTTCAGCGATAGAAAAATGGCAGGGCAGACAGTAAGTCTTAAAGATAAAGATTTGTGGACTACCTTGGAGTACCGTGGTATATGAATACGGTAATCATTCAGTACCTTGTTATATATCAAAGTACAATTATTAACCATACCTTCACTGTACCATGATGGTACCACCACAGTTCTTTTTGTAAGGAAGGCTTCTTTGTTGGGCCAAAAACCTGTATTATGGAGGAAAGGCTTCATGTAGCTTAAAGGGACTAAATAATACAAAAAACAATTATATTATCTCATACAAATCCCAAATATTTAGGATTATTGTTAGTCTATAATAATTCTAATGATCTTAACTGAAGTCAACAAGAGGCCCGTGATGTATGATCTGTATTTGTGTTGGTGTTCCTGCAGGAGGAGGTCCAGAGGGAGATTATTAAGCAGGAAGAGAATGTTGATCCAGATTACTGGGAGAAGCTCTTGAGGCACCATTACGAGCAGCAGCAGGAGGATCTGGCCAGGAACCTGGGCAAAGGGAAACGCATCCGCAAACAGGTCAACTATAATGACGCCTCTCAGGAGGATCAAGGTACACAAACACAGATGCTGACAGTGCTATAACTCAGCATAAAACTGCATATATATGTGTACAAGAATTTCCGTCTCAATCCTGTTCTCAGAATGGCAGGACGATCTTTCAGATAACCAGTCAGAGTACTCTGTCGGGTCCGAGGACGAGGATGAAGATTTTGAGGAACGACCTGAAGGTAGGCGTCCTTATATACACACTTCTGTTCAAAAGTTTGGGATCAGTACGATAAAAAAAAGAAAAGAAAAAAGAATACTTTTATTCAGCAAGAATGCATTAAATTGATCAAAAGTAACAGTTAAGATATTTCTAACATTAAAACAAGATTTCTATTTCAAATAAATGCTGTTCTTTTGAACGTTCTATTCATCAAAAAATACCGGAAAAAAGGTTGCAAATCTCGGTTTCCATATAATATTAAGCTGCTCAACTGTTTTCAACATTTATAATAATAAAAAAAAATTCTTGAGCACCAAATCAGCATATATTTGAATATTAGAGGATCATGTGACACTAGAGACTGGAGTAATGATGCTGAAAATTTAGCTTTGCCATCACAGGAATACATTTTAAAATATATTAAAATAGAAATAGTAATAAATAGAAATTATTTGTTATTTTTTATTTCGAAATAATTCCACAATATATTAAATAAATGATTAAAATGCAGCATTGGTGAAAAAAAAAAAAAATGTTTTATAAAAAACATTTAAAAAAAATTCTGACCCCACAGTTATGGACAGTAGTGAATGCTTGATGTCAGACATCAAAGTACTTGGAGACTTTCAGACACCTAAATGAGTTACTTTTCCTTCAGGAGGACGCAGACAATCCCGCAGACAGCTGAAGAGTGATCGGGACAAACCGTTGCCGCCGTTGCTGGCTAGAGTTGGTGGAAATATAGAGGTGAATCTTCTTTCAGTATTATGAAAAGTGCATTGTGTAATTCCTTTCATCAAGTGAAGCTTTGGCTATTTACCTTTGGGATTTTAGGTATTGGGATTTAACGCCCGGCAGCGGAAAGCCTTCCTGAATGCGATTATGCGCTGGGGAATGCCCCCACAAGATGCCTTCAACTCTCACTGGCTGGTCCGTGACCTGAGAGGGAAAAGTGAAAAGGAGTTTAGGTATGTGTGTGTCTCTCTGTAATAGTCTGTTTATATTTTTTCTGCATTTGCATTCGTTGGTCTTTATTCTTGTGTGTTCTTCAGGGCTTATGTGTCTCTGTTCATGAGGCACCTGTGTGAGCCGGGGGCAGATGGAGCAGAGACATTTGCAGATGGGGTCCCGAGGGAAGGCCTGTCCCGCCAACACGTTCTCACCCGGATCGGTGTCATGTCTCTGGTGCGCAAGAAGGTGATGAATTACTTACTGCATTTTATGTGCACTGTTTTGATGGAATTATTATTTGTTTAATTATTAATTTATATATACTCCTGGGCAAAAAACTAAATGGGTCACAATGGATAAACACTAAGCTTTTAATTGTCTTAACCACAAATTATTGGTCAGGAAATTAACAAAATGTAAGCAAATGCACTACTTACAAAAGCCACCCAGAGATGATTGTATTGCTCAGATTTTGCTCCTTTTAAGCTCATGAGACTTAGTTGTGATTCTCTAAGTTGTGATATCTCTTATTTTAGTTTCAACAATGTCTCATATGTTTCTCTTAAAATTCCTAAACTCCTAAAGTTACTCCTAAAAATAAATAAAAGTAGGCACAAATGAGACATGAGAAATGTTTGAGAGAAAAAGAGCCAAACGTGAGAATGTGGTAGAAGAAACATAGAACATCTCTTCTTTGTCTTGCGGCAATCTCTTTCAAGACTCCATTATAGGAATATTTTATTGGTTATTTTATTAGTTGTGAGTCGTGACAGTGTCAACAGTGTCTCAGATGTTTCTCCTAAAGACATGAAAAAGTTCTGAGAAAAAGGAGTCCAAAATGAGAATGGGCTGTGAGAAACATGGGAGATCTCTTTATTTTCTTGCAAAAGGTTGCTCTTTTTGTATTAATATTATTATCATCATATATTATTATTGTCATTATTGAGATTTTGTCTGAAACTTTGGAGACAAAATGAGACCATCGGGGTCTTTAGTTTAGGAGAAAAATCTGAGCACATTGTGTGATATTATTGAGGTCTCTTCTAAAATTTTAGAGACAAATATGGGAGCTCCAGTTTCTCTAGCTGAGGAGAAAAATCTGAGCATAGTGTGTGATGATGATGAGATCTCTTCTAAACTTCAGAGGAGACAAATGTGAGTGATCCAGAGTCTCCAGCTAAGGAGAAAAATATGTGTGACGATGATGATGAGATATCTTCTAAAACTTTAAAGGAGACCAATATGAGAGTGTTAGAGTTTGTGTCAGGAGACAAGAGACTCAAGAAGCAAAAGTCTCCATTTGATGTTAAAGTAACCTCATTTTTGTCTAGGAGAAACATTTGAGATGTTAGTGATCTCATTGTTTTATTTTTATTTCCTCTGGGCATTGCTGTCTCAGAAAAACATTAAAGGCAGAATGAGGTTTTTGCAGATAATGGGAAGTTGTGTGTTGGGTGATGAATCACAATGAAACACGAGTTGCATGGTGATGCTCCAGAGCTGTCTTCAAAAATCTGCTGATAAATATAATAATAAATGCATCTTTACCACGGTGAAGCATGGAGGAAGAGGTGTCATTGTGTGGGAGCCTTTTTATCTGCTGGTATTGGTGAGCTACTTCACTGTGAATAGTCAATTAATGCTTTGGAGTACAGGAGAATATTGCAGAATGGCTTGCTTCCCACAATTGATCAGATGTTATGATCAATGTTCGTTCAGTTATTTTATCTACAGTATTTGTGCTAATTTCCTGACCAGTGATTTGTGATTCAAATGTTTAAGCCCATTAAAAGACCACTAAATATTTAGCCTTTTTTTTCCCCCTTTGTCATGCGGGTGGTTGTATAAACACATACACGAAGATGAAGATTAAGGCAATAAGGTAATATTTAAAGGGGGCGTATCATGAAAATCGTACTTTTTCCGTGTTTAAGTGCTATAATTGGGTCCCCTGTGCATCTACCAACCCTGAAAACGTGAAAAGTGATAACCAGTTGTTTTGGTAAGCCTTTCTCTGCAAGCATGTCAAAAAATAAGCTGATCAGATTTCGTCCCCCTTCTGATGTAGGTAGGGGATTTTATTAGAATATTTCCGCCCCTTAATCTGCACGTTTCTACCCACAGCGCCGCCATTTGGTTTACAACAGTGTAACCAGTTGTAAACCACCCTAACCCTAACGCAATGGCAAAAGTTGGAGCAAAGCATGCAAAGCCGCATGTTAACTAATGATCGTTGCGACAGAAGTGAATCAATCAAATCTAACTTTACCTGGACAGGACAGTAAACTTAATCTAGAGCTGATGTAAAGCCGCTATCGCTGTTACTTTAATTTCCTATCATCACTGTAAAGCTGCTTTGATACAATCTATATTGTTAAAAGCGCTATATAAATGAAGGTGACTTGACTACATCTTGTGAAAAGGGGCATAATATGTCACCTTTAATAAATCCAATGGGTAATCCAGACAGGAACATACAGTAGCAACATAAAACACATCCACTAAAGACGACACCAGACACTTCAGAGAACCGAACATACAGTACAGTATAGGTGATGATGATGATGATGATTGAGTTCACAGCTGAACATAATTCAGTGTCCGGGACAACAAATGAGTGACGATGGCAGACGATGACGAAACACAACGAGTCCAAAGTAACGTGATTGTGACACCCAGGAGTGTATATGGACTGCATATATATTTATTTTTCTAGCAATACATATTAAATATGCATCCAAATTAAGCAGGGCTTTAAAATTAAACTAAAATACATATTTAAAAATAAAATTAAATCCAAGTTTTAATTTGCCAAACTAAAACTACTTACACTTTCTCTTGCCCTTGTTTTTGTTGTGTATGTAGGTTCAGGAGTTTGAGCATGTAAATGGGAAGTTTAGTACACCAGATTTGATTCCTGTGGGTTTGGAGCTGAAAAAACTCACTGAAAGTGTCTCATCGGACCCCAACACGCCTGTTCCTGCCAGTCCGGTTCCGACTCAACCCAGCACACCTGTACCTTCAGGTGTGTGAGAGTGTATGTGTTCTATATAATGAAATGCTGGTGGTTTGTGGTTAATTAGACAGTAACATTTGCTTTTTTAACAAAAAAGATAAGACGGAGTCGGTGTCCGGTTCTCAAGAAGACAAGGAGATTACAGAACCAGAGAGCACCAAATCGCTGGACCCTGAGGTCAGACTAAAGTCATCAAGAAATATCTCCTCTGTCTCTCATTTCAATTGTCTTTATTAAAATGAATCTCTTCTCACAACAGCCAGTTATACCAGAACCCTCCCCTGCACCAGAGAAGACCAGTGAGGGAGAAGAGTCAAAGAGCGGCAGTCCGGAGGAGAAACGAATAGAAGAGAATGAGAAGAATGACACCCCTCCTGTCCCTTCAGAGTCATCGTCCAATCAAGCACAGCCGCCCACTAAGCCTAGTGAGCAGTCAGCCAATCAGACACCTTTGGGTAAGGATTCTTCACCATGCATATAATGATTCTATGAAACATTTCTCTCAATAAACAAAATATTAAAGTATTTTGTGTATTTAAGACTGCGGTAAAGGGAAAGAAACTTCTCCGGAGAGAGGGGAAAATAAACCCAGCCCAGCAAAATTAGACGAAAAGGAGCAAAAACCAGGTCAGCATTTGTGGCATTTGTTTATGATGCTTCCAAAAAAAAGAATAAAAGGGGTCACCGAGATTGCAGATCCATTTTATCTTCAAATTAGCATCTTAAAATGTGCACTTTCTACACAATAGGGCCTGAAACCTTTTTCAACAAATGGTCAGTACAAAGAGGTGTCCTCAGATAGTTTGTCTCCCTCAGGAGGTCAAAATAAATATTACTTGTTTTATGTTCTATTCATTTCCTTTGCATTTTGTTGTTAAACCCTTCAACCAAAATGACTGAATATTGTTTAAAACCCTGATTTGTGATTTTTGTATTTTTCTAGCATTACAAATTATACAGACATCCAAAATAAATAGACAACATTTGGAAAATAAATAAAATTAAAAATAAAATAATGCAAATTTTGTTTAAATTAAGCTACAAAACTAAGAGTTAGATTGGGACCAAATGTTGGTTGGTATTTATTGATACATTTATATTTCCCTTAAATAAAAGTACAAAAGTAAAAGTAAAAATAGTATATATATATATCTTTGAGTGGAATGTTTGAGCTTCACACATACAACACTAATATTGTCATTCAGTTTAATAATTCTCACAACAAAAAACATTTGATCCTTAAGGCTTAAAAAGTGAATAGGACATCGATTTGTACCCTATTAATGAAAAGTACTGTGCCAACCCGTATTTTATGCTTCCTGTCAAAATGTTTTATTTTTTGCAGCCATTCCTGATGATTTAAAGTCTGAAGAACAAATTGTGAACCAATTGAATGGAGAGAAAGACGCGAGGGACGACACAGACGAGAGCCACAGAGATGACAAGATCAGCGTCAAGACTCGGTTCATGTTCAACATCGCAGATGGAGGATTCACAGGTGAGTTGCAGTCTTACTGATGTTGTTCAGATTTGCTGTCTCGCGGACAGCGCATTCAGAATTCTATGTGAATTATTGCAGAGATAAAGAATGCATGGATGTGCATGATTGTTTTTGTGTGTTCAGAATTACACACACTGTGGCAGAACGAGGAACGCGCAGCTGTGTCATCTGGCAAAATGTACGACATCTGGCACCGTCGCCATGACTACTGGCTGCTGGCTGGCATCGTAACGTATCCTTACCTGTTCTTTCCATAGAGCTTTTGAGCTGTCCTGATATTGCTATAATAATGGCTTCTATCTTACTGTAACAAAAAACAATAAAAAGAAAAACACAATTCTTTTCTTTTCTTAATGTAGTTACAAGCATAACTGAGTGTGATGTACCAGTTTTAATATAAATGGATTGGTGAAAAATAACACTGCCATTTACTTGTTTTTGAAAGAAGTCTAATGCTCAAAGGCTGCATTTATTTGATCAAAAAGATAGTAAAAACAGTTAAAAAATATTATTAAGTTTTAAAATGACTGTTTTCTATGTGATGACATGACAAAAGCTGAATTTTCAGCAGCCATTACTCCAGTTTTCAGTGTCACATGATCCTTCAGAAATCATTCTTATACAGTATGCTGATTTGGTGCTCAAGATACAATACATTTCCTATTACTATGAATGTTGGAAACGGTTGAGCTGCTTAATATTTTTGTGGAATTCAAGATACATTTTCAGGATTCTTTGATGAATAGTATGTTCAAAATAACAACATTGATATGAAATAGAAATCTATTATAATATTATAATTATCTTTACGGTCTGTCTTTTAAAATAGTGTTCACCCAACGTGTTCTTTAAAGTGCTGTTTTTCAACACACACACACACACACACACACACACACACTCTCTCACACACACACACACCGCTGGGATTGCAATTGTGTGTAAAACCTTTTTAGTAAATAAGGTAATCCTTAACCAGGGACTCTCAGACATGGCTATGCCCGCTGGCAGGACATTCAGAATGACCCACGGTACACCATTCTCAATGAGCCTTTCAAGACTGAAATGCACAAAGGGAACTACTTAGAAATGAAGAATAAATTTCTCGCCAGACGTTTTAAGGTACAAATTATTATGTGTTTTATTTGAATTTAATAAAAAGAATCTTTCATATTCACGCATTCTTCATTCCCGTTTCAGCTCCTGGAACAGGCTTTGGTAATCGAGGAGCAGCTACGGCGCGCAGCGTACCTGAATATGACTCAGGACCCCAGTCACCCTGCCATGGCCCTCAACACGCGTTTCGCAGAGGTGGAGTGCCTGGCTGAGTCCCATCAGCACCTCTCCAAAGAGTCCTTGGCTGGTAACAAGCCAGCCAATGCTGTGCTGCACAAAGGTGTTATTCTAAAAATATAATAAACACAGTGACACTGATGCTTAGAAGCTTTATGAACCAAATAAAAACTATATGTACAGTACTGTTCAAAAATCATGAACAGAAGATCAAAAGTCTTATGCTCATCAAGTCTTATGCTCATCATATATATATAATTATGTTTATTTAATTTTCATTATAATACAAATATAACTAGACATCTAAAAAAAAAACACACAAAATAAATAAATAAAGGAACACCAATAGCTCAGATGTTTATATAAAACAGGACTACACCATAATAAAACAGATTAGAGAATAAAAACAAAACAATAACAAATTTCAAAAAGATGCAGAAGAGGACAAAGGTTCAATGTCCAGAGAGTTATATAATTACAAAATTCCTTGTAATATATTAGGGCGAAGATTAGTTTCCAAATAGTCCAGATGGGGTCCAGATGTAATACATAGGTAAGATGCTCCAGGGGAATCGACTCAAAAATGACCTCATACCAATCTTTAAGAGATGGAGATTTATCACTGATCCAATTAAGTAAAATATTTTTTTTCTGGCAGCAAAGGATAGAATATTATACAATTTCTTATTAGCAGATGAAACAATGCGGTGACACTGGGTCAAAATCCAACTGAATATTAAAGATCTTTTCACATTTTAAAATGTAATCTATTCTTGTGGTGGCAAATCTTCATCTTCAATCTTCAGTGTCGCATGATCCTTCAGAAATAATTATAATATGCTGATTGTCACTGGTTGCCATGTAGTTAATGCAAACCTAAGGAAGATGCGTGGCGCAGAATGAGCGATAATATCATACTTTTAATGAACATGATGAGAACTCAGGCACATGTTAACAAGAGAATCTGAGTTGAGGAAGACAGAAGGCATAAATACAAAGGAAGGTAATCAAAGGAAATAAGAAACCATGACAACTAATGAAGAACTCAGGCAATGACAATGAAAACTAAGACTAGAAACCTAACAAGACAGTGAAACAGAACATGCTCAAGTTCATGCTCAAGGTGCTCAAGAAAAATTTATTATTATTACCAATGTTGAAAAACTAAAATTTTCATTATTATTTGATGAATAGAAAAATGGTTTAAAATGTGATTTATTTAAAATAGAAATCTTTTGTAACATTATAAATGTCTTTACTGTCATTTTTTATCAATTGAATGCATCCTTGCTGAATACTCCAACTGTACATTTCTTTGATAGTTTTATTTTACTATTATTATTTTGATATTCACTGGTGTTGTTTCAGTGTTGAATCAGCTGGAGGAGCTGTTAAGCGACATGAAGGCTGACGTGACGCGGTTGCCCTCCATGCTTTCGCGGGTCCCCCCCGTGTCCGCCCGGCTCCAGATGTCAGAGCGGGGCATCCTCAGCAGGCTCACCAGCCGGGGCAACGAGCCGCCACCTCAGCAGGTGACACGTCTCTTGCCATATGTAGTCCATACAAGATAAATAATAAATGGGCCTTATGTGAATGAACCTTTATATTAGAATGTTCTGTTTCATCTCCCCTCAGCCTTTCCCTCAGGGCTCTTTCAGCTGTTCTCAGATGTATAATAGCAGTTTTGCCGGAGGGTTCCGTGGACCTGGAGGCACAGCGATGGTGAACTACAGTCAGATGCCCCTGGGGCCGTACGTCAGTGGTTAGTGGCTTACATTAGTCTTGAAATGAATATTTTGTTGTATGAATATCTGAACATGCAACATATATATAAGAAAAGAATAGAGCCTCTGCTTTAAAAAAAGTTTTATTCTAGCTTCATGCATTCTTTTTTTAATCAACACTTGAATTGTAAGTTTCATTAAAACTGCAACATTTTGGACAAAAAGCTGATAAAATTGCTTTTTTGTTTCAAAGACTACAATGTGCATAAGCAATGCTTTTATCGCTTGTTTCTGCTCCTTTTATGCCTGTGTTTTGATCCGGAGATTCTTTACTCTTTCAGAAGATGCGTAATAGCGCCCCCTACCGTATAACAGTGAAAACGCAGAAAGTCTGAAAATATCGTCAATGGAGGAGACAATGTTGTCTCAAAAATTACGGAAAATTCTGTCAATGCCGGGGAAAGAGTTAATAATGTTTTCAATACGTTAGCACAAAAACATTATTTATACATAATTCATCTAACGTTTTTTTTTAAACATTGTAGAATATATGGATGTTCACCTAACATTTTTAAATAATACTACTTGTCTCAGAATTTTTAGAGAACATATTTTCTTAGCTGGGTTAAGACTTATCTAGTCTCCCTTAGCCAGACTTTTATGTCTTTGAATTCTTATTGCAGCATATTCTGTCCAAGAACCGCCTACTTGAAAAGGAAGAGACCACCTGACCGACATGTAAAGCAAGTTAGTCTTGTTTTTACATGCCTTTTACTTCTCTTAATTAATATCTAGTTTACTACTAAGTGAACTTCTTGTAATTACATTTTGCAACCTTGTAGTCAAGAAATCGGATAGTGCTTTCTATTTTTGTGTACTAAATGCAACTACAGCCATGTTGTTAATGTAAACTAAAATGAAAACGATTAAATATTAAGCTATGAAATATATAAATATTAGGAGAAAAAAACTTTAAAAACTAAAATACTTATGAAAAATGTAAATATTGCCTTGGCTACTAACTGAAATAAATAAGTTGAAGTACTAAAATTACAAAAAAAATAAAAAATATATATATATATATATATATATATATATATATATATATATATAAATTATGACATAAGCACATAGCTAAATTACTAAAACAAACTCAAATTAAAATTAAAACTGAAAATAAAAAGATAAAAGCTAATTCTATAATGACACTGGGCATTCTTTCTGCAAGCAGTCTGAGACTAAAGGCCCGTTCACACCAAGAACAATAACTATAAAGTTAACTACCACTATATTAGCATCCACACCACGGACGGTATTGTTTATTTTAAGCGCGTGCTTGTCCGCTGCTTTAAATGCTCGAGCTCGTTACAGCAGGATGGATTCTGATTGGCTGTCAATATTTGTATTGTTCATCATCTGGATAAAATCGTTCTGAAAGAGATTCCAACTATTGTTTCTCTGTGCCGTTATCATTATAGCTGTGGTGTGAACGCTTCTATTCTTTAATATTGAGAACAATTTTAATAACTATATCTTTATTGTTCTCTTTATAGTTATCGTCCTTGGTGTGAACGGGCCTTAAGACTTACCCGGTGACCACTGAGAGCATAATACCTAAAGGCAGTAACTAGGTTTAATATATGGAAGTATAATTCTGCTGTTTTCTTCTTCTTAGTGTCCTCAAACGGACCTCCGGCACCAACCAGCCACCTGGAGAAGAAGTCCAGTGATGTTCTGCGTGATGTGGCCACCCCTGATTTGAAATCAGGCAAACCCAGCGATGTTATATGCATCGAGGACTAGCCCGCAGCAACTCCATCCTCTATCTGTACGACAGACAGAACCGTGGGGAACTCCTCCAGACAACAAATATTAAACAGCGAACCTTATCAGTTGCACTTTTTGTCTTTCAGAATCTGTACTTGTATACGCCTACAAGTTTTATTCGGTAGAGTTCCGTTTCTCTTTCATTCTTTTTTAACTTCTGCGATACGAAAGTCTTGATCGATTAAGGAGAGACTGAGGACGCTTATATAGAGGGCACCATTGTTCTGACAGTCCTTTGAGCTTTGTTTTTATATTATTATTTTTACATCATGATGTGTTTTTCTTGATGGCCATGAAGGACATTTTCATCTCTGCTAACGTTGAGCCATCTGGAGGTGCTACTAGTTCCTGGCCAGCTCAAGGACCGGACGTCCCACCTCTGGGTTCATTTGCAGCCTCTGCTTTGCTCCTGGTTCTGCTCATGAGTGGTGTGTTATTGCTGCCCCTGCAGGTTATTGCTGTGTAGTGCATCTAAAAACAGAATAGTGCAATGACTGTCATTTTTCTCTGGAATACATCAGATGATTTTACAGTATGTCACCACTAATGTTTTCGTTTCGAATTGTACTATACATATTTTTTTCAGTTTACATTTACTCTTTAAGAAGAAAAAGAGTGTTGACCCATGAAAGTTTAAATGGTGCTTTTAGTGATTTTGTTTCATTATAATTAAAATAATAATATTTAGCCCTAAGGAAATTAATAGTACTTTTGAAAAACAATTTAAAACAGTGTACACTCAAATGAATTAGCAGCCTAATAAAAGCTTAGAATGCTTCATGCAAGATCACATGACCTGCTGAATAATACGCACTAAACAAAAAAATCTGATTGCGTGCACCTAAGAGCGGTAATAAATCAATGGCAAATGGAATGTTTTCCTGAACTAAGAGCTTTTGAAAAATCAGAAAAACCTCCCAATTGTGGTGTTTGCTGTCAAACATTAGAGCTTACCAACAACTTTAAAGGAATGTTTCATTTTAAATGCAATGTGACCGCTATTGACATAATTTGTGGCAAGCTGTAGAATACCGCAGAAATTATTGTGTCCCTCGGTTTGTAAAAAACAAAGTATTTATAGTAATTAATTTGCAATGTAAGTCTATAGTGAAACTGTACAGGGTCAGAATAAATGTTAACTTGTACATTATCGTGACTTTTTACATGAAACAAACTCCGCCCTTAATTCCATGCCTGGAAATGTTTTGGTAACATATACAAGTAGTCTCACTTAAAAGGACAATTTATAGATTCAATTTTATTTTAATTTGCGTAAATGTAAATTTTTTTTATTAAATTTTTTATATTTTAAATGTTGCTGAATTATTCACGTAGGTGCTTAAACAAAAATAAGTTTCACATTTTTGCTTTTAAACACTCTCAAATGATAAAATGCATTTTTAATGACCTTTTGTTTGATTTTACAAATTGAGGGACAAGCCAAATTATATTCTGTAGTTATCAACGGCATGCCTGAAATATTTCTACAAGTTTTTAATTTCAAAGTGAATTCAGATCCACAGGAATATTTGTGCAGTGTTTCCAACGTGTTCCTGACTGGACTCACATGCGGATACACTGAATTTGTAAACTTAATTACCCACATTTTGTATTATTATTATCATTTTCTTTCTATTGTCAGATGCAGTTTGCTTGACATTTTGTAAAAACTTGGACCCTAAGTGCGTCGGTTTACTAAGCCGAGCTTATGGATAGTATTGACATGATTGTTCTGGTGCCATAAGTGGTGTGAATATGGATTTTATTTTATTTTTTATCTGAAATGATATGCCTTGTGTAACTGTGTTTTAAGCAGCGCACTTTATATGGAGATCGGATGTGACCATAGAGACGACATCTCCTATGGGCCATTTCAAACGCAGTAGAAACCTCCTTCAATAACTCGTATACTCAGTTTCAGTCTGTGGTAGTCATGTTAATTAATGTAGATAAAGTTTTTTTTTTTTTTTTTTTTTTTTTTTGCATCTCAGCATCAATGTAAATGGCACTGAAGTGTCATGGCTGACCGTAAATGTGATCATAGTTTCTTTTGCAGTAGTTTTAACTTAAGGGTTTCAAGATGATGGTGTGTGTATGGGGTGGGGGTTAAATATTGAAATATTTACACGCACACGTGAGAAACCTCAAAGGATTTCAATGAAACACAAAGGCAGCCTCAAGAGTCAAGGGAACTTAAACCCAAGGTTATAAAGAGAGAGCCAGCAGCATAAAATGTGTTGTGAATTTAAGTTTTGTTTTTATCCTGTGTGATGAGTTTACACCATTTCATTTATTCTTTTTTATTACAGTATTGATATTGACATTGAGCTCCATTTAAATGCAATCAAACTGAAGCCAAAATGAATGTATGAAGTATTTAAAAAAAGCTTCAGTCTAATGTTAGAAGTCTCTTCATTCAAGTACATAGGCTTCAAAAGCTACCAAAAGACCCTGGTCAAGACACCTTTGTTGCAACGAACGCACTGCATGTGAGATGTCTTCAGATTACTTTGGACCAGAGAGATCTTTGTCCTGGTTTCTAAACAGCTATGAGCAAAACAATATTGCTATTCTGCAGAGATAAGAATATGGAAAACACAAGTGAACTACCATCATTTCACTTTGTACTCAGTGTATTTGTTTAATGTGTTTTAATAAATTCTCTCCAATAAGATACATGGTCTGTTTCTTTTTCATTTCAATGTTTGCTTCTAATTCAAATGTTTGTGGATTATAGGGCATACATATATATATATATATGTGTGTGTGTGTGTATATATATATTACTTTCATGCTTTAGCATTCTGGTGGGCACTAGAAGAGGGGTCACTAGTGTCAGTTTTTGTATTGCAAATTTTATCAGAAGATTGGAGGGAGTATTTGTCTTTTATAATTATAAAGGCATATTAGATATAGTGGCAAGCTAAGTCAGGAATTTAACTCTGACATGTTGACCAATAAAATATTAGAGGAATGGATACTAGTGATAACATACAGTACGTCTGTTTGTAGACACAGCCCAGTAAACACTAAAACCACAAACATTTCAAAACGCATGAAAAAAGACATTAAGTATGCAGCTACTGTATGTCTTCACTTGTTGCAACAGCCTCAACATGCCAGCTTGCTTGGGGTAGTTTGGGAACGCAGCTGTGCTGTATCCTGAAAGCCAGGCTGCACAGACTGTATCACGGACTCGTAGCCAGAAGCAATGACTACGTTACTAGTTTGCTCTAAGGGTTGGGAACCAAAATCGGACAGAGACTGGTAACTTGATATTTTTGGCATAGAAGAAAGCTGAAATCCAGGCTGGGCCAGCTGAGATACAGGGTAGAAGTTGGTTGATTTAGAATATGCACATTTGAGAAATTATCCTATATCAAAGGACAGAATTGTATATATGAGGCCCCTATAATGCACTGGATTGGCTTAGGGATTGTAGCTGGGTTGTGCTAAAGACTGGTGGCTGGGCAGTATTTGAGGCTAGCAGTTTGGTTCCATTGTACTCTAGGATTTGGGAAGGAGCTAGTTAAGCTGGTTAAAAGGTTGGTCAACAGGCTGGGACACAGACAGAGAGTTGAGCTTATTGCAGGCCACTGGGTTCTGGGCAATAAGTTAAAATTTGGACCAACAATCTATATATTGTTTCCTATTTTTGCAAATGCCAGCCTGACTTCATTCCTTGGCCCAATCAGTTGTAATTAGTTTAATGAAATTACAGCTTAAGATTCTATATAGACTTCGAAACCAATTACATAACATAAGACCCTGTTTACACCTGGTATTAACATGATTTCTGTCCTGATTTCTTTGAGGCGAGGTTCTAGTTTTGGTTTTGTTTCATGTCTTATTTTGTGCCATGTGCTCCCCTTTGTCATGTGATTCACTTGTCCTCATGTAATGTGCTTCCTTGTTTAATGTGTTCTCATATCCAACAAAAAAAATAATGAGTCCTAGTTGGAAACGTGAGAAGAGAGAGTGTAATAGTTTTGGATGGAGTGTGGGGAAATTAGTTAGAGATGTGAGATTGGAGAATGTTGGATACGCTCCAATAATTCCTTTATCTCCAGTACCATTATGGGTTATGCCCCAACCAGAAGTAGATCTAAGTTTATTAGAAAAAAGACAAAAGGAAGGTTCATATGAAACAGAAGTATATAACGTAACGTAAGGGAGTAAAATTGGGTCAAGATATGGGGAATATATGCACATTTACAGATACAGTACTTCAAAAGATTCAAAAACTGGTCATGTGGGTTCTGCATTCATTATTCCAAAGGTTAAAGTGTATAAGAATAAAAGGATATCAGATTGGTGTATACTGGAGAGATGTTTTCAATAATTATGGCAATAATGTGGATTAGGGAAGTTAAAATATCCAAGGCAGTAATATGTTCAGATTGTAGTTCAGCTCAAATAAGTTTGAAGGAGATGAAGTCAGAAACAAGACAGGTTATGGTAATAGAGATAATCCAAGAATTATATTCAATCAAACAAGCTAGTTTAAAGGTACAGTTTTTGTGGGTTCCAGCTCATATTAGGTTAAGAGGTAATGAGGAGGCTGATGCATTGGCAAAAAAGGCAATAGAACAAGAAATAGTATATATACAGATTTTATTTAGTAGGTCAGAAGTTAAATCAATTATTAAAAAGAATATTCTGAAAATATGGCAGCAATATTGGGATAATGAAATACAGTGGTGGGCCGTCAGGGCCAGCAAAGCCTTCTCTGCTGGACAAAACACTATCAGAATCACTGATTCTTATCTAAAATAAAATAATTTTTTTTATATAAATGAGTATTAAATTATTCCCATTAGTCTGTTCTCTTAATTTTATAGCTTTTCTCTTGGTTGCGCTTAGCCTGGGAAAACCCAGACCACTCTCAGTTGTAACTGAGTAAGGGTCTGGCAAAGCTCCATAGACAATTCATTTCCACAGGGGCGTCACCAACGGACGTCGGAGAGATCTAAAACCAATCAGAGCGATGAATGACATGACGTATGCAGAGCGACGGAGAATCATCTCGAGACTCTTAGCAATTCTCTGTTTGTGTTAACGAAAATGACCATTTTAAATCGCTTGAAACAGACGCGATAGCTGATTCGAACGAGTGATGTTGTGATGTTCCACGGCGGCCTTCATCTCTGTAATGTACAAAATCTGCGTCACCGTCTCTGCTCTGTCGTCATCGTGTAAAACGTTTCTGATTGGTGCCGCGATTTCGACGGATTGGAAATGGGTTTCAATGGGCTCTTTGCCAGACCCACTTGCAGAGCAAATCTAAATTTGCCGGAAGTGGTCTGGGTTTTCCCAGGCTAGGTTGCGCTGCTTCCAGTAGTGTATATTTATTTTAGTGCTTTTATCCAATCATATTTCAGCCATCATGTGTTGCCAGGGTCAAATATATCTGCCTCGAGACTTTCAGAATTGATAGTGCGGGCACCTATGCTTTAACCAATCAGATAATCAGTCAGATTTATTCAGCCAATCAGATTTCGAGTTGACTGCACCAGGGACCAGAGCCATAGACAGATGGGTAGTATGTTTCCCTGAATGTTAATGAATTGGTTAGTAGACAGACCACACTGTCACAAAAAATTTAGTCTAAAATTTAGTCTAAAACTAACTAAAAATTTTGTCACATGCATTCAGCTACCTCTGGAAGTTGTTGAAAGCGGAAAAGCTCAAGATATTTTAGACCTCATTTAACATCATCCACTTTATCTTATTAACCAAACCCCATTTTAACACCAGGTGTAAAGGGGTTATAAGAAAACAAAGCAGATTGTCAAACAAAAATTATGTCACTAATGCAGCACAAAGAAAACTAAAGACCACAGCTCAAATATTTCCCCAATAGACACTTGGTTACAAGTCTATATCCTCCCACCTAGTAAACACCAAAACCACAAACCATTTTTATAAATATTTATTTTTCTTCAAAAGCAAACACTAAATACAGAAGAGACAGAGTATGCAGCTATGACTTAACTTTATGCAACAACCTCAATATTCCTGGAGATATATGCTTGTTTTGAGTAGTCTGAGAGCGCAGAGATCCTGGATCAGGAGAGCCAGACTGCACCAGAGATTCATAGCTTGAAGAAAGTGGTACATTATTGGGTTCCTCCAGAGGTTCGGAGTCAAGACTAGAAAGAGAGCCATAATTTGACTCTGGTATAGGAAAGACCCAGAATCCAGGCTGCTGGGGCACAGATTGGTAATGGATTTGTGGTGACTGGTGGCCACTGGATTGGGACAGAGACTGGTGGGGGGCCTGTCCTTGTTGTTGGCCACTAGGCCAGACCACAGACTCGTATCTAGTTTGGACTAACTGCAGGCCACTGGACCGGTCAATAGCTTGTGAGCTAGACTGGGCTGGTTGTTGGATGCTGGACTGGTAGCGGGTTTGTGCTAACTGCAAGCCATTGGACTGGTCCACAGACTGTGAGCTGGATTGGGGTGGTTGTTGGATGCTGAATTGGGCTGGTTGTTGGATGCTGGGCTGGTCCACAGACTGTGAGCTGGCTTGTGCTGACGGCAGGCCACTGGACTCGTCCACAGACTGTGAGCTGGCTTGTGCTGATGGCAGGCAACTAGGCTGGTACACAGACTGGTGTTGGGCTTGTGCTGACTGCAGGCCACTGGATTGGTACATAGACTGATAGCGGGCTTGTGCTGACTGCAGGCCACTGGGCTGGGACACAGACTGGTAGCGGGCTTGTGCCGACTGCAGGCCACTGGGCTGTGACACAGACTGGTAGCGGGCTTGTGCTGACTGCAGGCCACTGGGCCTGTACAGAGACTGGTAGTGGGCTTGTGCTGATGGCAGGCCACTAGGCTGGTACACAGACTGGTAGCGGGTGTGTGCTGACGGCAGGCCACTGGACTGGTCCACAGACTGGTAGCTGGATTGGGTTAGTTGTTGGATGCTGGACTGGTCCACAGACTGGGAGCTGGATTGGTCTGGTTGTTGGATGCTGGAGTTGTCCACAGACTGTGAGGTGAAAGGTGATGACAGCAGACCACTGGATTGATCCACAGCCTGGGAGCTAGATTGGGCTGGTTGTTGGGTTCTGGACTGGTCCAAAGTCTGTGAGCGGTCTTGTGATGACAGCAGGCCACTGGACTGGTCCACAGACTGGTACTGAGCTTGTGCTGACTGCAGGCGACTGGGCCGGGACACAGACTGGTAGCGGGTTTGTGCTGACTGCAGGCTACCAGGCCGGGACACAGACTGGTAGCGGGTTTGTGCTGACTGCAGGCCACTGGGCTGGGACACAGACTGGTAGCGGTCTTGTGATGACAGCAGGCCACTGGACTGGTCCACAGACTGGTACTGAGCTTGTGCTGACTGCAGGCGACTGGGCCGGGACACAGACTGGTAGCGGTCTTGTGCTGACTGCAGGCCACTAGGCTGGTACACAGACTGGTAGCGGGTTTGTGCTGACTGCAGGCCACTGGGCTGGGACACAGACTGGTAGCGGGCTTGTGCAGACTGCATCCCACTAGGCCAGACCCCAGACAGGTATCTAGCTTGTGTTAACTGCAGGCCACTGGGCTGGTCGACAGACTGTGAGCTGGATTGGTCTGGTTGTTGGATGCTGGACTGGTCAACAGACTGGGAGCTGGATTGGTCTGGTTTTTGGATGCTGGACTGGTCCACAGCCTGGGAGCTGGATTGGTCTGGTTGTTGGATGCTGGACTGGTCCACAGCCTGGGAGCTGGATTGGTCTGGTTGTTGGATGCTGGACTGGTCCACAGACAGGTAGCTGGATTGGGTTGGTTGTTGGATGCTGGAGTTGTCCACAGACTGTGAGGTGAAAGGTGATGACAGCAGGCCACTGGATTGATCCACAGCCTGGGAGCTAGATTGGTCTGGTTGTTGGGTTCTGGACTGATCCAAAGTCTGTGACCAGTCTTGTGATGACAGCAGGCCACTGGACTGGTCCACAGACTGGTAGTGAGCTTGTGCTGATTGCAGGCGACTGGGCCAGGACACAGACTGGTAGCGGGTTTGTGCTGACTGCAGGCCACTAGACTGGTAGCGGGTTTGTGCTGACTGCAGGCCACTAGACTGGTAGCGGGTTTGTGCTGACTGCAGGCCACCAGGCCGGGACACAGACTGGTAGCGGTCTTGTGCTGACTGCAGGCCACTAGGCTGGTACACAGACTCGTAGCGGGCTGGTGCAGACTGCAGGCCACTGGGCTGGGACACAGACTGGTAGCGGGCTGGTGCAGACTGCAGGCCACTGGGCTGGGACACAGACTGGTAGCGGGCTGGTGCAGACTGCAGGCCACTGGGCTGGGACACAGACTGGTAGCGGGCTTGTGCAGACTGCAGGCCACTGGACTGGCCGACAGACTGTGAGCTGGCTTGGGCTGGTTGTTGGATGCTGGACTGGTCCACAGACTGTGAGCTGGCTTGTGCTGACTGCAGGCCACTAGGCTGGTACACAGACTGGTAGCGGGCTTGTGCTGATGGCAGGCCACTAGGCTGGTACACAGACTGGTAGCGGGTGTGTGATGACTGCAGGCCACTGGGCCGGGACATAGACTGGTAGCGGGCTTGTGCAGACTGCATGCCACTAGGCCAGACCCCAGACAGGTATCTAGCTTGTGTTAACTGCAGGGCACTGGGCTGGTCGACAGACTGTGAGCTGACTTGTGCTGACGGCAGGCCACTGGACTGGTCCACAGACTGTGAGCTGGATTGGTCTGGTTGTTGGATGCTGGACTGGTCCACAGACTGGGAGCTGGATTGGTCTGGTTGTTGGATGCTGGACTGGTCCACAGACTGGGAGCTGGATTGGTCTGGTTGTTGGATGCTGGACTGGTCCACAGACTGTGAGCTGGATTGGTCTGGTTGTTGGATGCTGGACTGGTCCACAGACTGTGAGCTGGATTGGTCTGGTTGTTGGATGCTGGACTGGTCCACAGACGGGGAGCTGGATTGGTCTGGTTGTTGGATGCTGGACTGGTCCACAGCCTGGGAGCTGGATTGGGTTGGTTGTTGGATTCTGGACTGGTCCACAGACTGGGAGCTGGATTGGTCTGGTTGTTGGATGCTGGACTGGTCCACAGACTGGGTGCTGGATTGGGCTGGTTGTTGTATGCTGGACTGGTCTACAGACTGGGAGCTGGTTTGGGCTGGTTGTTGGATGCTGGAGTTGTCCACAGACTGTGAGGTGAAAGGTGATGACAGCAGGCCACTGGATTGATCCACAGCCTGGGAGCTAGATTGGTCTGGTTGTTGGGTTCTGGACTGGTCCAAAGTCTGTGAGCGGTCTTGTGATGACAGCAGGCCACTGGACTGGTCCACAGACTGGTAGTGAGCTTGTGCTGATTGCAGGCGACTGGGCCGGGACACAGACTGGTAGCGGGTTTGTGCTGACTGCAGGCCACTAGCCTGGTAGCGGGTTTGTGCTGACTGCAGGCCACCAGGCCGGGACACAGACTGGTAGCGGTCTTGTGCTGACTGCAGGCCACTAGGCTGGTACACAGACTGGTAGCGGGTTTGTGCTGACTGCAGGCCACTAGGCTGGTACACAGACTGGTAGCGGGCTTGTGCTGACTGCAGGCCACTGGGCTGGGACACAGACTGGTAGCGGGCTGGTGCAGACTGCAGGCCACTGGGCTGGGACACAGACTGGTAGCGGGCTTGTGCAGACTGCAGGCCACTGGACTGGCCGCCAGACTGTGAGCTGGCTTGTGCTGACTGCAGGCCACTAGGCTGGTACACAGACTGGTAGCGGGCTTGTGCTGATGGCAGGCCACTAGGCTGGTCCACAGACTGGTAGTGAGCTTGTGCTGATTGCAGGCGACTGGGCCGGGACACAGACTGGTAGCTGTCTTGTGCTGACTGCAGGCCACCAGGCCGAGACACAGACTGGTAGCTGTCTTGTGCTGACTGCAGGCCACTAGGCTGGTACACAGACTGGTAGCGGGTTTGTGCTGACTGCAGGCCACTAGGCTGGTACACAGACTGGTAGCGGGCTGGTGAAGACTGCAGGCCACTGGACTGGCCGACAGACTGTGAGCTGGCTTGTGCTGACTGCAGGCCACTAGGCTGGTACACAGACTGGTAGCGGGCTTGTGCTGATGGCAGGCCACTAGGCTGGTACACAGACTGGTAGCGGGTGTGTGATGACTGCAGGCCACTGGGCCGGGACACAGACTGGTAGCGGGCTTGTGCAGACTGCATGCCACTAGGCCAGACCCTAGACAGGTATCTAGCTTGTGTTAAGTTCAGGCCACTGGGCTGGTCGACAGACTGTGAGCTGACTTGTGCTGACGGCAGGCCACTGGACTGGTCCACAGACTGTGAGCTGGATTGGTCTGGTTGTTGGATGCTGGACTGGTCCACAGACTGGGAGCTGGATTGGTCTGGTAGTTGGATGCTGGACTGGTCCACAGACTGGGAGCTGGATTGGTCTGGTTGTTGGATGCTGGACTGGTCCACAGACTGGGAGCTGGATTGGTCTGGTTGTTGGATGCTGGACTGGTCCACAGACAGGTAGCTGGATTGGGTTGGTTGTTGGATGCTGGACTGGTCCACAGACTGGGAGCTGGATTGGTCTGGTTGTTGGATGCTGGACTGGTCCACAGACTGGGAGCTGGATTGGTCTGGTTGTTGGATGCTGGACTGGTCCACAGACTGGGAGCTGGATTGGTCTGGTTGTTGGATGCTGGACTGGTCCACAGACAGGTAGCTGGATTGGTCTGGTTGTTGGATGCTGGACTGGTCCACAGACTGGAAGCTGGATTGGTCTGGTTGTTGGATGCTGGTCTGGTCCACAGACTGTGAGGTGAAAGGTGACGACGGCAGGCCACTGGACTGGTCCACAGCCTGGGAGCTGGATTGGGCTGGTTGTTGTATGCTGGACTGTTCCACAGCCTGGGAGCTGGATTGGGCAGGTTGTTGGGTGCTGGACTGGTCCAAAGTCTGTGAGCTGTCTTGTGATGACAGCAAGCCACTAGGCTGGTACACAGACTGGTAGCGGGTTTGTGCTGACTGCAGGCCACTAGGCTGGTACACAGACTGGTAGCGGGTTTGTGCTGACTGCAGGCCACTAGGCTGGTACACAGACTGGTAACGGTTTTGTGCTGACTGCAGGCCACTGGGCCGGTAAACAGACTGGTAGCGGGTTTGTGCTGACTGCAGGCCACTGGGCTGGTATTTGGCCTTTCCTGGTTGCTGGCCACTAGGCCAGACCCCAGACAGGTATCTAGCTTGTGTTAACTGCAGGCCACTGGACTGGTCGACAGACTGTGAGCTGGCTTGTGCTGACGGCAGGCCACTGGACTGGTCCACAACCTGAGAGCTGGATTGGGCTGGTTGTTGGATGCTGGACTGGTCCACTGCCTGGGAGCTGGATTGGGCTGGTTGTTGGACGCTGGACTGGTCCAAAGTCTGTGAGATGTCTTGTGCTGACTGCAGGCCACTGGGCTGGTACACAGACTGGTAGCGGGCTTGTGCCGACTGCAGGCCACTGGGCTGGGACACAGACTGGTAACGGGCCTGTCCTGGTTGTTGGCCACTAGGCCAGACCACAGATTGGTATCTAGCTTGTGCCAACTGCAGGCCACTGGACTTGTCCACAGACTGTGAGCTGGCTTGTGCGGACGGCAGGCAACTAGGCTGGTACACAGACTGGTAAGATGTTTGTGCTGACTGCAGGCCACTGGGCCGGGATACAGACTGGTAAGATGCTTGTGCTGACTGCAGGCCACTAGGCCGGGACACAGACTGGTACGATGCTTGGCCTGACTGCATGCCACTGGGCCAGGACACAGACTGGTAGCGTGCTTCTGCTGACTGCAGGCCACTGGGCCGGGGGATAGACTGGTAGCGGGCTTGTGCTGACTGCAGGCCACTGGGCAAGAACACAGACTGGTAGTGGGCCTGTCCTGGTTGTTGACCACTAGGCCAGACCACAGACTGGTATTTGTCTTGTGCTAACTGCAGGCCACTGGACTGGTCCACAGACTGGGAGCTGGATTGGGGTGGTTGGTTGATGCTGGACTGGTCCACAGATAGGGAGCTGGCTTGTGCCGATGAAAGTCCACTGGTCTGGTCAACAGATTGCAATGCAGTTTGGCCTGATTGTGGGATGCTGGACTGGTCCACAGACTGGGAGCTGGCTTGTGCCGACTGGTCCACAGATTGAGAGATGACTTGTGCCGACTGGTCCACAGACTGTGAGCTGGCTTGTGCCGACTGGTCCACAGACTGTGAGCTGGCTTGTGCCGACTGGTCCACAGACTGTGAGCTGGCTTGTGCTGATGGAAATCCACTGGACTGGGAGCTGGCTTGTGCCGACTGGTCCACAGATTGAGAGATGACTTGTGCCGACTGGTCCACAGACTGTGAGCTGGCTTGTGCCGACTGGTCCACAGACTGTGAGCTGGCTTGTGCCGACTGGTCCACAGACTGTGAGCTGGCTTGTGCTGATGGAAATCCACTGGACTGGTCAACAGATTGCAAGGCAGTTTGGCCTGATTGTGGGATGCTGGACTGGTCCACAAGGGTCATACTTGTACCCATTGCAGTGCTCACAGAACCAGAAACAAGACCGTCACTGCCAGCTGAAGAGAAGAGAGATCCTTGAAGTTGACTTCCAGCATCAGAACCAGGCTTATACATGTTAGTCATTGGTCCAAAGCCAGAAGAGCCATTTTGAGGACTATAGTTTACACTGCTAGAAACACCCTTAACTTGTGCAGCACTGTAAGTGATATTCATAGATCTTTGAGGATTAATGGGATATGACACATCATCCCAGCTGTTGGAACTTCGTGGTTTCACATCATACTTCACGGGGAAACCAGCCTCATTGTATACAGGATAACTCCTGACAAAACCATCAACTACAAACAAGAAAAAGGGAAAGAAATCAAACAGACATGTTAGCAAACCTAAAATTATAGAACTGATAAACCTTACCACTTCCAATATAGCCACAGACACAAAGACTGAGAAGTGCCAAAGAACAACTGTAAAAGAAGAAGAAAACAAACTGTTAGACAAATGCCAGTTGTTAACAAATGCCCAATATTACAATTTATCATCTTACCTTAAGAGTCGGATAGTGGTACCCTCCATGGCCAACCAAAAACACAGCTCAACAAGACCACTACAAAATCATAAAAACATACTTGCCCCCCAACACATGTTAGTGTTTCTGAACTGGGCTTTTTATAGTGCCAGCAACTGCCATTTACTAATTGTTTCCTGACAATCAGTTGTCATGGGAACATGTAATACTCAATTATTAGGTTCAGGTGTCACAACTCAGATCATGACAACAAACATTTAATTTGCAATATTTACTTTTTTTATCCTATGATTACTGAACAGAAAGACAGCAGACAAAATGCTTTTTGGCATTCTATTTTAATGTTTTAAAAAAAAATATGAGCATCAATTTTTATTCTATTTTAATTTGAAATATTTTTTAGCATTTAAGGGAGCAGTAGTATGCTGACTGTTCATATGTCTTATAGCATTGATTTGGTCAAGCATCTGTATATGCAGTTAAAAGTTCACACATACTCATGCAAGAGAAACCTCAAATGATTTCAAAGTAAGCCTCCAGAGTCAAGGGACCTTAAACCCAATGTTATAAAGAGAGAGCCACTAGCAAAACAATAAAACAAGGTGTTGTAACATTAAGTGAATTAAAATTAAGCCTATTGCTATTTTTCACTTTGTAGCCTTCTCAGAGAATTTGTTTAATATGTTATAATAAATTCCCTCCAATGCTCTCATGCTCTGTTTATTTTTTTATTAGACTAATAATTTAGATGCTTTCTGCTAATTTAAATGTTAGCAAATTCCTGGGGGGCAAGTCTTTGCCCTCTTAATTGATGACAGATTGTTGATTCCCCTGTTTTTTTTTTGTTTTTTTTGGTATCTATTACTTCTAAACTCATGTCAGCACAATGGCTGTCATTTCTTTAGAAATGGTCCATCTGAAGATTTTGGAAGGAGTACTTTTTTTTCTTATAACTGGAAAAAAAATATTTTCTCATATATATTAATCATTATACGAAAATATATTTAAAATGCCTACACAATGACTTGAATACACCTTTGTATAATGAACAGATTTCTGAATAAAAATTCATTTTGAATTTTTGTGTTGCCATTATAAAAAAAGTAACAGCAAGCACACACTTGGAGGCCGTTTACAGGACAATGTGTTTACCCTTCATTTACTCAACAATGTCATTTTGGGAGCCTGAAAACGCAAAAAAAATTACGCAAAAAAGTTATTGTCTCGGTTTAAACTACAAAAATATGAATTTTTTATTTTTTTTTACTACAAAGTGACCTATGGTTGTGATTATGCCAACCAGCATAATACAGAGGTTTTAACCATTTTCATGGACCTGTGTGAATGGGGATCATGTTGACAACGTTGTCGCATGTGCGTTAAAAAACGCAAAGGACAAACCTTTTCGTTTTTAGTACATTGTTGTCATGTAAACGCACCCAGATGGGAAAACTGAGGCATGGAAATGTGTATTTGAGATTGTGGGGATTCAAAGTAGGTTTAAATAATCGAACAGTCTTTACAATGAACTATAATTACTTAAAGCAACAAAACAACATAAATCATTAAATGTATAATATTTTGATTAACTTACTAATATTTTGTATTATAACTGTGAAGATTAAGTGCTGTTAGAACCTCTACAAATGCACATATTATGACAACCAATCATAAAAACGCCCACAAACGACATCAATGTATATAAAATAGCGACCTGTGTAGACAGACACATTCAAACAAATAAGGAATGACACTAAAAAAGCTGCCAATTAATTCCAAAACATTGCTGGATCTCCTGGTCAGTAAATTACTGTACTAGTAGACTACAAGTTTTGATTTGCAGCAGTTTATAGCCTACTTACCACGATTAACCATAAAATAAGTTAATATTTGGACCAATAAGCTATATAATGTTTCCCATTTTTGCATATCAGCCTGACTTCATTACTTGACCCAAGCAGTTGTAATAAGTTCAATGGAATTACAGCTGTGCCTATATAGACAGTAATCTTCGAAACCAATAACATAAGACCCTGTTTACACCAGTAGACAAGGGAGACACATTCCCATTTACACCAGGCATTTTAATCTGTCTCTTTTATCCACTTTCAACCACTTCTGTCCTGATTTATTTGACGGGATGGTCTATGGGTGTCATGTCTAGTTTTGGTGTTGTTACATGTTCATGTTTCATGTCTTATTTCGTGTTTTTTACAGTTATGTTATCCTGCCATGTGCTCCTCTTAGTCATGTGATTCCTTTCATGTGATTATGTCATGTGCTTCCTTGTTTAATGTTTTGTTCTCATTGGTTCATTGTTTAATTATGGTCACAGGTGTCTTGTCAAATCATTAGTTCTCTTACGAGAGTTCTCTCGTACTGTGTCGAAGATGCTATACGCTACGAGAAAGATTCTTTCTCGAGATATTGAAGCCAAAAATTAATCCTTCATTTTGTAATAATGTAAAACGCGCAGGCCTTGGGCGTGGCCTAGGATTATAAATGTCCGAGCACGGCTGTCATTCTCTGATTTTCATATCTTCAGCGAAGCTCCCGCATTGCTGGATCCTGAGAGGAAGCCGCCACAGCCGTTGAGAAGCATCACTGCAGGACGTGCCTTCTCAACTGAAGCCGCTGGTCGACATCTCGCCGCCTTCAGCCGCCGTTCCCTGCATCGTTATCCGACGTGGAATATATATTTTTGTGTGTGTGTTCGCCGCTGCGTCACACATTTTTTCCACCACTAAAAGAGCCGAGCGTCTTTTTAAAGATGCCTCGCAACACCTGTGGCTCGTGTAGAGCTCCACTCGGCGACGGGGACCACCATGTGATCTGTGTTTCCTGCCTGGGTGAGGACCACGCAGCTCTAGCTCTCGCTGATGGTGGCCGCCATCACTGTGAAGCGATGCCTATGGTGACTCTGAGGACTCGCCTGGCTTCGTTCACTGAAGCTGCACTTCCGCGATTTTTACTAAAAAAAAGATTTTTACTAAATCTGAAAAGAGTGTATTTTCTGGTGTCCCGGCCACGGCCGATGGTGTAATGTGTGTAACTGTAATGCCCACAACTCAGTGCCCATTCGTACACACAAGCACAGCCCTACACAATACAGGGCTTGCACACATAAAAACGACTCATGTTGATTGTGCATCACATGTAGTGAACGTGCCCACTATTCAGTGCCCACAAACACTACACACTGCATGTCCCACGGTTTCTGTAAAAACTAAACCAATGCACGGTCAGTCAGTTCTAATAGACAGTACTCCCAGTGCTATTAATGTGCCCGCTGTCACGCACCCACATTTATTCCCAGACATGCCGAGCCCTACGGGGCTGAGCGAGCTGAGCGCGCGCGGGCTGCCCGCTCGATTAAAGGATTAGTTAACTTTTAAAAAAACTTTTGCTGATAATTTACTCACTCCCATGTCATCCAAGATGTCCATGTCTTTCTTTCTTCAGTCGAAAAGAAATTAAGGTTTTTGATGAAAACATTTCTCCATATAATGGACGTCAATGGGTACCAAACGGTTCAAGGTCAAAATGACAGTGTCAGTACAGCTTCAAAGTGCTTTAAACGATACCAGACGATGAATACGGGTCTTATCTAGCGAAACGATCGCTTATTTCAAAAATAAATAAAAAAGTTTAAGATTTATAAGCACAAATGCTCGCCTTGCTCTGTTCTGTGATGCACGTCCCTCCTCTATTCCTCTAAATGGTCTGTGTTCTCTGGCTGGTGCTCAGCCCGGGGCGTATCACCCCTACAGTGCGGGGAAACAGAGGTTCTCTCCTTCCTACAAGAGCTGCTGGATAAGGGTAGGACCCCATCTACGCTCAAAGTTTACGTGGCGGCTATAGCAGCGTTTGTCAATCCAATGCTTGGTCACTTGGTTGGAACAACCTGGTTGTTCGTTTCCTTAAAGGAGAGGGGGAACGGACTCCGACAGCTGTTTTTTTTACAGGGGGAACAGAATCCGACAGCAAAAAAACAGCCGTCGGAATCCGTTCCCCCTGTATTTCTTACACAATGAGGATCTTCTAATATCTATCAAAGTGCTGCATATTATTAGGTCCCAAAAGCCTAGTGGTCAATTCACTGACATATAGAGCAGGTGATTTTTAGGTGACACAAGTAAAAGTCCCGGCTCGTGGACTGTTTTTTTATACAGGGGAAACAGAATCCGACGGCAAAAAACAGCCGTCAGAATCCGTTCCCCCTGTATTTCTTACACAATGAGGAGGATCTTCTAATATCTATCACAGTGCTGAAAATGATTAGGCCTCCACAGCCTAGTGGTCAATGCACTGATTTTAAAATCTGATGATTTTTAGGTGAAATAAGTTCAAGTCCCGGCTAGATGACTTTTTTTGATCCGAAATTTTCCTATCACAATAAAAGGCAAAAACTCTAAAATATGTTTATTTAAACTAATACTCAGTAAGCTGCATCCCCACACAAAATAAAATATGCATTTTTAAGTCACTACATCAACACCTCTCATGATGGGAGTGGGGGAACGGACTCCGACAGCTGTTTTACTCAAACAGTAGAGCATTGGTGCTTGCAATGCCAAGGTCATAGGTTCGATTCCCAGGGAAAGCAGAACCTGATAAGAATACAAAATGTGTACCATGAAATTCAATCTACGTCCCTCTGGATCAAAAATAAGCCAAACGCGTAAATGTAAACGATGGCAGTTAACCTCCATCCACAAAACAAACAAACTACTATCAACCTTTATTCAAGCGACTACATCAACACCTCTCATAATGGGAGTGAGGGAACAGATTCCGACATAAAATTTTTTGCCGTCCGATTCTTTTCCCCCATGTATTTCTTACACTATGAGGATCTTCTAATATCTATCAAAGTGCTGTTAATTAATAGGCCCCCACAGCCTAGTGGTCAGTGCACTGACTTCAAGAGCGGATGATTTTTAGGTGACACAAGTTCAAGTCCTGGCTTGTGGACCTTTTTTTATCCCATTTTTTCCAATCATAGAAAAAGGCAAAAACTATAAAATATATTTATTTAAACTGATACCAGGAAAGCTCCATCCCCACACAAAATAAAATATGCATTATACAGACAGTAGTCTGTACCCATTGACTTCCATAGTAGGGAAAAAAAATACTATGGAAGTCAATGGGTACAGACTACTGTTTGGTTACTGACATTCTTCAAAATCTCTTTCTTTGTGTTCAGCAGAAGAAATAAATTAATACAGGTTTGAAACAACTTGAGGGTGAGTAAATGATGACAGAATTTGAATTTTAAAGTGAACTATCCCTTTAAGAGCTGATGAATTTTAGGTGAAACAAGTTCAAGTCCCGGCTCGATGACTTTTTTTTATCCCATATTTTCCTATCACAATAAAAAAAAAAAAACTCTAAAATATATTTATTTAAACTGATACCAGGTAAGCTCCATCCCCACACAAAATAAAATATGCATTTTTTCAAGCCACTACATCAACACCTTCATGATGGGAGTGGGGGAACAGATTCCGACAGCTGTTTTTATTACAGGGGGAACAGAATCCGACAGCAAAAAAACAGCCGTCGGAATCCGTTCCCCCTGTATTTCTTACACGAGGAGGATCTTCTAATGTCTATCAAAGTGATAAAAATGACTAGGCCTCCACAGCCTAGTGGTCAATGCACTGACTTTAAAAGCTGACGATTTTTAGGTGAAACAAGTTCAAGTCCCGGCTCGATTACTTTTTTTGATCGCATATTTTCCTATCACAATAAAAGGCAAAAACAATAAAATATATTTATTTTACACTGGTGCCATGTAAGCTCCATTCCACACAAAATAAAAAAAGCTTTTTTAGGCCACTACATCAACACCTCTCATGATGGGAGTGGGGGAACGGACTCCGACAGCTGTTTTTTTTTACAGGGGGAACAGAATCCGACGGCAAAAAACAGCCGTCGGAATCCGTTCCCCCTGTATTTCTTACACAATGAGGATCTTCTAATATCTATCAAAGTGCTGAAAATAATTAGGCCTCCACAGCCTAGTGGTCAATGCACTGACTTCGAGAGCTGATGATTTTTAGGTGAAACAAGTTCAAGTCCCGGCTCGATGACTTTTTTTTATCCCATATTTTCCTATCAGAATAAAAGGCAAAAACTCTAAAATATATTTATTTAAACTGATACCAGGTAAGCTCCACCCCCACACAAAATAAAATATGCATTTTTAAGCCACTACATAAACACCTCTCATGATGGGAGTGGGGGAACGGACTCCGACAGCTGTTTTTTTTTACAGGGGGAACAGAATCCGACAGCAAAAAACAGCCGTCGGAATCCGTTCCCCCTGTATTTCTTACACAAGGAGAATCTTCTAATATCTATCAAAGTGCTGAAAATAATTAGGCCTCCACAGCCTAGTGGTCAATGCACTGACTTTAAGAGCTGACGATTTTTAGGTGAAACAAGTTCAAGTCCTGGCTCGATTACTTTTTTTGATCCCATTTTTTCCTATCACAATAAAATAAAATAAAAATCTAAAATATATTTATTTAAACTGATACCAGGTAAGCTCCATCCCCACATAAAATAAAATATGCATTTTTTAAGCCACTACATCAACATCTCTCATAATGGGAGTGGGGGAACAGAATCCGACAGCAAAAAAACAGCCGTCGGAATCCGTTCCCCCTGTATTTCTTACACGAGGAGGATCTTCTAATATCTATCAAAGTGCTGAAAATGACTAGGCCTCCACAGCCTAGTGGTCAATGCACTAACTTTAAGAGCTGACGATTTTTAGGTGAAACAAGTTCAAGTCCTGGCTCAATTACTTTTTTGATCGCATATTTTCCTATCACAATAAAAGGCAAAAACTCTAAAATATATTTATTTAAACTGATACCAGGTCGATCCCCACACAAAATAAAATATGCATTTTTTTAAGCCACTACATAAACACCTCTCATGATGGGAGTGGGGGAACAGAATCCGACAGCTGTTTTTTTTACAGGGGGAACAGAATCCGACAGCAAAAAAACAGCCGTCGGAATCCGTTCCCCCTGTATTTCTTACACAAGGAGAATCTTCTAATGTCTATCAAAGTGCTGAAAATGACTAGGCCTCCACAGCCTAGTGGTCAATGCACTGACTTTAAGAGCTGATGAATTTTAGGTGAAACAAGTTCAAGTCCCGGCTCGATGACTTTTTTTATCCCATATTTTCCTATCACAATAAAAAAAAAAAAAAACTCTAAAATATATTTATTTAAACTGATACCAGGTAAGCTCCATCCCCACACAAAATAAAATATGCATTTTTTCAAGCCACTACATCAACACCTTCATGATGGGAGTGGGGGAACAGATTCCGACAGCAAAAAAACAGCCGTCGGAATACGTTCCCCCTGTATTTCTTACACGAGGAGGATCTTCTAATATCTATCAAAGTTCTGAAAACAATAAGGCCTCCACAGCCTAGTGGTCAATGCACTGACTTCAAGAGTTGATGATTTTTAGGTGAAACAAGTTCAAGTCCCGGCTCGATTACTTTTTTTGATCCCATTTTTTCCTATCACAATAAAAGGCAAAAACTCTAAAATATATTTATTTAAACTGATCCCAGGTCGATCCCCACACAAAATAAAATATGCATTTTTTTAAGCTACTACATAAACACCTCTCATGATGGGAGTGGGGGAACAGATTCCGACAGCTGTTTTTTTTACAGGGGGAACAGAATCCGACAGCAAAAAAACAGCCGTCGGAATCCGTTCCCCCTGTATTTCTTACACTATGAGGATCTTCTAATATCAATCAAAGAGCTGAAAATAAATAGGCCTCCACAGCCTAGTGGTCAATGCACTGACTTCAAGAGCTGATGATTTTTAGGTGAAACAAGTTCAAGTCCTGGCTCGATTACTTTTTTTGATCCCATTTTTTCCTATCACAATAAAAAATAAAAAAACTCTAAAATATATTTATTTAAACTGATACCAGGTCGATCCCCACACAAAATAAAATATGCATTTTTTTAAGCCACTACATAAACACCTCTCATGATGGGAGTGGGGGAACAGATTCCGACAGCTGTTTTTTTTACAGGGGGAACAGAATCCGACAGCAAAAAAACAGCCGTCGGAATCCGTTCCCCCTGTATTTCTTACACAAGGATAATCTTCTAATGTCTATCAAAGTGCTGAAAATGACTAGGCCTCCACAGGCTAGTGGTCAATGCACTGACTTCAAGAGTTGATGAATTTTAGGTGAAACAAGTTCAAGTCCCGGCTCGATGACTTTTTTTTATCCCATATTTTCCTATCACAATAAAAAAAAAAAAACTCTAAAATATATTTATTTAAACTGATACCAGGTAAGCTCCATCCCCACACAAAATAAAATATGCATTTTTTCAAGCCACTACATCAACACCTTCATGATGGGAGTGGGGGAACAGATTCCGACAGCAAAAAAACAGTCGTCGGAATCCGTTCCCCCTGTATTTCTTACACGAGGAGGATCTTCTAATATCTATCAAAGTTCTGAAAACAATAAGGCCTCCACAGCCTAGTGGTCAATGCACTGACTTCAAGAGTTGATGATTTTTAGGTGAAACAAGTTCAAGTCCCGGCTCGATGACTTTTTTTTATCCCATATTTCCTATCACAATAAAAAAAAAAAAAACTCTAAAATATATTTATTTAAACTGATACCAGGTAAGCTCCATCCCCACACAAAATAAAATATGCATTTTTTCAAGCCACTACATCAACACCTTCATGATGGGAGTGGGGGAATGGATTCCGACAGCTGTTTTTTTTTACAGGGGGAACAGAATCCGACAGCAAAAAAATAGCCGTCGGAATCCGTTCCCCCTGTATTTCTTACACTATGAGGATCTTCTAATATCAATCAAAGTGCTGAAAATAAATAGGCCTCCACAGCCTAGTGGTCAATGCACTGACTTCAAGAGCTGATGATTTTTAGGTGAAACAAGTTCAAGTCCTGGCTCGATTACTTTTTTTGATCCCATTTTTTCCTATCACAATAATAAAAAAAAAACTCTAAAATATATTTATTTAAACTGATACCAGGTAAGCTCCATCCCCACATAAAATAAAATATGCATTTTTTAAGCCACTTCATCAACACCTCTCATGATGGGAGTGGGGGAACAGAATCCGACAGCAAAAAAACAGTCGTCGGAATCCGTTCCCCCTGTATTTCTTACACGAGGAGGATCTTCTAATATCTATCAAAGTTCTGAAAACAATAAGGCCTCCACAGCCTAGTGGTCAATGAACTGACTTCAAGAGTTGATGATTTTTAGGTGAAACAAGTTCAAGTCCAGGCTCGATTACTTTTTTTGATCTCATTTTTTCCTATCACAATAAAAGGCAAAAACTCTAAAATATATTTATTTAAACTGATACCAGGTCGATCCCCACACAAAATAAAATATGCATTTTTTTAAGCCACTACATAAACACCTCTCATGATGGGAGTGGGGGAACAGATTCCGACAGCTGTTTTTTTTTACAGGGGGAACAGAATCCGACAGCAAAAAAACAGCCGTCGGAATCCGTTCCCCCTGTATTTCTTACACAAGGAGAATCTTCTAATGTCTATCAAAGTGCTGAAAATAATTAGGCCTCCACAGCCTAGTGGTCAATGCACTGACTTCAAGAGCTGATGATTTTTAGGTGAAACAAGTTCAAATCCTGGCTCGATTACTTTTTTTGATCCTATTTTTTCCTATCACAATAAAAAAAAAAAAAAACTCTAAAATATATTTATTTAAACTGATACCAGGTAAGCTCCATCCCCACATAAAATAAAATATGCATTTTTTAAGCCACTTCATCAACACCTCTCATGATGGGAGTGGGGAAACAGAATCCGACAGCTGTTTTTTTATACAGGGGGAACAGAATCCGACGGCAAAAAAACAGCTGTCGGAATCCGTTCCCCCTGTATTTCTTACACAAGGAGAATCTTCTAATGTCTATCAAAGTGCTGAAAATAATTAGTCCTCCACAGCCTAGTGGTCAATGCACTGACTTTAAGAGCTGATGATTTTTAGGTGAAACAAGTTCAAGTCCTGGCTCGATGACTTTTTTTTATCCCATATTTTCCTATCACAATAAAAGACAAAAACTCTAAAATATATTTATTTAAACTGATACCAGGTCGATCCCCACACAAAATAAAATATGCATTTTTTTAAGCCACTACATAAACACCTCTCATGATGGGAGTGGGGGAACAGATTCCGACAGCTGTTTTTTTTACAGGGGGAACAGAATCCGACAGCAAAAAAACAGCCGTCGGAATCCGTTCCCCCTGTATTTCTTACACAAGGAGAATCTTCTAATGTCTATCAAAGTGCTGAAAATGACTAGGCCTCCACAGCCTAGTGGTCAATGCACTGACTTTAAGAGCTGATGAATTTTAGGTGAAACAAGTTCAAGTCCCGGCTCGATGACTTTTTTTTATCCCATATTTTCCTATCACAATAAAAAAAAAAAACTCTAAAATATATTTATTTAAACTGATACCAGGTAAGCTCCATCCCCACACAAAATAAAATATGCATTTTTTCAAGCCACTACATCAACACCTTCATGATGGGAGTGGGGGAACAGATTCCGACAGCTGTTTTTTTTACAGGGGGAACAGAATCCGACAGCAAAAAAACAGCCGTCGGAATCCGTTCCCCCCGTATTTCTTACACGAGGAGGATCTTCTAATATCTATCAAAGTTCTGAAAACAATAAGGCCTCCACAGCCTAGTGGTCAATGCACTGACTTCAAGAGTTGATGATTTTTAGGTGAAGCAAGTTCAAGTCCCGGCTCGATTACTTTTTTTGATCCCATTTTTTCCTATCACAATAAAAAATAAAAAAACTCTAAAATATATTTATTTAAACTGATCCCAGGTCGATCCCCACACAAAATAAAATATGCATTTTTTTAAGCCACTACATAAACACCTCTCATGATGGGAGTGGGGGAACAGATTCCGACAGCTGTTTTTTTTTACAGGGGGAACAGAATCCGACGGCAAAAAAACAGCCGTCGGAATCCGTTCCCCCTGTATTTCTTACACAAGGAGAATCTTCTAATGTCTATCAAAGTGCTGAAAATAACTAGGCCTCCACAGCCTACTGGTCAATACACTGACCAGGTTAGAGCTGACGATTTTTAGGTGAAACAAGTTCAAGTCCCGGCTCGATGACTTTTTTTTTATCCCATATTTTCCTATCACAATAAAAGGCAAAAACTCTAAAATATATTTATTTAAACTGATACCAGGTCGATCCCCACACAAAATAAAATATGCATTTTTTTAAGCCACTACATAAACACCTCTCATGATGGGAGTGGGGGAACAGATTCCGACAGCTGTTTTTTTTACAGGGGGAACAGAATCCGACAGCAAAAAAACAGCCGTCGGAATCCGTTCCCCCTGTATTTCTTACACAAGGATAATCTTCTAATGTCTATCAAAGTGCTGAAAATGACTAGGCCTCCACAGCCTAGTGGTCAATGCACTGACTTTAAGAGCTGATGAATTTTAGGTGAAACAAGTTCAAGTCCCGGCTCGATGACTTTTTTTATCCCATATTTTCCTATCACAATAAAAAAAAAAAAAACTCTAAAATATATTTAATTAAACTGATACCAGGTAAGCTCCATCCCCACACAAAATAAAATATGCATTTTTTTAAGCCACTACATAAACACCTCTCATGATGGGAGTGGGGGAACAGATTCCGACAGCTGTTTTTTTTTACAGGGGGAACAGAATCCGACAGCAAAAAAACAGCCGTCGGAATCCGTTCCCCCTGTATTTCTTACACAAGGAGAATCTTCTAATGTCTATCAAAGTGCTGAAAATAATTAGTCCTCCACAGGCTAGTGGTCAATGCACTGACTTCAAGAGTTGATGAATTTTAGGTGAAACAAGTTCAAGTCCCGGCTCGATGACTTTTTTTTATCCCATATTTTCCTATCACAATAAAAAAAAAAAAACTCTAAAATATATTTATTTAAACTGATACCAGGTAAGCTCCATCCCCACACAAAATAAAATATGCATTTTTTCAAGCCACTACATCAACACCTTCATGATGGGAGTGGGGGAACAGATTCCGACAGCAAAAAAACAGTCGTCGGAATCCGTTCCCCCTGTATTTCTTACACGAGGAGGATCTTCTAATATCTATCAAAGTTCTGAAAACAATAAGGCCTCCACAGCCTAGTGGTCAATGCACTGACTTCAAGAGTTGATGATTTTTAGGTGAAACAAGTTCAAGTCCTGGCTCAATTACTTTTTTGATCGCATATTTTCCTATCACAATAAAAGGCAAAAACTCTAAAATATATTTATTTAAACTGATACCAGGTCGATCCCCACACAAAATAAAATATGCATTTTTTTAAGCCACTACATAAACACCTCTCATGATGGGAGTGGGGGAACAGATTCCGACAGCTGTTTTTTTTTACAGGGGGAACAGAATCCGACAGCAAAAAAACAGCCGTCGGAATCCGTTCCCCCTGTATTTCTTACACTATGAGGATCTACTAATATCTATCAAAGTGCTGAAAATAAATAGGCCTCCACAGCCTAGTGGTCAATGCACTGACTTCAAGAGCTGATGATTTTTAGGTGAAACAAGTTCAAGTCCTGGCTCGATTACATTTTTTTGATCCCATTTTTTCCTATCACAATAAAAAAAAAAAAACTCTAAAATATATTTATTTAAACTGATACCAGGTAAGCTCCATCCCCACATAAAATAAAATATGCATTTTTTAAGCCACTTCATCAACACCTCTCATGATGGGAGTGGGGGAATGGATTCCGACAGCTGTTTTTTTTACAGGGGGAACAGAATCCGACAGCAAAAAAACAGCCGTCGGAATCCGTTCCCCCTTTATTTCTTACACGAGGAGGATCTTCTAATATCTATCAAAGTTCTGAAAACAATAAGGCCTCCACAGCCTAGTGGTCAATGCACTGACTTTAAGAGCTGATGATTTTTAGGTGAAACAAGTTCAAGTCCTGGCTCGATTACTTTTTTTGATCCCATTTTTTCCTATCACAATAAAAAAAAAAAACTCTAAAATATATTTATTTAAACTGATACCAGGTAAGCTCCATCCCCACATAAAATAAAATATGCATTTTTTAAGCCACTTCATCAACACCTCTCATGATGGGAGTGGGGAAACAGATTCCGACAGCTGTTTTTTGTTACAGGGGGAACAGAATCCGACGGCAAAAAAACAGCTGTCGGAATCCGTTCCCCCTGTATTTCTTACACAAGGAGAATCTTCTAATGTCTATCAAAGTGCTGAAAATAATTATGCCTCCACAGCCTAGTGGTCAATGCACTGACTTTAAGAGCTGACGATTTTTAGGTGAAAAAAGTTCAAGTCTAGCCTCGATGACTTTTTTTTTATCCCATATTTTCCTATCACAATAAAATTCAAAAACTCTAAAATATATTTATTTAAACTGATACCAGGTCGATCCCCACACGAAATAAAATATGCATTTTTTTAAGCCACTACATCAACACCTCTCATGATGGGAGTGGGGGAACAGAATCCGACAGCAAAAAAACAGCCGTCGGAATCCGTTCCCCCTGTATTTATTACACGAGGAGGATCTTCTAATATCTATCAAAGTGCTGAAAATGAATAGGCCTCCACAGCCTAGTGGTCAATGCACTAACTTTAAGAGCTGGCGATTTTTAGGTGAAACAAGTTCAAGTCCTGGCTCGATGACTTTTTTGATCGCATATTTTCCTATCACAATAAAAGGGAAAAACTCTAAAATATATTTATTTAAACTGATACCAGGAAAGCTCCATCCCCACACAAAATAAAATATGAATTTTTTAAGCCACTACATCAACACCTTCATGATGGGAGTGGGGGAACAGATTCCGACAGCTGTTTTTTGTTACAGGGGGAACAGAATCCGACGGAAAAAAAACAGCTGTCGGAATCCGTTCCCCCTGTATTTCTTACACAAGGAGAATCTTCTAATGTCTATCAAAGTGCTGAAAATAACTAGGCCTCCACAGCCTACTGGTCAATACACTGACTTTAAGAGCTGACGATTTTTAGGTGAAACAAGTTCAAGTCCCGGCTCGATGACTTTTTTTTTATCCCATATTTTCCTATCACAATAAAAGGCAAAAACTCTAAAATATATTTATTTAAACTGATACCAGGTCGATCCCCACACGAAATAAAATATGCATTTTTTTAAGCCACTACATAAACACCTCTCATGATGGGAGTGGGGGAACAGATTCCGACAGCTGTTTTTTTTACAGGGGGAACAGAATCCGACAGCAAAAAAACAGCCGTCGGAATCCGTTCCCCCTGTATTTCTTACACAAGGAGAATCTTCTAATATCTATCAAAGTGCTGAAAATAATTAGGCCTCCACAGCCTAGTGGTCAATGCACTGACTTTAAGAGCTGATGAATTTTAGGTGAAACAAGTTCAAGTCCCGGCTCGATGACTTTTTTTTATCCCATATTTTCCTATCACAATAAAAAAAAAAAAACTCTAAAATATATTTATTTAAACTGATACCAGGTAAGCTCCATCCCCACACAAAATAAAATATGCATTTTTTCAAGCCACTACATCAACACCTTCATGATGGGAGTGGGGTAACAGATTCCGACAGCAAAAAAACAGCCGTCGGAATACGTTCCCCCTGTATTTCTTACACGAGGAGGATCTTCTAATATCTATCAAAGTTCTGAAAACAATAAGGCCTCCACAGCCTAGTGGTCAATGAACTGACTTCAAGAGTTAATGATTTTTAGGTGAAACAAGTTCAAGTCCTGGCTCGATTACTTTTTTTGATCCCATTTTTTCCTATCACAATAAAAAAAAAAAACTCTAAAATATATTTATTTAAACTGATACCAGGTAAGCTCCATCCCCACATAAAATAAAATATGCATTTTTTAAGCCACTACATCAACACCTCTCATGATGGGAGTGGGGAAACAGATTCCGACAGCAAAAAAACAGCCGTCGGAATCCGTTCCCCCTGTATTTCTTACACAAGGAGAATCTTCTAATGTCTATCAAAGTGCTGAAAAGAATTGGGCCTCCACAGCCTAGTGGTCAATGCACTGACTTTAAGAGCTGACGATTTTTAGGTGAAACAAGTTCAAGTCCCGGCTCGATTAGTTTTTTTGATCCCATTTTTTCCTATCACAATAAAAGGCAAAAACAATAAAATATATTTATTTTACACTGGTGCCATGTAAGCTCCATTCCACACAAAATAAAAAAAGCTTTTTTAGGCCACTACATCAACACCTTCATGATGGGAGTGGGGGAACAGAATCCGACGACAAAAAAACAGTCGTCGGAATCCGTTCCCCCTGTATTTCTTACACGAGGAGGATCTTCTAATATCTATCAAAGTGCTGAAAATGACTAGGCCTCCACAGCCTAGTGGTCAATGCACTAACTTTAAGAGCTGATGATTTTTAGGTGAAACAAGTTCAAGTCCTGGCTCGATTACTTTTTCTGATCCCAATTTTTCCTATCACAATAAAAAAACAACAACTCTAAAATATATTTATTTAAACTGATACCAGGTCGATCCCCACACAAAATAAAATATGCATTTTTTTAAGCCACTACATAAACACCTCTCATGATGGGAGTGGGGGAACAGATTCCGACAGCTGTTTTTTTTACAGGGGGAACAGAATCCGACAGCAAAAAAACAGCCGTCGGAATCCGTTCCCCCTGTATTTCTTACACAAGGAGAATCTTCTAATGTCTATCAAAGTGCTGAAAATGAATAGGCCTCCACAGCCTAGTGGTCAATGCACTGACTTCAAGAGCTGATGAATTTTAGGTGAAACAAGTTCAAGTCCCGGCTCGATGACTTTTTTTTATCCCATAATTTCCTATCACAATAAAAAAAAAAAAAACTCTAAAATATATTTATTTAAACTGATACCAGGTAAGCTCCATCCCCACACAAAATAAAATATGCATTTTTTCAAGCCACTACATCAACACCTTCATGATGGGAGTGGGGGAATGGATTCCGACAGCTGTTTTTTTTTACAGGGGGAACAGAATCCGACAGCAAAAAAACAGCCGTCGGAATCCGTTCCCCCCGTATTTCTTACACGAGGAGGATCTTCTAATATCAATCAAAGTGCTGAAAATAAATAGGCCTCCACAGCCTAGTGGTCAATGCACTGACTTCAAGAGCTGATGATTTTTAGGTGAAACAAGTTCAAGTCCTGGCTCGATTACTTTTTTTGATCCCATTTTTTCCTATCACAATAAAAAAAAAAAAACTCTAAAATATATTTATTTAAACTGATACCAGGTAAGCTCCATCCCCACATAAAATAAAATATGCATTTTTTAAGCCACTACATCAACACCTCTCATGATGGGAGTGGGGGAACAGAATCCGACAGCAAAAAAACAGCCGTCGGAATCCGTTCCCCCTGTATTTCTTACACTATGAGGATCTTCTAATATCAATCAAAGTGCTGAAAATAAATAGGCCTCCACAGCCTAGTGGTCAATGCACTGACTTTAAGAGCTGACGATTTTTAGGTGAAACAAGTTCAAGTCCCGGCTCGATTACTTTTTTTGATCGCATATTTTCCTATCACAATAAAAGGCAAAAACAATAAAATATATTTATTTTACACTGGTGCCATGTAAGCTCCATTCCACACAAAATAAAAAAAGCTTTTTTAGGCCACTACATCAACACCTCTCATGATGGGAGTGGGGGAACAGAATCCGACGGCAAAAAAACAGCCGTCGGAATCCGTTCCCCCTGTATTTCTTACACGAGGACGATCTTCTAATATCTATCAAAGTGCTGAAAATGAATAGGCCTCCACAGCCTAGTGGTCAATGCACTAACTTTAAGAGCTGGCGATTTTTAGGTGAAACAAGTTCAAGTCCTGGCTCAATTACTTTTTTGATCGCATATTTTCCTATCACAATAAAAGGCAAAAACTCTAAAATATATTTATTTAAACTGATACCAGGTCGATCCCCACACAAAATAAAATATGCATTTTTTTAAGCCACTACATAAACACCTCTCATGATGGGAGTGGGGGAACAGATTCCGACAGCTGTTTTTTTTACAGGGGGAACAGAATCCGACAGCAAAAAAACAGCCGTCGGAATCCGTTCCCCCTGTATTTCTTACACAAGGAGAATCTTCTAATGTCTATCAAAGTGCTGAAAATGAATAGGCCTCCACAGCCTAGTGGTCAATGCACTGACTTCAAGAGCTGATGAATTTTAGGTGAAACAAGTTCAAGTCCCGGCTCGATGACTTTTTTTTATCCCATATTTTCCTATCACAATAAAAAAAAAAAAAACTCTAAAATATATTTATTTAAACTGATACCAGGTAAGCTCCATCCCCACACAAAATAAAATATGCATTTTTTTAAGCCACTACATCAACACCTCTCATGATGGGAGTGGGGGAACAGAATCCGACAGCAAAAAAACTTCCGTCGGAATCCGTTCCCCCTGTATTTCTTACACTATGAGGATCTTCTAATATCAATCAAAGTGCTGAAAATAAATAGGCCTCCACAGCCTAGTGGTCAATGCACTGACTTCAAGAGCTGATGATTTTTAGGTGAAACAAGTTCAAGTCCCGGCTCGATGACTTTTTTTGATCCTATTTTTTCCTATCACAATAAAAAAAAAAAACTCTAAAATATATTTATTTAAACTGATACCAGGTAAGCTCCATCCCCACATAAAATAAAATATGCATTTTTTAAGCCACTTCATCAACACCTCTCATGATGGGAGTGGGGGAATGGATCCCGACAGCTGTTTTTTTTACAGGGGGAACAGAATCCGACAGCAAAAAAACAGCCGTCGGAATCCGTTCCCCCTGTATTTCTTACACGAGGAGGATCTTCTAATATCTATCAAAGTTCTGAAAACAATAAGGCCTCCACAGCCTAGTGGTCAATGCACTGACTTCAAGAGTTGATGATTTTTAGGTGAAGCAAGTTCAAGTCCCGGCTCGATTACTTTTTTTGATCCCATTTTTTCCTATCACAATAAAAGGCAAAAACTCTAAAATATATTTATTTAAACTGATCCCAGGTCGATCCCCACACAAAATAAAATATGCATTTTTTTAAGCTACTACATAAACACCTCTCATGATGGGAGTGGGGGAACAGATTCCGACAGCTGTTTTTTTTACAGGGGGAACAGAATCCGACAGCAAAAAAACAGCCGTCGGAATCCGTTCCCCCTGTATTTATTACACGAGGAGGATCTTCTAATATCTATCAAAGTGCTGAAAATGAATAGGCCTCCACAGCCTAGTGGTCAATGCACTAACTTTAAGAGCTGGTGATTTTTAGGTGAAACAAGTTCAAGTCCTGGCTCAATTACTTTTTTGATCGCATATTTTCCTATCACAATAAAAGGCAAAAACTCTAAAATATATTTATTTAAACTGATACCAGGAAAGCTCCATCCCCACACAAAATAAAATATGCATTTTTTAAGCCACTACATCAACACCTTCATGATGGGAGTGGGGGAACAGATTCCGACAGCTGTTTTTTGTTACAGGGGGAACAGAATCCGACAGCAAAAAAACAGCCGTCGGAATCCGTTCCCCCTGTATTTCTTACACAAGGAGAATCTTCTAATGTCTATCAAAGTGCTGAAAATAACTAGGCCTCCACAGCCTAGTGGTCAATACACTGACCAGGTTAGAGCTGACGATTTTTAGGTGAAACAAGTTCAAGTCCCGGCTCGATGACTTTTTTTTATCCCATATTTTCCTATCACAATAAAAGGCAAAAACTCTAAAATATATTTATTTAAACTGATACCAGGTCGATCCCCACACAAAATAAAATATGCATTTTTTTAAGCCACTACATAAACACCTCTCATGATGGGAGTGGGGGAACAGAATCCGACAGCTGTTTTTTTTACAGGGGGAACAGAATCCGACAGCAAAAAAACAGCCGTCGGAATCCGTTCCCCCTGTATTTCTTACACAAGGAGAATCTTCTAATGTCTATCAAAGTGCTGAAAATAATTAGGCCTCCACAGCCTAGTGGTCAATGCACTGACTTTAAGAGCTGATGAATTTTAGGTGAAACAAGTTCAAGTCCCGGCTCGATGACTTTTTTTTATCCCATATTTTCCTATCACAATAAAAAAAAAAAAAACTCTAAAATATATTTATTTAAACTGATACCAGGTAAGCTCCATCCCCACACAAAATAAAATATGCATTTTTTCAAGCCACTACACCAACACCTTCATGATGGGAGTGGGGGAACAGATTCCGACAGCAAAAAAACAGCCGTCGGAATACGTTCCCCCTGTATTTCTTACACGAGGAGGATCTTCTAATATCTATCAAAGTTCTGAAAACAATAAGGCCTCCACAGCCTAGTGGTCAATGCACTGACTTCAAGAGTTGATGATTTTTAGGTGAAACAAGTTCAAGTCCTGGCTCGATTACTTTTTTTGATCCCATTTTTTCCTATCACAATAAAAGGCAAAAACTCTAAAATATATTTATTTAAACTGATCCCAGGTCGATCCCCACACAAAATAAAATATGCATTTTTTTAAGCCACTACATAAACACCTCTCATGATGGGAGTGGGGGAACAGATTCCGACAGCTGTTTTTTTTACAGGGGGAACAGAATCCGACAGCAAAAAAACAGCCGTCGGAATCCGTTCCCCCTGTATTTCTTACACAAGGAGGATCTTCTAATATCAATCAAAGTGCAGAAAATAATTAGGCCTCCACAGCCTAGTGGTCAATGCACTGACTTCAAGAGCTGATGATTTTTAGGTGAAACAAGTTCAAATCCTGGCTCGATTACTTTTTTTGATCCTATTTTTTCCTATCACAATAAAAAAAAAAAAAACTCTAAAATATATTTATTTAAACTGATACCAGGAATGCTCCATCCCCACATAAAATAAAATATGCATTTTTTAAGCCACTTCATCAACACCTCTCATGATGGGAGTGGGGGAATGGATTCCGACAGCTGTTTTTTTTACAGGGGGAACAGAATCCGACAGCAAAAAAAAAGCCGTCGGAATCCGTTCCCCCTGTATTTCTTACACAAGGAGAATCTTCTAATGTCTATCAAAGTGCTGAAAATGACTAGGCCTCCACAGCCTAGTGGTCAATGCACTGACTTTAAGAGCTGATGAATTTTAGGTGAAACAAGTTCAAGTCCCGGCTCGATGACTTTTTTTTATCCCATAATTTCCTATCACAATAAAAATAAAAAAAACTCTAAAATATATTTATTTAAACTGATACCAGGTAAGCTCCATCCCCACATAAAATAAAATATGCATTTTTTAAGCCACTTCATCAACACCTCTCATGATGGGAGTGGGGGAATGGATTCCGACAGCTGTTTTTTTTACAGGGGGAACAGAATCCGACAGCAAAAAAACAGCCGTCGGAATCCGTTCCCCCTGTATTTCTTACACAAGGAGAATCTTCTAATGTCTATCAAAGTGCTGAAAAGAATTAGGCCTCCACAGCCTAGTGGTCATTGCACTGACTTTAAGAGCTGACGATTTTTAGGTGAAACAAGTTCAAGTCCCGGCTCGATTACTTTTTTTGATCCCATTTTTTCCTATCACAATAAAAAAAAAAAAACTCTAAAATATATTTATTTAAACTGATACCAGGTAAGCTCCATCCCCACATAAAATAAAATATGCATTTTTTAAGCCACTTCATCAACACCTCTCATGATGGGAGTGGGGGAACAGAATCCGACAGCAAAAAAACAGCCGTCGGAATCCGTTCCCCCTGTATTTCTTACACAAGGAGAATGTTCTAATGTCTATCAAAGTGCTGAAAAGAATTAGGCCTCCACAGCCTAGTGGTCAATGCACTGACTTTAAGAGCTGACGATTTTTAGGTGAAACAAGTTCAAGTCCTGGCTCGATTACTTTTTTTGATCGCATATTTTCCTATCACAATAAAAGGCAAAAACAATAAAATATATTTATTTTACACTGGTGCCATGTAAGCTCCATTCCACACAAAATAAAAAAAGCTTTTTTAGGCCACTACATCAACACCTCTCATGATGGGAGTGGGGGAACAGAATCCGACGGCAAAAAAACAGCCGTCGGAATCCGTTCCCCCTGTATTTCTTACACAAGGAGAATCTTCTAATGTCTATCAAAGTGCTGAAAATAATTAGGCCTCCACAGCCTAGTGGTCAATGCACTGACTTTAAGAGCTGATGATTTTTAGGTGAAACAAGTTCAAGTCCAGGCTCGATGACTTTTTTTTTATCCCATATTTTCCTATCACAATAAAATTCAAAAACTCTAAAATATATTTATTTAAACTGATACCAGGTCGATCCCCACACAAAATAAAATATGCATTTTTTTAAGCCACTACATAAACACCTCTCATGATGGGAGTGGGGGAACAGATTCCGACAGCTGTTTTTTTTACAGGGGGAACAGAATCCGACAGCAAAAAAACAGCCGTCGGAATCCGTTCCCCCTGTATTTCTTACACTATGAGGATCTTCTAATATCAATCAAAGTGCTGAAACTGATTAGCCCTCACAGCCTAGTGGTCAATGCACTGACTTCAAGAGTTGATGATTTTTAGGTGAAACAAGTTCAAGTCCTGCCTCGATTACTTTTTTTGATCCCATTTTTTCCTATCACAATAATAAAAAAAAAACTCTAAAATATATTTATTTAAACTGATACCAGGTAAGCTCCATCCCCACATAAAATAAAAAAAGCTTCTTTAGGCCACTACATCAACACCTCTCATGATGGGAGTGGGGGAACGGACTCCGACAGCTGTTTTTTTTACAGGGGGAACAGAATCCGACAGCAAAAAAACAGCCGTCGGAATCCGTTCCCCCTGTATTTCTTACACGAGGAGAATCTTCTAATATCTATCAAAGTGCTGAAAATGACTAGGCCTCCACAGCCTAGTGGTCAATGAACTGACTTTAAGAGCTGACGAATTTTAGGTGAAACAAGTTCAAGTCCCGGCTCGATGACTTTTTTTGATCCCATATTTTCCTATCACAATAAAAAAAAAAACTCTAAAATATATTTATTTAAACTGATACCAGGTAAGCTCCATCCCCACACAAAATAAAATATGCATTTTTCAAGCCACTACATCAACACCTCTCATGATGGGAGTGGGGGAACGGATTCCGACAGCTGTTTTTTTGCCATCGGATTCTGTTCCCCCTGTATTTCATACACAATGAGGTTCTCATATTTATTAAACTGTTGCTGATATATTGACTCCTATAGCCTAGTGGTCAGTGCACTGGTGTTAAGAAGTGTAGGGCTTTGGGTGACCTGAGTTCAAGTCCCATTTTGTGATTTTTCTTGATCCTGTATTCTGCTATCATAATAAACAGCAAAAACTCCCAAAAATGATTCCTTAAACTGATGCACTTATTTAAAGAGCTTCCCACTAGCTCAAACAGTAGAGCATTGGTGCTTTCAATGCCAAGGTCATAGGTTCGATTTCCAGGGAAAGCAGAAACTGATAAAAATACAAAATGTGTACCATGAAATTCAATCTACGTCGCTCTGGATCAAAAATATACCAAATGCTCAAATGTAAACGATGACAGTTAACCTCCATCCACAAAACAAACAAACTACTATCAACCTTTATTCAAGCGACTACATTAACACCTCTCATAATGGGAGTGGGGGAACAGATTCCGACATAATTTTTTTTGCCGTCCGATTCTTTTCCCCCATGTATTTCTTACACTATGAGGATCTTCTAATATATATCAAAGTGCTGTTAATTAATAGGCCCCCACAGCCTAGTGGTCAGTGCACTGACTTCAAGAGCTGATGATTTTTAGGTGACACAAGTTCAAGTCCCGGCTCGATGACTTTTTTTATCCCATTTTTTCCTATCTTAATAAAAGGCAAAAACTCTAAAATATATTTATTTTACACTGGTGCCATGTAAGCTCCATTCCACACTATATAAAAAAAAAACTTTTTTTAAGCCACTACATCAACACCTCTCATGATGGGAGTGGGGGAACGGATTCCGACAGCTGTTTTTTTTACAGGGGGAACAGAATCCGACGGCAAAAAAACAGCTGTCGGAATCCGTTCGCCCTGTATTTCTTACACAATGAGGATCTTCTAATATCTATCAAAGTGCTGAAAATTAACAGGCCCCCACAGCCTAGTGGTCAATGCACTGACTTCAAGAGCGGATGATTTTTAGGTGACACAAGTTCAAGTCCCGGCATGTGGACTTTTTTTGATCCCATATTTTCCTATCACAATAAAAGGCAAAAACTCTAAAATATATTTATTTTACACTGGTGGCAGGTAAGCTCGATCCACACACAAAATAAAATATGCATTTTTCTAAGCCACTACATCAACACCTCTCATGATGGGAGTGGGGGAACAGATTCCGACAGCTGTTTTTTTTACAGGGGGAACAGAATCCGACAGCAAAAAAACAGCCGTCGTAATCCGTTCCCCCTGTATTTCTTACACGAGGAGGATCTTCTAATATCTATCAAAGTGCAGAAAATAATTAGGCCTCCACAGCCTAGTGGTCAATGCACTGATTTTCAGAGCTGATGATTTGTAGGTGAAACAAGTTCAAGTCCCGGCTCGATTACTTTTTTTGATCCCATATTTTCCTATCACAATAAAAGGCAAAAACTCTAAAATATATTTATTTTACACTGGTGCCAGGTAAGCCCCATCCCCACACAAAAAATAGAATCGGAATTTTTTAAGCCACTACACCAACACCTCTCATAGTTGGAGCTAGGAGATTGAATCCTCCCAGACCTCTTTCAGTCCCCGTCTGGGACCTTTCTACGGTATTGGATGCCATGAAGGGGCCCCCGTTTGAGCCTGTGCACTCAGTTGACATGAAGCACTTGTCTTTCAAGACAGTGTTTCTTCTGGCTCTCGCTTCAGTAAAGCGTGTGGGGGATTTACAAGCGCTCTCGGTGAGAGCGTCGTGTATGGAGTTCGGCCCTAATGACTCTAAAGTCGTACTAAAGCCGAAACATGGGTATGTGCCTAAGTCCCTCAACACACCGTTCAGGTATACTGTTACATACTTTCAGTATAAAACTACTAAACTAGTAGTTTACTGAGAGTGTACTTCAAAGTTTACCGGTACTTTCATAAACTAAAACTTTGCTACAAGTATTCAAATAGTAAACTACTAGTATACCCATAAGTTTACTTGGAGTACAAATGAGAAACGCTTATGAACTAGTTGTGCACTTAAAGTTTACTACTGTTACACTTATAGTACACTTAAACATATACTTTTATATACTTCAAGTGGGCCAATTTAGTACCAAGCGGTATTAAAATAGTACACTTACAAGTTTACTACTAGTACATATTGACATAAGTATACTAATACATAATGTATACTTAAAAATATACTTGAACATTACTTAAGTATACTTCATAAAATGAACTTGAAGTATACTTCTTTTTCGTGAGGGTGCTCCCACTTCCTCCAGGTCATCTCTGGTTGGAAAGCAAGTCACCTCAAAATTCCCATGGTTGCCTTGCTCACTCTGTGCACAATGTCATGCACAGGTCTTGGGGATATGACACAACCCTGAAGGATGTTGCATGGGCCAGCCAGAGGAACACAAGCACCTTGATTTCCCTTTCCCACCCATAGTCAGATTCCAATCTGACTGCAGCAATGAGAGACATGATGGACGGCAAAGACAGGTGAAGGTGGGCACGGTGGTCAGCTGCTTCATCAAAATAAAGCCGCAGAATTGGCACAACTGTGTTGAGATGGCAGCAAGATGTGGGGTTCACTGCCTGTAAATGTGTGATAGTTTGTTAAAACAATACATTTGAATAAAGCTTTGTTTCATGTGTTGTTGACTTGGGACTTCAGCCAACAAAGTTTGAATCCCATTTGGCTAGCATGCTTCCCATAATGTAATGCATTGGGTCAGTACACTAGGCAGTCTTTTTGTGGCCATTTGAACGCATTTGACCACACAAGCGTTTACACTATGAAAGCAATCTAGTTAAAGGGATAGTTCACTTTGAAATTAAATTTTGGTATGTTTTAGCTTACCTGAAGTGCATCCAAGATAAAGGTGTCTTAGGTACTGTCTCCAAAAGCATGCAGATATAGGTACTGTCTCCAAAAGCAAGCAGAGATGTCTCTAATAGCATGCAGAGAAAAGTCCAAATTAAAAAATTCCCCATCGTTTTGAGCCGTACAGCCAATCACACACGTTTCTGCTGAGTTTAAAAATGCAACGTCCAATCGAAGGTGGTTAGATTAGTTTCCGGGGAAGGAATTTCTTCCGGGGAAGAAATTCCGGGGAAGAAAGCGTTCAACAGATCACTTGGACGCCGTTGTGTAAAAGAGATAAAAACGATAGAAATACTGTAGTTTTATCACACAAACCGCTTGTTTCGTGTCTTATGGTGCGTTCACACCGGACGCGAATAGCGCGTCAGGCGCGAGTGATTTCAATGTTAAGTCAATGCAAAGACGCGTTCCGCGCGTAAAACGCGTGTAACGCGTCTTTGCATTGACTTAACATTGAAATCACTCGCGCCTGACACGCTATTCGCGTCCGGTGTGAACGCACCATTAGGCCATCAATGTGCACTTACGATGGGGAATTTTTTTTAATTTGGACTTTTCTCTGCATGCTGCACAAGGTGCTTGTGTTCCTCTGGCTGGCCCATTACATAATATTTTCATATTATGTAAACCAAAAATGTATTCTTCCAAATTTCAGGACCAAAGGCAAATTGCAAAGGTCAACCCCAGTGTGCCAGTACTTCAGATTTACTTTGAAGAAATAGTGGACACAAAGACAGACTTCAGACTGTCTCGAGATGCCATATCTATGTTGGTTAGACTACTTGGCATTAAAAAGAGGCATGGCTTGAATCCTGTAGTTGAGGTGTTTCTCTATTGGCTTGGGCATGGGGGTTCTTATAGTGCTGTGTCTCCATTCCAAAGACCAGTGTCTTTCGGATCATCCATTCTGTTGCCTTGAAAGTTGTAGCTCTACGAACCAAGTGTATTCAATTTCCTAAACCTCAGGACTTTGACAATGTTGGAGAGGGATTTGCCAGACTGGCCCACAGCCATTTTTTCAAAAAGTGTGTTGGTGCCATTGATGGGTGCCATGTTAGAATAAAAAAACCTGTTGGACTAGACACACAGGATTACTTCAATCGAAAGCTATTTTATTCTGTTCAATTACAGGCCATATGTGACAGCAATGGATTTTTTTCTGGACACTTTTGCTGGGTATCCATGACACAAGAGTACTGAAAAACAGCCCAGTATACACACAAGCTCTCTATCCACCAGCAGGATATTTGATTCTATGTGATGGTGGTTATCCTTGCATTGAACATCCCAACAATATGCACTATTACACCATTTAAAGAACCTCTGAGGGATGCCATTGAGGGACGTTTTAATGCCCATGTTTCAAAAGCCAGGTGTGTAATTGAGAGAATATTCGGGATTATGAATAGAAGGTGGCGTAGTATCTTCTTTAAGACCCTTGAAGTTGACTCAAATTTTGTCCCTGACGTCATCACATGTTGTACTGTATTGCATAATATATGGGTTGGGGACTTGGAGGATCCTGGACCTGAGGCAGCAGAAAATGATGTGGGTCCACAATGGCTCCTGGAGACCTGAGAGGAGTAGCTGTGAGGAACACACTCGCTCGCCAGATTTCAGCACCCAGGACCCAGCTACATGACCACAACTACTTGTAGGCAGTTAACTGTATTTCTTTCATAAAATGTATGACATTTTTATTTATTTAAGGAAATCACTTGCTGCACGTAAATAGTTTAATGTGTTAAACTGTAGTGGTAATTATACATTCAGACACATTTTTTGTGTTCTTTTTATTGAAAACTTTGCAGTGTAAATATTGAAATTAATTCAAAATAATTAAAGAAAACATGTGCACAGTATGTAAAGTCACAAATGAAATGTTTCATATTAAAGTGAAATAATTCACTTAATTACTTTTTTCTCGTCAATAAGAACTGCAATTACTGTAACTAGCCAAGAAATAAACCATAATTGGGAGACAAAACATCTTAAATATATTTTTGACAATTTGGCAACACATCAATTAATAAAAACGAAATGTATGCAAATATAAATATGACATAAGAGGATGGCACCGGCTGGTTAGTTGAGTTTGGTGGTAGTCAAAAAAAAAATGAAATTAAAACGGTGAGTAATGCTGGCCCCAATTGCTCCATTAGTGGAATGCATCAAAGCAAACCACTTCCATGTGCAGGCACTGAGTTCCCCCTGGTCTGTCCCAGTGCCAGTTGGAGGGTTCCGGAGCTCCTAAATAAGGTTTGAAAGAACAGAACACTGTTACTCAGCACTTAAATGTCCACAGCGTAGATTACAGAACAATTGTATATACATGCCAGATGCTACCTTATATTTTTTCTAAAAATGTTCCCATTTTTTTGAAGCCTGGGCACCTGTCACCTTTCCATCCAACATAATTTATTTAACAATTGTCCTGGTCAAAGACATAAACACAGCTGATTATTATTATAATAATAATAATAACATGAACGTCCAGTATTCTGTTATTTCCCAAAACAATGACTTATTTTATGTGTGGCAGTGAATAACAGACATACTAATGTACTTCAAAATAACAGAAAAGCCTGCAAATGTGGCTAATGAAATGTAACATTTCTGATAGGAGTACTCACTCCCACGCCAGTTTGGCAGCATTTCTCCGGCCAGTAAACAGGCTGCCATTTCCTCCTCGAAGCTTAATAAGCTTCAGTGTCTTGATCTGACCCTATACAATAACACACTTGGCTGTAATACATTTGACATTTGTAATACATTAAACATTCTTACAATTTCTGTGTAGTTGTTCAATTAAATGTTAAATTATGTAAACCACTTTTCTGCAAGCTGGTTTATTATTAACATTGTAGTTTTCTTTATTAATGTGCAAATGAAGCCTGTGGGTCAACCATAAAATGTAATATTACAATGAACAATTCTTTATAAATCTAAACAATAACAGTTATTGTATTACATTGTGTTGTTTCATCTCAATATAACTATTCTAAACTACTTAAGTAACCTAAGTTCACTTACAGGTGTAAAGTACTTTTCCCTCCATCATCTGTGCAAGGTGTCAGGTGTTGATAAATGAAGTGCAAGCGCTATGTGGGACATATACCTGTAGATCCCTGAAGTGTACATATGAAGTAGACTCGCTCCCTCGGTCAAAATCGAGGGAACGCTCGTCCACTTCAGGAAGTGGAACGCACTTCAAAATGGCAGCAGGGATTCCCCCGAGGGGAAGTGCTTAGGGAAGTTTGCAAGTGCCTGTCAAGTGGACTGGAACACAGCACTAAAGACTATCAAAGGTCAAAGACTTCCCCAGCCCCTCCCTCCCACACACTCACACACACACACACACCTAGTAAACACCAAAACCACAAACCTGTTTTAATTATTTATTTATTTTCAAAAACAAAAGCAAACACTAAATGAAGAAAGCAGCAAAGACTTCACTTAATGTAACGATCAATAGGCCTACTCCTGGAGATAAATGATTGTTTTGAGCAGTCTGAGAGTGCAGAGGTGCTGGATCAGGAAAGCCAGACTGCACCACAAACTACTTTACTGGATTGCTCCAGAGGTTGGGAGCCAAGACTGGAACGAGACCCATAACTTGACTGCTCTGGCATAGGAAAAACCTGGAATTCAGGCTACTGGGACACAGATTGGTAGCGAAATTTGTACTGACTGGTGGCCACTGGGTTGGGACAGAGACTGGTAGCTGCCTGTTCAAAAGTCTTATAGCATTGATTTTGTCAAGCAGCCGTATATATTTTTATATTAAAATGTAATTCATTCAATGATTACATATGTTATAAATGTTTGTTTTTTTCTCACAAATTTGTACTTATGGCTTTATTTTGTGTTAATAAATGTACAGTTCTGTTTAGAGTAACTTAAGGAGGTATATTTATGATCTGCAGTTCTCAAATGCAAAAATACAGATATTTTTCATCTTCATTGAAATTGTGTAAAAACTAGAGCAAAGTGCACTGGTAATTTTAGTCCAGATTTGTTATGAGGAAATACATGCCAACAGAAAAATCTAGCAGGACTATAAGTGAGCTTTCCTGTGGTGAGAGCTGTTTTCAGATGAGACCCTCACCAGCGTATACTTTTGTATTCTGCTGAAAGGACATATTTATTACAGAGATGTCAACACTGTGCTTGGAGGTATCACTTGCATTTTTTTTTTTTACATAAAGTGTTTTCTTAGAGGGATTTTGCATTATAAATGCATGCCATCACATTAAAGTCTGAATTATGCAAAATCATGATTCCCATTTGTATGGACTGTGTTGAAAATGTGCATTTCCAATATAATTTACATATACATTTATAGAAGGGTAGAAATGTGTTTTTCCCACTGCATTTAATGTATCCTCAAAACGGACAAAAATCAATTAAAGAGATTTGCTTTACAGTAATGTCATCATTGCACAATACTGAATGATCACCAACAGTTAATACTACTCCACTTTTGCCCAGCTTGGAGATGCTGTAATCTCTCTCTCACATTTGAACATTCTGACGCCCAGGAATCAATGAGGCTGAAAGCATTAGTGCCAAGAGCTATTGACTTTCACCCTGACCATATTTATTATTTCATAGTCAAATCTCATGATTACACAGCCTATGCATAATTCGATGACTTTTATTGTAAATGTGAAAAGAGGCACACATTTGGCTTTTTGTTTTATTAGATGAACCGAGAGACAGCCTACCTTAACCATGGGATAATCTCTCTCTCTCTCTCTCTCTCTCTCTCTCTCTCTCTCTCTCTCTCTCTCTCTCTCTCTCTCTCTCTCTCTCTCTCTCTCTCTCTCTCTCTCTCTCTCTCTCTCTCTCTCTCTCTCTCTCTCTCTCTCTCTCTCTCTCTCTCTCTCTCTCTCTCTCTCTCTCTCTCTCTCTCTCTCTCTCTCTCTCTCTCTCTCTCTCTCTCCCTCCCTTCCTCCCTCCCTCCTTCTCCAGGCTTGTCTTACTCTTTTTTTCCCCTTCTCGACTCTGCCCCTTCACCAACTAACCTGGCTTTAATTGGACAACAAGTCTGCCGGCAGCTCAGCCATTGGTGGAGCTTAACAGCTATTATGCTTGTTCAGAATAGCCTAACAGTCCAACAGCAGGGGAGGGAAGGAGCGAAAGAAAAGACGGGAGTGACGGAGGCCGGGGGAAGAGGGGGGCTCATTTAGCCTACGAAAGCAAGGAGGAGTGGAGCGGTTAGTGCGCAGAGTCGGGAACTTGCTGCCTGTGGGAAAGTAAACAGCAGTATTTGCCGCCCTCTCAGAGGCCTCAGTCCAACAGCAGCGGATAAACAGAGGAGGAGGATGTGTTCAAGGAGACAGCTGATTTCATAGCAGGAAGTGCATGGGAGGTTGTTGGGATTAAAGTCACTCTTGGGAGGTGCTGAAGCTTTCCTGTGGTAGTACTACTGAGAACAAAAAGGTGAGTTGTTCTGTTTATTGCTCTATCAATCTAACATTTTCTCCCACACACTAGCACTCTAAGTTTGCTCCCCTTTCATGCAACAAAGGCATGGGCACCATGAAAAGGGGTGTTTTCTGTAGAGTGGGGGTAGGAGAAGAGAAGACAGAAGAGGAGGGTGTTCACTCTTCCTACTTTCAGTGGCTCACTGGGGAACAGAGGGATCTTACAAAACTCACTCAACCCAAAGAGACCCTGTCACAGACAGCTAAAGCAATAGTTAACCCAAAAATGGCGTGGAAACTATTTTCACTCAGAAATTGCTTATACATTTCACAAACAATTACAAAGAAATTACAAGTATCACATTGAATTAAACAAGACATTTTGAAGTAGAAAAACTGAAATAGTATTTTCCTGTAAAGTATACTCCAATAGTCTTTGTTTTTTTTCTGTGTTTAACAGAGCAATAAAAGTCTTGCAGGTTTGGAACAGGACAAGGGTGCGTAAAAGAGGCATTTTTTTTTAGGGTGAACTATCCCCTTAACCCAGTGTTATCCAGCAGAACTTCTAACACAGATGCAACTCTGAGGTGGTAAATGCAAACCAGGAATTATCGTACAACCACATATCTGACTCTCTCAACCACAGAGCAGATTTTTTTCATGGACTAATTCCAATGTAAATCCCACAATCACACTTTGTGTAGTACTGAGGGCCTCACAATCCTGGAACTCCTAATCTGCATCTAGCTGCCAGTCAGCTATCACTTGCTTCCTTTTGCATTTCCAGAATTAGATGGTTTAAAAATGGGCAGTGTTCCGTTTCCCTCCTTTTCTCTCTCTGACAGTTCAGCATCATTAGCAGTCCATGCATGTCCGAGAGAGAGAGCTGCAGTACAAACACACCCTGTCAGTGGTCTCTCCAATCCGAAGGGACACTGCTGGGGCTTTTTTGGGCCCTCTGGGATGACAAAGGCATGTGTACGATTGCAGGGGCCTCCTAGCGGATGTGATACTGATATTGGGTGGAGGGAGCTCCATCCACATGTTAGCAATAATTTGAAGGTTCCTGCCTGACTCCCTGGGGCATGTGAGCTCTTCAAAAAGTGAAAGGTGTTGTATGAAGACCTCTGCTCTTTTTGAGAACACATTACACAACAGCATGAGAGAAATGAAACACTATACTGTATGTTTAGAAGGTGAAAGAGGAGCTTGTGCTTTTTATGTGATTCTTTCAATTGACGTAAAGGCAGAATTGAACAGATCTTTTGAATCTGTGTATGCCAAACCACATCATGCTTTGAAGGTTTGAGGATGTGAATGAACAATCTGAGTGAACAATGACCTGTTACATGACTCTCTTTGTTACTGAGTTTTATGGCTATACTGTGTTTTGGCATCACTATTACCAGGTGGCCAATAGGATTCCTTGCTTCAGTCATTTACACATGTTGACCCTGCATTTTATTGTGGTGCCAGATCTTTTCCTCTGTATTGTGACATACATCCAAGTTATACGCTACAGATTATCGAAAAAGAAACAATTTAGGAAAAGTACTTGGATCTATGGACCAATTGTTGATTGGATTTTGAGATGTGACCATTTCTCTCAGAAGTGGAGGCAAATGAACATGAGCTTGAACTGGTGGAGTTTAAGTCCTGCATAAATCATCACAGAAATGTCTGTCATTTTCACTGGAAGGTCCAGTTAGGACATTTTAAATGACAATTAATATTCAGTAATATTATCAATTGAACTCCTCTGACACTATATCGGATATGAGACCCCAGACAGCAACATAGTGTCGGCCCACATCTGGTACACGTGGAATTCCACACGGCCCAGATGTGGCAACACTATGTTGCTCTTTGGGAACAAAATTGAGCTGGATAATGACACTAACTTTGCTACAGCTACACTGCACTTTCTTTCTCTCTCTTTCTTCGCGTTATTCCCGCTCAGAGTCCAGGGTCCGCTTCACACACACATGATTGGGCACAGGTTTTACGTCGGATACCATTCCTGTCACAGCTACATCGACACTGTTATTGAAATGAATTGAAATGACATCTTCTGGAGAGCTGATTTAAAGCTGAAATTAAATTAGTTTCATAATTGATTCAATTTGCAACATTTACACTGTTATTTTCCTGTTTATTAGTGTATAGCTGCTTTGAAACCATCTCTGTTGTATCAATCACTATATAAAATTAATGTGACTTGACATAAGTATGAGGTCAAACAGTTAATAAAAAAGACATATGCACAGACGTATGCACAGACTTTAACGTTAATTTGGAAAAGTGCATTACAGACAACCCCAAGGATGAATAATGCATCCGTGGATGTCTGTGGTCTGCAAAATCAGCCATTGCTGAGGTGGCACATTTCAAGGATGTGCGTGGTTTGTGACAATAGAGGACATGTAGAGGTGTGTACACTACACAGCCATTCCACGGTTTAAGTAGAAGGTTAGGGCGATGTTTCCATGGAACCTGCAATTAAGTCAGAGTGCACTGATGTTATTGTAATCAGGCTTTTTTGTCTGTCAGCTAAAATTGAAAAGCAGATTGTGCAAAGTAAATATACACTTGCAAAAAATACACACATACTGTAGCAACACATTTTTAAAATTTGACACATTTTAAGATTTTGCAGTGCATTCATTCATCCTGAGCAAATGCGCCGGTTTAATACCCTGTGGGCAAGGATGACATCATCAATCTGTATGAATCACAGACGGCATATCTCTGAGCTGTCTTAAGATAACTCCAACTATTTCATGAGATGGACGTTTGGGACACTGATAAGAAGTGGAAAAGGAAGTCTCGTCATTGTGTTGATACACTGCCCCCTCCATAAATTACTCGGTAGTTTGTGGGTTGCGACTCAAAAATGCAGACTGCAGGAAAAAACTATACTAAATATGAATATGCAAGTTGCTTCAATCTAGTCAATATTCTTCTTGAAATATAAATAAATAACAACATATTTTCTGTGATGTTATGTTGCTGTCAGAAGATGTGTGCATCGTGACAGAGGTGAGCATATTAGGAATGACACCAGGGGGCAGACAATATAGAAAGTTATTGATCAAGTTGATGTGGAGGTCTTGTATTCAATATGAGGATTTAATTCAATTTTAATTTAATTTATAGGATTAAAAATGTATCTTTCACTTACTGTAGTTGAAGCTATAGGCAAATTAGGCAGATGTAAACATGTATTGATGCTGCAAGGTCCTACAATGTAGGTCTAATTATATTTAGCTAAAATAGGTCAGCATTTCAGTAGAGGATTCCAGTTTTATATTGAATAATTGTACATACAGTCAATTATGTTTATTGTTATTTCATGTTAATCGTAATGCTGTATTGCATGATCAGACCAGTTTGGTGTAAGCATTTTTGTTTGTATGTGCTTGATCAGACCATAAATAAATAAATAAATAAATTATCATCATGACATACATGTTCTGTGGCTCTCATTGGTTGAGATGTCATGTCATACTGTACATGTCATACAGGAATGGATAATATTTTGGAGACAGACAATCCTTTCTCTCCATCAGTGCTTGGTTCCACCATTTCACACATCACATACCACTGATCTTTTGACTTGTGATCTAACAAACAGTCAGGGATTCCTCAGTGATGAATGCATCATGGCACTCTTGTCTGATCACAAGGGTCCCATTGTGTGTGGTGTGGTCTAACATGAAGTGGGTTTTCTGGAGAAACTGTGTTTGTGGCCCACTGTAAGGGACAGAAGGACATCAGAATGGACACGAATAGTGTTTCTGAAAAACATGTCTGGAGTCATTCATGCTCTCTTCCTCACGTTAGCATTTTTGTAACTGATTCAGTATTAGAATAATAGGCAAATGTACCATTTGTGGTTAGTTCTTCAGAAACCCAGATCTTGACTCAAAGTGACGATGTCCATCATCATACACAAGACATGTAATTAATTATTGAATATTCCAGTGAGCCTGTCTAATGGGTTAAATTAGTGACATAATATGCAAAGCAAAAAATAATTCTGCTGGTGCCTTTTACTTTAAGGGTTTAAACTATGTTTTCATGCTTGTTCAATAAACTATTAACAATTACTGCACATGCATCTTTGGAAAGGCCCTAAAGACATTAAGACACGAACAGTTTGCAGGCGGTAGACAATTAAAGTCACAGTTACAATAACTTGGGACATTGAAGAGACCATTCTACTGACTCTGAAAAACACCAGGAAAAAGATGGCCAGAGTTCCTGATCATCTGTATGAACATGCCATAGTCCTGCAGCCATGAGGACTGCAGATGTGGCCAGAGCAGACCTTCTACCATTGAGAGACCAATCTCTGTGTAACCAGTTATTAACACATCTACTCTTCTCGAAATGAAGATAAGTGACTTTGTCTTTCACTGGGATGCCATCTACATTTGTCAAGTGACAATTTTTGATTGAAAATAGCTCACATTTATTTATATTTAAGTGTAAGCCTGATGCTTGAGAAAATAAACTAAATACATAAATAACTAAAGCAACCTGAGCAGAGTTACTTAAAAAGTTGTCTCAGTATAATCTGCCTGTCTGCAATATTAATGCCCTGCACAGCTGAATGGAAAGCAATTGTCCAGCTAATAAAAGTAAATATGGTGAAATCGAGCATCCTTGTCTAATTCCACGTTGCAAATTAAATCTGGTATATGAGCCTGTTTTCAATTTGACAGAACAGTTACTGTTTGCATTTAGTGATTGAACTGCTTTGATTAAAAAAGACATGAAGGTACGGAAAAGAAAATGATGTTATGCTCAACAGAATCAAATGCTTTCTAAAAATCTAAAAACAGAATAAAGCTCTCATCTATAATTAAGTCTGAATAATCAATACGTCTAATACTAATCTAATATTGTAAGAAATATTTTTCCCCAATAAAAAAAAAAAACAGACTGAGATGAGACTTTTACTTTTTTAAAGACGCTAGCAAAAACTAAAGCTGAAATTTAATCATTATTAAGAAGACATAATTGTCAAGAAAAAGAACATCTTAATTGGGCTTTGAGAGTAATGTAATAAGATCTGGTGTAAGTGTAGGGGGAATAGATCCTTTTAAAATACTTTCTCTGAAAACTTGCAAAAGTAAAGGAGCAAGTTGTTTTGCAAACAATCTGTAGAACTTAGAAGACAAATCATCCACAGATTTGTTAAGTTTAAGATGATTAATGGTTTCAGTGACCTCCTCTAAACAAAGAGGTTGGTCACACATGTCACACATCTACCCCACTAATTTTACAACAACTAAGTAGCATGATCCATGATCAAAGAGGAACTATACAACGTCTTATAAAAATCATCACAAAATTGTGCAATTTCTCTTGCATTCTCAGCTATATGTCCATTAATCTGTAATCTTTGAATGGTACTATAATTAGAATTACATCTCTCAAGTTGAAAAAATAAGATGAATTTTGTTCTCCATGCTCTAACCAACGCTGTCTAGATCTAATAAAAGCTCCTTCAGACATGGTTCAATTAGATAGTTCCACATTTCCATGTTCAGACAACGTTTCTATGGGTTTTTGGGAAAGAAATGTTATTGTAGAAATGACATCATTTTTCTTCAGATCTCTTCTTTCTAGGTAAATCACTACCATATCTTCTTAGATATCTTCCCACCTCAGATTTAAACAGTTACCAATAAAAGCTAAAATTGTTCTCATTTGTATAGCTTTATCTACATTGAATATCTGAAATTTAGCTTAACACAATCATGTTTAAGATGAGAGATGTTCAATTTCCAGAACGATGCTCTTTAATTATAATCCTGAGTAAGGGACAAATTAATATACATATATAGCTTTATGATCAGTGAGAGGAGTCACTGAAATATCAACAGATGACCTTCTCATTAAGTTGTTTGGAAACTAACCAAAAATCAATACGGGACTGAAAAGAGCCTAATTTATTTCGCCATGTGATATTTTAGAAGGAAATTTTTCCCTCTATATATACAGAAGTTAAAAGCGGTACATAAATGCTTTATTAAAACATAAATCACTATTAAAACCTGGAGTAGACTGTGGAGATTGAATGCTGAAATACATTTCAATTTTTTTGTAGTTAAATAAAGTTGACTTACATGTAAGCAACACTAATGAGTTGACTGGCTTGCAATACTAGCTTTAAATAACATACACATTTATTTCAGTTTAATCAAATTCTATGAAGTTAAAATAACTCGTATTGCACAGTTATCTGACTTTCTACATTTCCATTTAATTTCCATTTTCACAAGTTTAAGCTCCCTACACAAAACACTGTAGCACTCATAATGAAACAAGTGCTTTTTGTGGTACTGATTATGTGGGGCTGATGGCATCTGAACTCTCCCTTCTCTCCTACCACCCACCACCACCCAGTCTTAGGCTTGAGCTGCAGTACGGTCTGTGAAATTTGTTCAGTTTGAATCACTGCTTGAGGAAAATGTGACAGATACATAATGAATCAATGCAGAACAGCTACACCAAAAAAATAATTAACTGAGTGCTTCCGATTATTAGTTTGTTTGATATGCATTTAAAATGAATGCGGAAATCATTGAGGTGCTCATTTTATGTTGAGCGATAACTCACCACCTCTGTCTATTGATGAGGCCTTGTGAAGCCACGCTTTGCACAGCCCATGCAACAGGTCTGGTTTTTATTTGTATCATTCCTCATTCATAAGTAACTTTGGATATTTTTTTTGGGTAAATTAATAAATGACTGGACTTTGTACCACATTCACAGCACGATTTCCAATTTTGTCAGTAATGAGATGCTGCCTTCTAAATGTATATATCATGTACAGAATAACATCTGACCCTTGTTTTACAGAGCCTATGTCCAAAGGTTCATCTCACCAGCAGCTGGAGGAGGATGAGGAGAACAAAGAGCAGAGAGAGAAATTTGAAGTTGAAGATGATATTGGCAAACAAAAGGGCAAGACTGCTTCTGGAGATGAGACATCAGGCAAATGCAGTGAGCTTAAGACACATTCAAGCAAATTGAATGAAACTCAGGAAAAACATGCAGATCCATCTCAAGCCATCACTACAGTTTCCCCTGCTGGTCAGGAGTGTACAGGTTCTCATATCACTAGTAAGTTTGTTTTTTCAGTCATTCCCACAAATCTTAAATATTCACCGCAGAACTCATTTGTTACTGGGAATTAAAGGGATAGATCACCCAAAAAGGAAAATGACCCCTTGATTTACTCACCCCCAAGCCAACCTAAGTGTAAATGACTTTCTTCATTCAGTCTTGGCTCTTCCAAGCTTTTTAATGGTAGTGAATGGTAAATGAGATTTTAAAGCCCAGAAAAGTGAATCCATCCATGATAAAAGTATTCTATACGGCTCCAGGGAGTTGAGGCCTTCTGAAGCGAAGCAATGCATTTGTGTGAGAAAAATATCCATATTTAAAACTTTATCAACTAAAATGACTAGCTTCAAATAGCCTATGCAATTTGACTTATGCCAAGAATAACCCTTGACACGATGCATGACATAAGATGTAGGCCTCCTAGGATTCAAACAAATAGGGCTGGGAAACAAATTCAAGCTCCTCTGACATTTCGCTTTATAAATGGTGATTGACATGTTTGGTTCTATCCTCTACGCTTCCATATTCATCAATACATTATGGATGCTCTTTTTTGGACTTCAAAATCTCATTTACCATTATAAAGCCTGGAAGACCAGAATATTTTTGTAATATAACTCCAATTGTATTCACCTGAAAGAAGAAACTCATACGACTTGAGGGTGAGTAAATCATGGGGCATAAATCTTTCATTTTTGGGTGACTTATGCTTTTAATGAACTATGTTTTTAGAAAACACTGCAAGGTTTTGCCATAGTTGGCTTACCATTTTAGAACATTAACATTCAGTCTAAAGGTTATATCAATTAAATTAGTTGACTTTGCAAAGTCCTTAAATTTTACCCACCTCTTAATTTCTTTTCAGATTTGTCAACCACCAACAAAAGGTAAGTTGCAAAATTAGTTTTCACTTCAAACAAACACAACAGACAGGCATTTGCTTATGATTTTTTATTAAAACATCAGCCAAAAACAGGAAACCGCAAACACAAGTAAAAAAAAAAAAAAAAACTGTTACAACAGCTTAAACCAGCTCTGAGATTAACGTAGTCTACGTTGAGCAGGTCTATGAGGATTTTGACCTTTGACAGACTGGTAATTCCAATTTGCTGGAAACTGAAGTCCAGGTTGTACTGACTCCAACACCGACTCAACGCTTGAAACAAAGAGACTGCTGGGCTGCTCCAGGGCTGGGGAACTTGATCTGGATACAGACTGGTAACTTAATTGCCCAGGCATTGAAGAGGTCTGGATTCCAGGCTCTGAGACAGTCTCATAACTTGACTGTACCTGGGGCTTGTATCTAGACTGCACTGGTATGGCTATAGAAGAGTAGCCAGACTGAGCTAGAGACTGGTTGCTCATAAGCATTTCAGGCTGGGAATCTGACTGCCCTGCTATGGAAGAAACAGTCTCAGAACTTGACTGTGCCTGGTACCTAGATTGCACTGGCATGGCAAGGTAATTGTAGCTGGACTGACCTGGAGACTGGCGGCTAGGCAGTATTTGAGGCTGGTAGTTGAGATTTTCCAGCTTGCTTGAGGGTCTGTAGCTAGATTGTACAGGTTTCACTAAGGGCTGATAAACCCAGGCCAGAGGCTGGAAGCCAGGCTGGTGCAGTTGCCTCAAAGGCTGGCCACTGGGCTGAGATACAGAACCATAACTGGAGGGTCCAGGCTTAGCAAGAGGCAAGAAGCTTGGAGGCACTCGGACCTGGTGGCTAGGCTGTTCAGGCAGCTGAGCTGGTCTGAAAACAGACTGGAGTGTGGACTGCAGTGGTGTGGGAGAGAATTGGTTGATGGGTTGCACCACAGACTCGTAGGTAGGCTGAGTTAAGTATGGAGAACTAGGTCTGGATTGAGGCTGATAGCTAGTCTGTCCTTGTTGGGCTGCAAGCTGGTAACCGGGCTGTGATGCAAACTGCTGGCATGAATAAAGCTTCGACCCAATCTGAAAAAGTTGTCCTCCTTGAGATGTCACTGGCTTGAAAACAGTTTGTCCACTCTCCTGGACTACCGAATGATAGCTGGCTTGTACTGGTTGTTGGTCAGCAGGCTGGACGCTAACTTGTTCTGGTTGTGGACCACTGGGCTGACCCGCAGACTGGTTACCGGCTTGTGGTGATTGGACACTGGGCTGACGCACAGACTGGTAGCTGACCTGTTCTGGTTGTGGGCCACTGGGCTGGCTCGCAGGCTGAAAGCAGGGTTGTACTGGTTGTGTCCCACTTGGCCGACCCACTGATTGGTAGCGGACTTGCTCTGGTTGTGGCACACTGGGCTGGCTTGCAGGCTGAAAGCAGGGTTGTACTGGTTGTGGCCCACTTGGCCGACCCACTGATTGGTAGCTGGCTTGTTCTGATTGTTGGTTACTAGATTGAACTTCGGAACTAAAACTAGGATTCTGGAGTTGCCCATTACCAGAAAAGACTAGGGAGCCAAATTGAAATCTACCTTTTTTGGGCTTGAAGAGGGTCATGCCACTGGGCTGAGCCCCAGACTGGTAGCTGGCTTGTACTGGTTGGAGCCCACTGGGCTGGGAAGTAACTTGTTCTTTTTGTGGCCCACTGGGCTGGCTCACAGACGGGTAGCTGGTTTGTACTGGTTGCAACCCAGCAGACTGGCCCACTGACTGGTAGATGGCTTGTTCTGGTTGCAGCACACTGGTCTGGTCCACAGATTGGTAGCTGGCTTGTTCTGGTTGTGACCCACTGGGCTGGTAGCTGGCTTGTGCTGGTTGTTGGTCAACAGACTGGGCCACAAATTGATAGCTGGCTTGTACTGGTTGGAGTTCACTGGGCTGGAAACTAGCTTGTTCAGTTTGTGGTCTACTGGGCTGGCTCACAGATGGGTAGCTGGCTTGTTCTGGTTGCAGCCCACTGATCTGGCGCACAGGCTGGTAGCTGGCTTGTGCTGGTTGTTGGTTATTGGGCTGAACTACAGAGCTAAAACTAGGATTCAGTAGTGGCTTGGTACCAGAAACTTCCAGGGAGCCAAATTGGAATCTATTTTTTGGGGGCTTGAAGAGGGTCAAGCCACTGGGCTGAGTTCCAGACTGGTAGCTGGCTTGTTCTGGTTGTGGCCTGCTGGGTTGTCTCACAGGCTGGTAGCTGGCTTGTTCTGGTTGTTGCCCACTGGGCTGGCCCATAGGCTGGTAGCTGGCCTGTTGGTTATTGGGCTGGACTACAGAGCTAAAACTAGGTTTCTGGAGTGGCCTGGTACCAGAAAAAACCAGAGAGCCAAATTGAAATCTACCTTTTTGGGGCTTGAAGATAGTCAAGCCACTGGGCTGAGTCCCAGGCTGGTAACCGACTTGTGCTGGTTGTTCCCCACTGGGCTGGCTCACTTGTTCTGGTTGTCGCTGACTGGGCTGGCTCACAGGCTGGTAACTGGCTTGTTCTGGCCCACTGGGCTGGCTCACAGGCTGGAGGCGGGCTTGTTCTGGTTGTGGCCCACTGGGCTGGCTCACAGGCTGGTAGCTGGCTTGTTCTGGTTGTCGCTCACTGGGCTGGCTCACAGGCTGGTAGCTGGCTTGTTCTGGACCACTGGGCTGGCTCACTTGTTCTGGTTGTCGCTGACTGGGCTGGCTCACAGGCTGGTAACTGGCTTGTTCTGGCTCACTGGGCTGGCTCACAGGCTGGAGGCGGGCTTGTTCTGGTTGTGGCCCACTGGGCTGGCTCACAGGCTGGTAGCTGGCTTGTTCTGGACCACTGGGCTGGCTCACTTGTTCTGGTTGTCGCTGACTGGGCTGGCTCACAGGCTGGTAACTGGCTTGTTCTGGCCCATTGGGCTGGCTCACAGGCTGAAGGCGGGCTTGTTCTGGTTGTGACCCACTGGGCTGGCTCACAGGCTGGTAGCTTGCTTGTGCTGGTTGCAGGTTATTGGAATGAACTACAGAGCTAAAACCAGGTTTCTGGAGTGGCCTGGTACCAGGAAAGACCAGGGAGCCAAATTGAAATCTACCTTTTTTTGGCTTGATCAGGGTCAAGCCACTGGGCTGAGTCACAGACTGGTAACCAGATTGTGTTGGTTGTTGGACACTGGGCTGGGCCACAGGCTGGCAGTTGGCTTGTGCTGGTTGTTGGACACTGGGCTGGTCCACAGACTGGTAGCTGGCTTGTACTGGCTGCTGCTCACTGGGCTGACCCACAGGCTGGTAGCTGGCTTGTCCTGATTGTGGGACACTGGGCTGGGAGATTGCCTGCACTAGCTGTTGAATGTTGGGCTTTGCCATACGCTCATTGCTGGTTTGCAGTGGAATTTGGGGAACTACCTGTACTGGCTTGGGAACAGAATCATTGCTTTGCTGCAATGGCATCATACCCATACTCACTGCACTACCCATAGAGCCATAAACAAGACTCCCACTTACAGCTGAAGCAACTTGAGATCCCAGACTCTGGCTTCTAGTGTCAGAATCAGAACCAGGTTTTCCACTTGTTACTGAACCACCTGAAGAGCCAATCTGAGAACTATGGCTTCCAGTGTCATATCCTCCCTTAACTGCAGTACTATAAATGTTCTTGAAACCCAGGGGCCTGATTGGTCCTGCAACATCTGGGTTATACCAGCTGTAGAAACTTTGTAGCTTAACATCTGCTTCGGGTCTGTAATTTCCAGGATAGCCTCCATTGGTTATAGAGCTATAGCCATAAACTAAAAAGACAAAATGCCATCATTAAAATAGTGTTGACACTAATTTGCCTAATTCAACTGGATAAACTTACCAATCACAATACTGCCATGAATAAGGCTTAAGAGTACTGCCAAAGAAAAACTGAAAAAAAGAAAGAAAAGTTAGAAAGTTGAACTAACAAACAGATATATTAAATCAAAACAACATACTTTAAGATTTGCATAGTGGTATCACCCCTATCCAGCCAAAATTGTCCTATGCTCACCAGCTACAAAAAAAAGAAACACTTTTACCCAACTATGTAGATTTTTTACTGAACTCATCTTTTTATAGTGCCTGACTCATCAATCATGACCATCAATCACAGTTTAATAGATTATTGTCTTAGACCAATCAGTTGTTGCAGGAACCTCTAATGGATAGTTATGAGTTTCAGGTGTCACCATTTTCACATTATGGTAAGTGATATTTGTTTGGTGCCATTAGGAAACCATCTTAAGATTATTCTCTGTTATTGTCAGCTGAATTAATGTTTCCACCATGAAGTTGTCTATACTGCTGCAGGTTGGAGCTATCAATAGCCTTTTTCATTGGTGGGGTGTGTGTCAGCACTGTTTACATAGATGTGCTGCTGCTATTCCAGCATCTGACTCAGTTTATATTGCATTCAGTATTTTATTAATGTGTGAAACCTATTCTTGTCGAGAAACCTAATGCAAGTATACAATAAAATATACTGTAAATTCTCCTTCCTCTTCTCATCTGTCACAATTTTATTTTATGCTTTACCTTTGCAGTTTAAATAAATCATATATCACACATATATCAACAGGGCATCTGGCTTTATCTTTATTCATTTCTTAAATAACCAAACTTTAACATAAGGGCAGATCCTTTGAGCACAGCTGATGACGCTTTGAAGTGACGCTCGAGTGACTGGTTTCTTTCCGAGTGTGGCTAAAGCGGTCAGGTAGGAGGAGTTACAAAGTGGCAAAGGAAACAAGAATCCTATAGTCGACTACGCCACCCAAAATATTTACAGCGAAATATCAGCCCTACGCAAGGGCACACAGGTTTGTCGCCAAAGGCAGGGTGAGTATGGAGACGTGGATGGAAACTCTAAAGACAAAATCACTTAATTTAAACATACAAAAAAAGTGAAAAACAAGTAAATACAATTTCACATGAGGTCTCAATCACATCACAAGTACAATAAAAAGAGAAATATAGAGGGAGATGGCCAGAGGCCCTCGGATTTCTATCCCCCACTCAATACTCAATGCCAACAAAAATGTACAGTTCTTTTGTAACTTAAATAAAAAGCAATTACACTCACAATAATCAAAATAAACAAAACACAAGTAAATAATCCACTCAAAAAGGAACATACAAATAGAAAATCAATTCAATAACAATTTATACACAAAAATACAAAAAAACACAGCCACAGGGACTGAGGGAAGGAAACAAAAATGGCCAACAATGGCCAGCTTACTTAAACTTAGCCTCCCAGCTAACTCACACAAACGCAGTGCTGTGTCGGTGACTTCAACACACAACACCAGATACAAAAATAACAAAACAGTCAAAGGATGATGGATCCTAAGCAACCAAACACTTCCCTTTTTTATACTCTAAGGCTCTAATAGGTTCATCGAACTACATAATACTGACCAATTATTATAATGCAGTAAAAACACTGATTGGTTCACAGGCTTTGGTGACACCAGCCAATCGTACCGGGGCTATACCTCACCCGGCTACACTAGCAGCCTTGCCTCGCATCCTAAAGGGTTGGAGCTGAGACTCGAGGAAAGGAAACGAGGATGCACAAATAAGAAATGAGAAGCACCCACTATCTATACCCTTGAATCTAACCCTAATTTAACCCTGAATTCAGAGGGAAATGATGGGTGAATAGCGAATAACACAGAAGCACCTAACCCTGATTGTAAACAAGTGAAAATACCATTTGACCAATAATTAAATGTAACAGTAAGAGCCATAGTCACCAGGGAATCTTACTGGTTCCCTGGAATGGATAAAGTTATCCAGAATCTGCTATCCTTGTGCGAGTTTTGACAAAAGTTGGATAAATCTGTTCAGACTGTTACCGTCCCCCTTCAACTGGTACCTTTCCCAGATGCACCATTGAGTAAACTGGGGATGGACATTTGACACAGCTTGGGACTGTATGGATGCTATATCTACCTTAATTGATTACCATTCCAAATGGCTGGAAGTTGCCTTTTACATCGTTTGTGATCACGGGGGTTGTGATTGACTTTCTCAATAGCGTCTTTAGTCGCCATGGTTACCTGGTAGAGTTGGTTACGGATAATGGGCCACAATTCACTTGCATTCACAACCTTTCTGCGAGAAAGAGACATTACTCCAGTCCGCCACGCTGTCATCCAGCAGTGAATGGTGCCATAGAACGCTTTTAACAGGGTTCTTAAGGACTGCGTATAGCTATAATACAGTCTAAGCCATGGAAGCGTACTGTTACTGACTTTCACCAAGTTTACCGTTCTACTCCACGTGCCACCACGGGAGTTTCACCCTTTGAATTGCTCCATTGGCAGAAGATGAGGACAAAACTAACCCTTCATCCTCCTGCCAGCACTCTCCGGGCAGCGCCTGTGCGCAAGCGAATCGTTCATAAGCAATCTCAGATGAATCATTACACTGATGCAAAACGAAGCGTACAACTGGTTATCCTGAAAAAGGGGGACAGGGTGCGGGTGTGCAAGACCTTTCATGTGCCGAAGGGACACTGCAAAGTTTCCGACCCCGTTGGAATTGAGGAACAAGTGGGTCCAGATACCTACTTACTAGAGGATGGAAGGAAATGGCATTCTTCACAACTGGCACAAGCTGTTCAGATGCCGGATCCTGCACCTGCTCTCGCGGAGGAAACGTCTGCCTGTGATAAAATAGAGAACTCAGTGGGCCGAGGGGATGTCCATCAAGAACTCTCAGACCTCCCTCATGGCTAAAATATTTGGAGATGTAAATGTATAGTTTACATTAGTTACATACATTGCCTATACATTGGTTCTGTTGCCTGTTATAATTAAGATAATCATGTTTTGTGATCAAGCAATTTCCTGTTCAGGAAGGAAAAAGTTGAAAAAAGGCTCAGTGGTTCATGTAGGTTGTCTACAAACCGGAAGATTGGTGGTTCAATCCTCGGTTCCAAGTGTCGAGGTGTCCATGAGCAAGACACCTAACCCCAGCTGCTCCTGACGAGCTGGATGGTGCCTTGCATGGCTGACAACGCCGTCGGTGGGTGAATGTGAGGCAATGTGTAAAGCGCTTTGGTGGCCATTGGGTCTGTGAAAGCGCTATTGTTATTTAATTATAATTAGTTGTAAGATTAAGGTAGAGAGCATTTTTTTGAAGTCTTGGGGGATGTTGTCTACATAGACTGTTATTACAAAGACTTAAAACAATTATCTCTACCTTAATCTTACAACTAAGATTAAGGTATTGCATGTGAAGTGCATCACTGCTCTTGAAATACTGTAAGTAAAGGTGGTGTGAATTGAATTGAACGTGTGAGGACGTGTCATTGGAGGCAATAGATGATTATTCTTAAAAGCACAAAAAAAACTGTGGAGATTATATGCTGAAATACATTTCAATGACCAGAAGCGCTGTAACATTTTGAAGCATGAAAGCATTATTCCATGAACAGAATGATTTTTCATCATATTCTTTCCTGTTATGGTAAACCTTATGAATAACGTATGCCCTTTTTCATATAGCACAGCTCATAGATCAAATATGAGTTGAATGAAGTTGACTTAAGCAATACTAGTTTTAAATAACAAACATTTATTTAAATGTAATTAAATTATATATAAAAATAACTCATATTGTACTGGTTATCCTACTCTCTACTTACACTTTGAATAGTCTACCACATTTCCATTTTCACTCTAACACTGTAGCACTCATAACGGGAAAAAAGTGCCCTTTGTAATCCTGACTATATGAGGCTGATGGCATCTGAACACTTTCCCTTCTCCTACCACCCACCACACAGTCTTAGGCTTGAGCTGATCTCAGCTGATCTCAGTATCAGTGATCTTATACCCTTGAGAGGTCAGCAATAATATGGCTCTATTTTTGGGGAATGTTCCAGAGATCAAGCTTTCACAGACTCTGCACAAGAGGACTTAAATGAAGAGGAAGACCAGACTTGCACTGCGGTGAAGAAGACCGAGAGGGAAACATGCTCCATTGAAACTAACACAGAAACAGAGAATAGCAGACACAGCCCATCACAGAATGCCGAAGGTAAGAGACAAATCAAATTACAGCTATAGCGTTTATATAAAGCAGGGTAAAAAGGGCTCACCAGCATGAAGCAAAAGGCACAAAGTATTGATATACATCAGCTAAAATAATATGTTTTTAATAATGTAGTTTATAATAATGCAATGAAGTTAATACTTGTTCAAAACAATCACTTTGTACAAGTTTGTACTATTTTCGGTTTATTTTGATAAATAAAATAATTAATTTTTGTTCAATAAATATAGGCCTACTGTCATTAAAATGTTTATTTTAAGATAAACTAAATTATTTTAAAAAGTAAAGATTCTGAAAGCATTGAATGAGATCCCATAATAAATTATTATAGCTTTACAGTAGTAATATTTTATAATATTATATAATTAATATAGTTTTTTTTATATTATAGTTTAATTATAAATGTGGGGATTATTTCTAAAGTGTATACCCTACTTAATATATGGTATAGGCTACCATCTGAATCTGAAGTCAGCCAGCTATATTTATCATGTTAATTATTGTGCCTTTTGCCCCAAAAGCAGGGGTGCTTTTTACCCCAAATACCATACTGTTACATTTGAACAAAACTGAAAATTAGAGAAGCACCGATAATCGGCCAACAATCGATATTGGCCGATAAAACCAATTATTTTAATGATAAAAGCAATTGATTGTTTAAAAACAGCAGTGCCGATTATATCATGTCAATCAAAAGCGTGCAGTAAACCATTGTGTGAAGAAAATCTCTAGTGTTGAGTCAGTTAGGGCAAGTTATAATGCGACAAAGGCATTGGCATTAACAGCGAAAAACAGCTACATAAAAGCAGGCTCTATTTGACCCTATGAATCACCCGTAGTTCAAACCAGGCTTGCAGTGTGTTCCTATAGCTACTAAACATTTTTTTTGTTGTTGCGTGCCTCTCATCCAATAATCGCAAATAGCTCTGTGCTTTGCTACTTCTAAAAAGAAACAAAGTGTCATCTCTCAAATTCTGTCCATTTTATCACGAAATTCACACTAAATGGCGTTTTGACGCTCTTAAATGTGACGTGCCAGATCGCTGTAGCGCGATCAGTTCAAGCAGCAGCGCGGAGCGCGAGTCTATTCCTTTAATTTGATAACTTATATGTTGAAAAACATACATGAATATCAGAAGGTAAGTTGAAAGATACAGTACAACTTACCGACACCATCATGTATTTCACTCAATCAGTGTTTCAACCGCAGAAAGATGTAAAAAAAAAAAAAAAAACAGCTGAACAATATCAATTTATGTTACCACATAATGTCATCCGTTTGTTAGTTAGCTTTAGAGAGGAGCTTATTTAGGCCTACTGTTAATTATATAGCCTATGTATGTTTGAACAAATTTGCTATGAAGACAAGTGCTTATGAAAACTACCTGATAGGCGTATGTTTAACTGAGTTGTATAGCCTACAAAATTTCAGCTTATTTGTGTAAATATCTGGAAATAAATAGCAGTTGAATATAATAGCTCTGGTGTTAATTTTACCTCATATTATAGTGTTCCAAATGAGAGGTTTCTCTTTATAGTTTGCAGCATTATTTTGGAGAGATATCTTTTTCCATAAGAAAAACCAAACTATCGGCAGCGGCCGATATCATTCTGAATAATGGGCTGTCGGTATCGGCTGAGAAATTTCATATCGGTGCATCTCTACTGATAATCATTAACAAATGTGTCAGTTCAGTCAAATCAATAAAATTGCTGCTGAATATTAAGTGTCTTTGCACTGGCAGAAGCCAGAAGTGTGCTTAGTTTTAAAATGCACATTAAAAAAATGTTCTCCCTTCCAAATTGGAAATGCCACTAGAAATTACTAACATTTGTGGTGTGTGAACATAATGGCTGTTTCCATCAGTATATCTACTGTCGGATTGGAAGTTGTGTTGGGTTTTCTGATGTGGTGACAGATTGCCAGATAAGGTCACGTCCTTTCTTAGCATAGGAATCATACCAACATTAAACATTGCAACAGCTTTCTGCTGTTTGACCTGGCTTTAGTTCAGGTTTTCTTCATAGTTCACTTCATGTCTGATCAATTGAAAACAGTGCTTTGGGTAAGTTTTAAAAATAAAATTTTCTGGGCAAATAATCTTTAAAAAGAAAAAAATCAATGTGGCCCGCCAAGTTCAGTTTTGTTGACTTGTTTTGATTGATGTTGACTGGGGCACTACAGTTTGGGAATACAGTGTGAAGGCGATCACAGAAGTAGCACAAAACTTGCATAAAACTCACAAGAAGTAATCATATGAGGTTACGCGAATGATTACTGCAACTTGTGGAAAGCAGCTCTTAGATCATAAAATCCTTTAAAAAAAAATATATATATATTTTCTGTCAAACATAAGGGAGTGTCCAAAAACAATTGTAAGCATTGCTTTTATACAAAAGCACACTATCAAATCCGATGACGTTTATTGGGCGGGACAACCTGTCAGAGATGACAGCAATAGCAAACAACAACCATTAAATAAATTCCAGATGGACAAAATCAAGTCCCGGTTCACTCTGATATAGCTACGTCACAGACTATTGCTTGATTTTTTTTTTTTTTTTTTCAGATGATGCCTGCGCTGAGTCTGAACACCAGACGGCTGGTCCCGAGGTGATCTATGATGATGTACCCTGTGAAGATTTGTCCTCAGGAGAAGGTCAGTCACGTGTTTGTGTCTGTCTTTCAGCGTATATAGATCTCTCAGTTCCAGTGTCTTAATGTTGCGCATATCTGGGTGTTTCTTCAACTTCAAGGCAAGCAATTTTATGCAGGTTGGTTTTTATAATAAAATAACAGATTCACATTTCAGATTTTTCTTCTTTGTGATATAAAACTGTTTTGGAATCTTTTTACTATAATTTTATAATTTATCTTTCTACTGTTCAAATACATTTTATAGTTTTACTCTTTCAGATCCTGACAAACGGTCTTAAAATATGAAGATTCATCATAAAATATACATTTACAAATGACGATGAATCATTTTCAATTATTTATATCTGTTTTTACACAAATTACGACCAACAGATGGCACCATTTCCATCAAAATCAAACATTTTGCCCCTAATAAAGTTAGTGTACCTGTTCACCAGTGATAGATATTTGACAAAGGAAAAAAGAGAAAATAATGTATCATTTGAGATATGGTGGAAATGACATTTGCTATAATGTCAAGGTTAAACAACAATTTCACAAAGTCCACATGGGCCAAAAGTGCCCTTGGTTGAAGAAACACCTTTCTAGCATATGTGTGATTTTTATGTGTTATGTTAGGTAGATGTTTCTTTGAATCAACATGTCATTGTCAGAAGACCTACAGTATTAACAGGACTGTTCTGAAACCTGCATTGCTTTGTGTGTCAGCTGACTTGATCTACGAGGACGTTCAGAAAGAGGAGGGCTTGCAAGGGTCCAAAAATGGCTGGAGCTCAAGTGAGTTTGAAAGCTATGATGAGCAGTCCGACTCTGAGAGGGCGCCAACCCGTAGCAAGGTGCGTGTGTGGTAATATATTCCCCACAACGGCAATAATTACATCCTTCCAAACATCTGATTTATCTTCAGACACATTTCCACATTCCTCATAATGATTTTAAACCCCCGAAGGTTGCAGGCTGATTGATTGGTATGTGTTTTGATCATTTATTTGAGATGCAGGTTCTTGTGATATGTTGATGGTGAAGGTTTGCTTTGCCACCACAAGAGCGCAGTGTTGGCCAGCACTTGCCTAATCGCTACTAACGCTGGGGCGTGACTGACACACTTTTACACTGCTCTATATTGCTGCAAATTTGAATTCTGTGTGCACTGTGTTATCTGCCCTTACACGTTCATGAGGTCACACTGGTATGGAAAACACTTTGCCCAGGCGGCAGTCCCTCAGAAACCAATTTCCCATGGCCAGACTCACCTTTACCTTCGCTGAATTAGGCTCCATAAGATTCCTGCTGCCAGACGACTCGCGATAAGCAAGAATTAGATTGCTGAGTCTAATACCACAGTGATTTGAGCTCAGTTTAACCAGTTATTCCCCCTGCTTTTTTTCAGTGCTTATATAATTGGAATGGAATGGCTTTCTTTTGTGAAGGTGTCACAAGTTTTTATAGTGGGCTTGTTAAGAATAAAACTAACTCAAAAGGACAAACAAGCAACAACTGACTTCACAACAGCATGGTCTAATTGGGAATGAGTCTTTGCGATTGTCAGATATTAAATGATGAATGAATGCAATGCCCAAATTTTCTGTAGAAATAGTTATACAAATTGTATGAATATACAATATCTTTCAAAATGTTTTCTTTTTAAATAAAATGTTTTTATTCAGCAAGGATGCATTTAATTGATCAAAAGTAACAGTATACTTTTACATTGTTACAAAGGATTTGTATTTTTTAAACAAATGCGATTCCATTGAATTTTCTCTATATATATTTTATATATATATATATATTCCTGTATTCTTCACAAAAATACAATGCAGCATAACTGTTTTCAACATTAATAATAATAAAAGGTATGTTTCTTGAGCAGTAAGAAACTGCATATTAGAATGATTTCTGAAGGATCATGTGACACTGAACTCTAATGTAATGGCTACTGAAAATTAATCTTTGCCATCACATGAATAAATTACATGTTAAAATATATTACAACAGAAAATTTTAATTTTAAATTGTATACAGTGTATTATATAATATTGTTTTTATTTTCATTTGGTGTGCATAATAAACAAGGCATTTTATTGCCTTAATTCTTAATTCAAAACATTACACTACAAAAACTTACCAACCCCAAACTTTTGAATGGTATAAGTTTTCATTTTTTTAATATTCTTCAGACATTTTTTGAATGCTCCATCAGACGCAATATTAATTCTTTCCACTAATCGTGAAACTGCACTCAAAGCATTCAGGAATATCAGAAGCATTGAAGGCAGCATAGATGCATCCTTGGGAAACCGATCAGACGAATGCATCTTATTTGACAGGATGTTTCACAAACATTGGATTAGGACGAGATGACTTCCTACCTCTCTTTTGGACACAGCCTGTGGCTTTGTTTTGGAAATAAGGCGGTGCTTGTCTGAGATTCACATTAGCGAGGGTGTACATGCTGTCATAATTGTATCTTCCTCTGTCTATCCCATGCTGCTTTGATTTAAGATTTAAGCCACGCCCATTGTGTCAGTAATTTCTGTTGCATATGCTTTTGTGGTTGATCCTGATTTTGCCTTGCCCTCATCCCTTAGTTTCCCTCACCTTTATGCTTACTCCTCCGTTCCTTCCTCTTCCCCATGTTACCATGTTATTGCGCTCTCACCCATGGCCTGTGTTGTTGCCGTGACGATATCCGTAGCTCTCCCCCGATGTGCGACGACTGAGAGAACGTTACACCAGGACCAAACAGGAGCTAGCCATGAGACTGGGGGGCAGACATCAGGTACACTCAAGCACGTATGGGGAAGAATGGGCTTCATGGGGATGTACCAGCTCACAGCTGTCAATAGAGGCGATCACAGTCACCTGCGTTCAAGATTACATATTCTCTTTCTCACTTTTCCCTGCTCAAAAGACTAGTTTGAATTTCCATGCTGGTTCATTAACCAACACATCCAAAGCACAGCAATATGCTAAGTCTCTTTTTTTCAGCAGGATAAGTCTTCATTCTTCATTTGAGTTGTCTGTCCCTGTCTTGCTTTTCTGTCTCTCTTTTTATCTGTGTTTTAAAGCACAGGGTCTGAATGGAGTGTTCACTGATCTCTACAAACACAGCTGGAAATACCTGTAGATGTTCACTGCACTTGATAGTTTTGTCATATGAATTTAAGTCATGCAGATAATAGGTGTAGTCTACATTGTGAAATTTTTTTTACACATTTTTTGGATTTAATATAATACATTTTACTATTGAAATATAAAATGACAAATTAAAGATTGATTTACAGTATATATACAATACCATGCAAACGTTCTTTTTAAAGAACACCGTTTTCAGCAAAGATGCATTATGGAAGCATGTTTCCGCCACAGAATAATTCAATTAAAAATATGATTGTGACTATTTAGCTCACAATTTTTTTCTCAGAATTGTGAGATATAATGTCGTTATTGTGAGTTATAAAGTCAGAATTGCGAGATATAAACTGGCAATTGCGATGATAAAATAGTGAGATAAAAAGTTGCAATTATAATTTTTTTTATTCTGTGGTGGAAACATGCTTCCATTCATCAAGGCACCTATATACTTAAAGCGAAGAGTGAACTAGTGTGACGTCATTTCGAGCAACATCTGGCCAAAACGAAGTTCGTTTTGTGTTCATTTCGGGGGTTCAAACAGCTTGCCAAAGCAAACTTTCCGGAAGAGTTCCCTCCGGTTGGTAAACACCTTCTAACTATCATTGGTCCATGGTGATTAAATACAGTAATAGGTAGGTGTCCTCTGACTGAGGCTCCACCTTCTTTGACGGTGAAATCTTCGTCGGTTCATTTCTTCTGTTCGAAGTCAGATGTCCGGGAGTAAAAACATGAACGCACTGGAGAGCCGCTTTATAGTGGAATTTTTTAAAATTCTAAATGAAAGAGAGCTTGTGCAAACATCCACAGCGCTATGATCAGATGCTTTATTAACTACTGGCTTTTCATCGCTGTCATTTTTGTTGGGTGTTTATTTTGTTATTGATTGGAAAGCGCACAGAACATGTTCATCTAAACGCTGCTCTCAGCATTGTGGGCGGCGTCAGGATGTTCTCTAACAGTATACCACTACTTGCATATTTCCAACTTCTTTTTAACCCTAACTTAAGCGACGAACAAAAAGGATGCGAGTATATCGGGGCCTTTAAACCAATCAAAGGCACTGGGGCTAAAGACACAAAAATCAAAAATCAAAATTATAATATTTAAAAAATGCTGTTCTTTTCAAGTTTCTGTTCATCAAAGAATCTGGAAAACAAATGTTTCCACTAAAATGTTAAGCAGCACAACGGTTTTCAACATTTATAGTAAGAGACGGTTCTTGAGCATCAAATCAGGATATTAGAATGATGTCTGAAGGATCACTTGACACAAGACTGGAGTAATGATGCTCCAAATTCAGCTTTGCCATCACAGGAATAAATTAAATTGTAAAATATATTTAATTAGAAAATTATACATTATATTTTGAATTGCAATAATATTCCACTGCTTTATTTTTGATCAAAGAAATGCAGCCTTGGTGTGCATGTTTGAAAAATCTACAATCCCCAAACTTCTGAACAGTATGTGTATTCTACTTGCGTGTAACAGTCACATATCTATCACATGTCCACTTTCCAAGGCACTTATGGTCAATTTGGAACCCTCTGCCTTTCCTTTTGCATTAAAAGTCCCTCTCTGTATTATTCTCACTTTCTTTTATTCTGTTGTAAACAAACCATTCAATTCACTTCCACTATAAAACATTTTGATTCAGCTTCCCTAATCTCTAATTTGATTTGTATGAGGCTGGGATATGGGCACACGTGTGTGTGTGTGTGTGTGTGTGTGTGTGTGTGTGTGTGTGTGTGTGTGTGTATGTGTGTGTGTGTATATATATATATATATATATATATATATATATATATATATATATATATATATATATATATATATATATATATATATATATATATATATATATATATATATATATATATATATATATATATATATATATATATATATATATATATATATATATAACCACTCTTCATGTGGTTTAAGCAAGACATTTCCACATGCTCTCCATTAATGACCTGCTTTCGAAGATGGGCTGTCTGCCTCCTTTTTTTTTCAAATTTAAAAATATCTCTGTAACTTGATGTTCTCTCACACACTTGGGATCTTGTGGCTTGTGGCCATTGAAGCAAACCCTTAAGCACACACCCAACTGCCGCCACGCTGCACTGAACTGGTGCCTCACAAATGGCAGGCAAACCCAAGCATGGCTGTTTACGCTCGAGGGCTTGAGACGGTCAACCTTTTTCAATAAGGGTGTTCAACGTCACTGGTTATAGAGAAACGTCAGCTGGACTGCCTGTGATTTTCTGTTCCCCTCTGGTCCCTTTGCAGGTCCACCAGCTGATGCGGGCGGCACGTAGCGGAACGAAAGATGGCCTGGAGAAGACCAAAATCGCTGTGATGAGGAGAGTTCCATTCCTACATAAAAAGGACCACTCAGGTAATCTAAGAATATTTTTGAGAATTTATCTTCTTTCAAGCACTCATCCTGTCCACTTTTGCTTTGATAGAATCCCATTCAGGAAAGAGGCAATTATAGATTTCTAATGCATTTTTCTCCCTCAAAGAAACAGGTCTATTCATGGAATTAAGTTAGACCTCTTTACAGATGGCATATGATCTGACAGCCACAGAGTCAGATGCGATAGAAAAGGTTGATGGAATGCTTTCTTATATTCTGCTTTTAAGTAGAGAATTGACTCCTGGAGGTAGAGCCTGAAAAACACGATGATGTGAAATATTTGTCATGAAGCAGGAAAGTATTATAAATCAGACTGGGTCTTTAATATAAAATGGTAGGCATATGAGCTGATGAGGGCATTTGATGCACAGGGAAATTGGCTGGGATTGGTCCCCATAATGCCCTTCTGCACAATGGGAAAATTACTATTTGGAAGTGGAGACTGGTGTGATGCCTATTGAAACACCACTTTAAACGACATACCACACTGCGTATAGTGCTAAACATTTGATTTGGAGGTTCTGTTATAATTTCTTTTATCATTTAGAGAGCCTGCAAAAACTTGTGTGAAGATCTTAAGTCTTTGGGAAAAGGTGCAAAATTGTATGCAGGATGGTTTTCTTTTGTAACCGTCGAGTAAAAGAATGCTTGGATGTGGCTTAGAACACCCTGTTCCTTACTAAGTTTGAATGTTCTTTTTTTCTGTTTGAGCATCTCTTCTGAGTTGAAATAATAGGTGAATATGTATTCTTAGCTTTGCAGGGATATATAATGTCTTTGAATGTTTTTTTTTGTTTTTTTTTATGTATACTGGCAGATGACACGGAGGATGATACAGGGTATCTGGATGTAATGGTATCCGAGGCAAAACACCCACTTGCACAACTGGGACCAATGCCAGATGGGCTTAGCAGCCAACAGGTGCATGTATATGTATTTATTTCTATAAAAAAATATTTTAAATTGAGTATAGTATGTATATGTGGTATACACATTTGAGGGAACTCATTTTGGTAGTAAAATGTGCATCAATATTTCTTTTCAAATTCATACAGCTATGCCATTGTAACCATAATGCATTGTACTTTCATTTCTCTGTTGTCCTACTTTCGAGGTCTCTCATCTTGTCCAAATTTAAATCAAAATTGTAGACTCAAAAAATGGAATTCCGTTAATTTTTAACCAAGAAACCTTCCACAGTACAGCTTTAAGATATTTAGGCCACATCCACACTGTAAAGTTTCAGGAGTGACAACTGCATTTAAAGGGAAAGTTCACCCAAAAATTAAAATTCTGTCATCATAATTTACTCACTCTCAAGTTGTTCCAAACCTATATTAATGTCTTTCTTCTGCTGAACACAAAAGAAGATATTTGAAAAATATGGGTAACTAAACAATTCATTAACATACTGTACATACGTTTAAATATCAAATTTGATATTAACTAAGCATTTGTGTATCCAGAAGAGAGTTTTCGAGAAGGTCAGTTTTACGCGCAAGTTACAAAGAATTTACTCATAAATGTACATAAGTTTCATGAATGAGGCCCTTTTGTTCAGATTTTTTTCACTGACTTTACTTGTCTTTACTTGTTTAATTGTAACCTCATTTTTATGGGATAAAATCTAAATATTCTGGTTCAAAGGGGTAGCGCTGTTTCGTTCTGCTTTTTTGTTGTTGTTGTAGCCGTTTAATGTTTCTCATATGCAACACAAATGGTAGCGTTTATCAGTTTAACAAATTGTTAGTGGCACCAGGATGACCTCTAGCAAAAAGTAGTTGCACTGGCAGGAAAAAAGTTGGAGACCATTTAGTCGCAGTTGGAGACCTGGTGTATTTATTGTTTTAATAAATATTGAATTAAAATATTCTGATGTGTAATTATATAAATATACACTATAGTTTAAACAAATTAATACTTTTATTCAGAAAGGGCACATCATAATGATCAAAAGTAATTCATTCAAACACATTTATAGTGTTACAAAATATTTCTATTTCAAATGGTGTCCTACTTAGTATGAATGTTTTTCATCTCATCCACAGATTGTCCGACGCCACATTTTGAGCTCCATTGTGCAGAGTGAGAGGAGCTACCTGGACTCTCTTAAACGGATCCTACAGGTAAAATGGATGATTTCACGTGCCATTGGATCTGTTCCACAGCTGTGTTGGTAAAAAAAAAAAAAAAAATATTTTTGATAGTGACAAAATGTTTTCACATAACAGAAAGTTTTGAGAACTTTGGTAAGTCTTGTGTGTCTTTTTATTTTCAGCGTACTAAGATCAAACTGAAACTCAGTGCTTTGATACATCAAATAAATTCATACAAAAATAAATTCAGAAAAGTAGTTAAAATGCTAAATATTATTGCCATGTTAAGTGTTTCTGTAAATGCTTTTTTTAGCACACATTTAAACATTAAATGTTGCTACTTTTATCTTAAAATGGTTAAATAACTCTTATGATTGCACAACAAAAGTCTTTGGAAGGGTTACAAATAATGTCAAAGCTCCATCTTAATGTGAAAGTCCAGCTATTCAAAGCCTTCAAACAAAAGATAACACTATATATGGTCTTTAATACGGAATTTGTGTTCACATTCACATTCCTTTAAATGGAAGCATGCGGGTCTGGTGGGTTTCGTAGTGTGGAGTTTCATTACACATAATTCTGATCTCAGCTAGTGGAGGAGAGAAAAGCATTTGTTATCACACTCCTTTGAAGACACAGGCAGAGTATAAAATTGAATCACCGATCAATGACAGCTTTACGCTCTATGAAATCTAGTCATTCAGGATCTATCTCCAAGCTTTGTTGTCAAATCAAAGCTCTGTCGGGTGTACTTTACAATTCCTGCTCTCTTTATAGCATGCTAGACATGGTCTAGGGTGGTTGGATCAGGTAAAGTTGCCCAAAAGCAGGGGGATGGGGGTCTGCATAATTAAGTTTAGTACTGCTGTTGTGGGCAGTCAGACACATCTCTTTAGAAAAAGAAATAGTCCCATTGCCTCATCCTTTGTCTTATTTCTATTTGTCGATAATTCATTAGCTCTGGAGACTCCAGGATAGGAAAGAAAGCAGCCATGAAAAATCTATTGTGTGCACAGTCTAACTAGCAAAGTGTCTTTGCTTTTAAAGATTAAGTCTTGGAGTTTATCTATAGACATCACTAGCTTGTTTTGCAATTTAAGGAAATCAAACCTATCAAACATTTAGCAGAGCACATTTGATAATGTGGCAAGACAGTCAAAGCCAATATCAATGGGAGAATTAACATTAAAATAACAGAATTAAAAATGTGTTAACTTTTACCCACCTACTGTATGTAATGTAAACCTTTGTTTATTTTTCTTTGTATTTTAGGTCTTATGAAATGTGAAAAGTTATTTAAAACATTGATCTCATAATATGTTTTATGCAGTTGTAATTGCAGTGTAAATGCATTTATGCCACCTCTAAGATGATCCGTATATTTAACAAGCAATTCAATTTAAGGGGGCAAATATTGGCCTTTAATGGGAAAGTTAATTTCTGTCACTGTCAGGTGATAAATCATAGAAAAAATAAAAGCAAAGTTAAACAAGACAATTAAAATAAACATTTATGTTGATGCATCACACTGATGCATTCACCTTTAAGTGATTTTACCTTCAACATTTTTCTTCTTATAGCGTTATTGTTATTATAAGACTTATAAATGAGTATTATAAGTACTTATTATTTATTATTATTTTACATGTATAATTAAAGTTAATAATTTGTACGGGGAAAAATAAATGGGACTTGAATGGACTTGCTTGATGTGAGCTACTGACTTGATGTCAAATAGATAGATTCATATATGCAAATTGGACATTTTGAATCTTGTATTCAAATGAATGAAATGGATAATGCATATTGAGACTTTTAGTGATTTTTTTCACCTCACTGTTAAGATTAATTCAGCACATTTTTAATCTCCCTCCCTTGTCAAGGTGAAGCAAGTCAGAGCTGTGAATGAATTATTCCTCCTGTATAAATATTAAAATGTTTTAGTTATAACATACATAAGAAATGTCTCCATTGTCCCATGATCCCTTAGGAATACCAGCGACCTCTGATAGAGGCCGAGCCTCGGATCCTCAGTGTCAGGAAAATCCGGCCCATTTTTTTCCGTCTGTGGGAGATCATGCAGTGCCACTCCATGTTCCAGATTGCCCTGGCATCTCGGGTGGCCGAATGGGACTCTAGTGAAAAGATTGGGGACCTGTTTGTTGCTTCAGTGAGTATGAAAATGCTTGAAAATGACTTCTAAACTAAGCTTTTGAAAACTGTGTCTGCGGTCTTTGAGTTTAGTTCATTCACTGAGTCAGTACCCTTGTCATTTGTCTCCATAGTTACTGATTTGGTTTTACGTTCACCTCTTTTTTAGTTTAATTCAGTTCATGGATGTTATTGTCAATGTTAAGGTTGGTTTGCTTTACTCCTGCATGTTTCCTGTTCTCCTGCATTCCAGAGTTTTTTTTATTTTGTTTAGTAAAGACTGCTGAATGTAGATCTATTCCTCAAATCTCTCCTTTGCTTACAAAAACCCATGACAGAATAACAGACCTATATAATGGATCTAACATCAGCCACCATCCACCTGGAGGACCAGCTATTCTCCCTCCAACAGAAGGACTGTCTACTGGAAGATTATGTAGAGGTGTTCCTGGAATTTAGCTATCAGGTGTCCTGAAATGACGGCACTCGCAATATATGTCACTGGAGTGGGCTGGGTGATTCCCTGTTGAAGCTGGAGAAACCACCTGTACTCTGGCCCAGTACATAGTATGTACGGTGGCAGAGTAGATCCTCCTTTACCATTGGTGAATTGGAAGAGGACAACATCAACGATCGGCAGTCTCCCCCCAGTCCACTCCCGTTCTCCGTGTGGCATCGATCTCCAATCCAGAACTGTTTAGTTTTGTTTAATAAATACGGCTAAATCCTTGCCTCAAATCTCTCCTTTCCCGTGATAAACTGAGCATTGTCTGCTGTTCTGCTTCTCTGCTGGCAAGCTGTATTTCAGGTACTAACAGTCCTCAGTTTACTTTAAAAGCATAGCCAATTACTATAAGTGAGGATGGCTGTCTCTTACCAAAGTAAGCATGCTGGCACCATTGGGCTGCAGGGTGTCCAGTGGACTAATGAATGAGCTTTCTGTAGTGACCCTCCTCACAGGCAGCATCCATAAGCTGCTCTCATTATTCTTCTGTTAAAAGAGTGCGTTTGGCCCCTCTGACCTGCTTTTATTGCATGGCACTATTGGTCTTTGTAATGTCCCTGGAGCACAAAGCAGTACCATAGAGAGAACACTTACAGCTGAAGTTGCACTGCTGTGCATTGAAAAGCAGAAAATAGACCCACAAACCACATGACACACATCATATTGCATCAGTTTGCACATTTGTTTCTGTTATTGAGTGCATATGTACACACTGTGGCACATTTGCTAAGGTTGAACTGCAGACACAGATAGCATAATTTATTTGGATGCATTGTCTGTGTTGTTTCAGGACCAGATTTATTATGCAAATCAGGTAATAGCACAAAGAAAATACCCAAATCGTTTTTTTTGTTGCAGAAATTATACTCATCTGCTCTGTGCATGCTGACATTATTTTGCCATGATCAATATAAAACGTATACAGACATCTCTTTTTAATAAAAATCAATTGAATATCTGTTCATAGCACATTGCTAATAGTTTTGCACTGAAATACTTCACGCTGCAAAGTGCTTCAACTGTTTCGTGAATTTGCCCTGTATGTGTGTTTGTTGATAATAACATCTTTACCCATGTGTATCATTTCCTGCCGTACTTGGCGGCCCCAGAGGGACGGTACAGTTTGACAGGGGTTAACGTCTATTTGTGGCTCGTTAATGTCCTCTCCAAGTCCTGCGAGCACTGCTGCTGTCAGCAGGTCTGTTCAGCTTCAATCAAAGCAGAGCGAATGGATGGCTGCCATTTTGCCTGCTCTAAAACACCCGGCAGTAATGGACTGTCAAAGATGTTTAGGTCCCTGAGATGGCAAACAGTGCTGCTGCACTGCATAAATACCACACTAAAATTACTGTTTACTTCCATCCTTTTGCCCTTTAATCACCTTTAGAGTGGCCTGCCCGCCACAACAGCGAAATTTAAGAGCAGTCTCAGCTCTGAAGGAGGAACCGTACAGATTGAGAGATGCTGAAACAATGCAGAAAATGAACATAAAAGCAAGTGAAATGTGATTTATCTAAACAATCTTCTCTCTGCATTCCCCATAGTTCTCGAAGTCCATGGTGCTGGATGTATATAGTGATTACGTCAATAACTTCACCAATGCCATGGCCCTCATTAAGAAAGCCTGCATGTCTAAACCAGCATTTCTGGAGTTCCTCAAGGTAAGAGCTGATATTTGCTGCCAATAGCCCTAAATCACCTCTGTTCACTGCTGAGCTGTGCTGCTGTATGGGTAATTGACTTCTTTCCTGTAATTTTCCCTTTTGCATGGCAAAAAATTAAATTGGAAAGTATGTTTTCTCTTGTTGTTTCAAACATGTGAATATTTTTTCGGTAACACTTTACTTAACACTAAGGTTCATTAGTTAACATTAATGTATTAAATAACATTAACTAACAATGAGCAATACATTTGTTAAAGTATTTATTAATCTTTGTTAGTTTTAGTTAATAAAAAATACAGCTGTTCATTGTTTGTGCATGGTAGTTAACAGTGCAGAAAGTCCGTGTTGTTTTTATTTATTAACGATTCATTCTCCAAAAAGCCTTACAATCTAATGCAGTGTTGCTTCTCAAGTAATTTGACCTTTTCTCAAAGATTTTTCCATATTTTAACTGAAAAATGAGTCACAAAGAATAATTAAAAACACGAGAAGTCATTGGACAATAATTTTAATAGCTTCGAGGTTAGTCTGAGAGTAAAAACCTCTTTCGCTTGGATCATTTCAGGCAAGCCACTTGTACTCTAATGCTGAATGTATCATCTCTAAGTGTTGTCAACATATTCTACTTTGTATGAGATTGAGGTTATCTGTTCTTTAAAGTTACATAAAACACACAATATGTGTCTGGTGTTGTCATGACAACACATTTTCACCGTGACTGTAATCTTTAACATCTGTACAAGCAGCTAAACTCCGCAAATACACAGTTGACCGTAGTCTAATATCCTTGCTTTGAAACCTGCTGGAGGGCTCTCAAGTACACCTACTCTCTGACAGTGCGCAGTCTAATGACCGCCATAGCCTGCTAGCGGCACGAAAGAATCAATAGTATAATGCTAACCTCCACCCACCTCTCTGACTCCCTTGAGTGTCAAGATTCTTCTGCTCTGTATGTGGAAATGACCTTCCACATGATCTACCCTTTTCTTTTTCTTTGCTTTTCTCTCAATGGGCACTTGTTCTTACTTTTGCAGAAGAAGCAGGCATCCAGCATTGACCGCATAACCCTCTACGGCCTGATGGTGAAGCCTATTCAGCGTTTTCCTCAGTTCATACTCCTCCTGCAGGTCAGTATTTACTCATAAACTGCTCACACAGTGCCGTTGTTCAGAGTACTGCAGGGGACGCGCTCCTTCAGGTAACTGGAAATGAGTTGCCAGACAAGTCTATTAGAAACTGAATGACTGGCTAAGACCATGCCAGTTCTTCTGACAGGCTATTGTCTCAATAGTTTACTGTCCCCTTGACTCACGGCCATGACTCGGCATTGGGTGTGTACCACGGACTCCAATGTCTATATAGAGAACATGAATAAACCAAAAACATGCAGTTTGGTTGAATAAAAGAGGTTGTTCACCCCCAAACTTTCTTCTGTGAAACATCCAATTAAAAAAAAAACCCAAACCACAAACCTCAAAACCCACCACAGAAGTTTCAATGATTTGTGTATTATATTCCAAATATTTTGAAATTTTTCAAGTTATTTTTGAAACTTGACAATTTAGTTTTCACCATATAAAAATAAACGGTCATTGCACTGTTTCTACATTTCTCCACTTGTGTCCCAAAGTCAAATTGGTTTGGAAAGACAGTCGGGCGGAGTAATTAATATTGAATTTTTTCTATATAAAAAAAAACATTTAAAATATCCAATCTGTCACACACATAACTTGCATGCTAAAATATCAGAGAATTATCAAGATCTACTTAAGACATATCTTCAGCCAGCGGGTCTCAGATATGTCATGAATTTACCAGATTTCCATCGCCCAACTGTTTGCACCACCGTTTTGCTTTCTCTCATGTCCTTCCTTCACTTTTGTTCATTTCTACGGACAAGGAGCAAGCGAGTAAGTCAGTGCTGAACTTTCCCATGCGAGAGGAGCCGTGGCACTTCATTTCATACCTCAGTAGGCATCGATTATCTGTGAATTTTGATAGATAAGTTATGAATGTGAATATGATTTTTTTTTCTTCAATGCTCTGACTTTAGAGTTGCTTGTTTAATCGCACATAAAACAGAACAAGATCTGATGACAGGCTGAGAGCTTTCTTTTATCTGCTTTCTCTTTTTTAGTGGCCTAAATCAACCACAAAGGGACACATTTTATTTGAAACATGAAAAGCGATGTTAAGCAGAATGTCTAAGCTGCCCTTTTCCATACAGTATGGCTGCTATGTTCAACTTATTTTAAAAGGGCCAAAATAAACACCATAAAAGTGTCATAAAATAGTGACTTTGTGCTTTTAAGTAATTTTTAAGTAGTTGTTTATCGATAATCTGCTTTTTTGCCACAGCTCTTATTCATCTTTGCATTCATAATGTATTTGACTTGGATGTGAAAAAGTGGCGTTTGACATTGGTGGCATCAAACCTGACACTATTTTGTACTGAATACTAAGTGCTTGGATTATGCTTCAAACTAAACTAAATAAAAAATCCCTGTGAATATAAAAAAAACGTTAAATTTAAGATACTATATTGTCTTTAAAATCTCCTTATGAGTAAATTAATCTTGTTTTAAGTATGTTTAGATTACTAAGAAAGTAACTTTTTTGCAGTATAGTATTTGAGGATTTATTGATTAGAAATAATATGTAGAAATAAAATATAATTATTTCCAATTATAGAGATTTTTCATTTACCTTTACATTTATCACATCTCCATTTAGACTGTACAGCATGGGTGTTATGAATGCAATACTGGCATTTTGTCTAGTTTAATTGTATCTGACTGTCAATATGTCAGTTTATGCTTAATATTTTTTTCATGAAAATAGTGAGCACAATGTCTGTCCATCCGCTCTCCACTCTTTCTCAGAGAGAGCTTGTGAATGATTGTTGTTTCAGTGCACATCTCTGTGGTAATGATTCCCAGAGAGCTGACAACATGCTTGTCTCCTAAACATGAGATGTACCGGTACTGTTATTCTGACCCTCTTTTCTTGCTGTTGAGTGGGAGTAAAGGTACTGGCAGCTTTAAATGAATGCTAATAGTACTATACAACATCACAATGGCTAATGTGTTGTCTGTGGTAGAGGTGCAGTCATTACGCTATGCCATTAGCTTCCTCAAATGATTCTTTGTGCTTCTTTTACTTGTTCACTTTGTGTCTTTCTTCCATCCTCACTCTCTTATAGCAGTTTCATTCATTCTCTCTCTCTGTCTTTAGGACATGCTGAAGAATACTCCCACTGGTCATGTGGACAGGCTGCCCTTACAATTGGCTTTGACTGAGTTGGAGACCCTCGCTGAGAAACTCAATGAGCAGAAAAGGGTGGCTGATCAGATCACTGAGACGCAGCAGCTGGCTCGCTGTGTCAGTGACCGCTCTCTCAGCAAGGTGAGAACACACACACACACACACACGCGCGCGCGCACAGCTACTCAGCTGTTATAGCAGGATGCTGTTGCCTTGATGTAATCACAACAGTATAATTCCTAATCCCAAAACCATTTCATGGTTTCATTCTGACTTCCCTTTTCTTAGACATTTTTGCAATTACTTTTCACCAGCTGGTCCCAAGGTCATTATGTTCACACAGCTCTCCTAGCAGAGAGCCACAGATGTGGTTCATCACATTAACTATGGGCATGTTCCACTTGCATTTGACAAGCAGAAAATGCCACAATGCTTTTTGTCTTAATTTCAAACAATATATCTATTATTTTGTCACTTGAAACCTAAAAAAGCTACTTGCATAATATTTTTCATGTAAGTTAATACTTTTATTTAGCAAGAATGCATTAAATTGATCACACGGAACATTAAAGGCATAACATATCACAGTTTCCAAAATATATTAGGCAGCACAACTGTTTTCAATATTAATAACAATACGACATGTTTCTTGATACCAAATCAGCATAAAGGATTTCTGAAGGATCATGTGACTGAAGTAATGGCTTCTAAAAATGCAGTTTTGCCATAACAGGAATAAATATGGCGATCAGTTCTGCATTTTCCATAATGAATTCTGAGCCTCCAAAGAACTTCTGATAAATTTGTGTGACTTGTTTGTGTGTGTGAAAGAGAGAGAAGGAAAGGGAGAGGTTTTCAAGTTAATACTAGCTTGTCTATATATTATTCATCAGAAATATCTTGTTATTTAGTGTTCCCTTCACATTGTGATCATGTAACTGTACCTCAGGTATGCTCTGAATAATGAAAAGTCTACAAATTCCCCCTTTTTTTTGTCAAGCTGCGACAGCCTGTGGGAAGTCTCTGACTTCTTTTTCTTTTTTTTCTTTTCAAGGCTAAACATTGCAAATATTAGTGCAAGGTCTTGCTTAGTTTGCGCGGTACCATTTCAATTTCTTCTGTCTGTCTGTTCTATCAAAACGTGACACGATTAATAATGTAGAACAACCAGGCAATGTATTCAGGCATGACCTAAGCCCTGATCGTACATTCTGACATAATAATCCCTTGATGTTGCACAGTATGCCTTGACTTTTAAGCCCACTAGAGTCACAAATCATGAAGGCAATTGTAGACCTTGCTTAACTAATAATCTAAGACTACCGTATATAATTTAATAACGTGTTATTACACATCTATAACACATCTAATCTTACTGTATGCTCACAAGGCCACTGTTGGTTTCCATCTCCTGACAGTCAGCCTTTAAACATGCTGCCAAGTACTGTACCTGGACATTACAGCTGACCCTGAAAATAACCAACTCACCTCTTCCGTTATCTCTGGCCTGTATTTTTCTTCACGGATTCATCAGCGAGCAATGATGTCTGAATACATGGCAGGGGTGTTTCTCTTCCATTACTATGCTCATATCACAGGCCAGCTGCTGCAAATCTAAACAAATGCGTGTCTGAATAAGAGGAATTAGAGAGTAAATGAGACACTTAATTGGATAGTCTAAGTTGTTCTCAGTATCTCTTGTTTGGTTCACTTGCTTTTGCTTTCTGTCTTTATCTGTCTATATCACTGTGTGTCACGCCTCCCTCTGCTGCAGTCATTTCTCTCTCTCTCTCTCAAATCCCAGAATGCATTGCGAGCTTAGTGAAAAATGGTGAGAGTTTGAACCTGTGTTCTTATGTCTCTTTAGATCTGTTGCAAAGCGACCTGCATAGACAGCATCATAAGGCATGGTTGGTGCACTCTACATGTGACGTGTGTTCAAATAGCTATACTGTCTTCTAAGTTACCAAAAAAGGGAAATTGAATCCCATAATGCATTGTGAGCTTATTCAAAAATGGGGTGTCCCATGTACTGTACATTGCTTTTACTGTATGTATTGTGAGCTTGTGCACTACCTACTGTGCAGTGGCTCCAATCTTACCTTTTTTTTTCAGGGATTTCAGCTGCATTCCAATGTAAAACAGTCAGTACCATTACCCCATATACACGCAATGAAATATTCATTGTCTGTCTCACACTATCTGAGTTAGTAGGCCAGCAAATATAGTATGGTGCACAGGCTAAGACTGCAGCGTCTCCCTGTCGCTCTTCAGCAAGCATATCGCATACACCCCTCACACACACACACACACGCACGCGCACACACAAACATCCATCCAAACTTACAACCCATTTCAGTCACACTCTCAAGTCTCTGAAAAGGATATCTGTCCTTTCCGACAACATTCTGTTTGCTTCGACAGCCTTTGGGGGGCGCTCTTACTATATAAAAACACAGGGCCTGGAGCATGCCTCCTGACTGACTGAAGGTCTAATTTTTCAATGCATTTCAACAAAGGCCAAGCAGTGTTGCCAATTCCCTTTGGATCCGGCAACTCATTTTGTGTGATGCGGGCTAGAACCAGATGCATTATTTATAAAACTACTCTCCCGACTGATCAAACACCAACACACAATATTTATTTGAGCCGCTGGACATTGGGTTTCGCTGCTGTGATGCCGCTTATATATTATTGCTGATGTAATGAGGATGAACTCTGGGACTGTCTCCTTACACAATACAAATATTTTTATCTTCCCCATCTTTTATGCATTCAGGATAAATATACCCGTTTCTTCAACACTGGCAGATTTTGGCAGTTCTGTTTCTGTGATGTTAGTGGTGCAGAAATTGTACACTTTAAAGAGATAATTCATCCAAAAAGGACAATACTGTCATCATTTATTCACCTCATGTCCAAATCTGTAAGATTTAGAAAAAAAAGCATATCTTAAAATGTCTTTTTCCACAGAAGAAAGTCCTACAGGTTTAGAAATGCATAAGTGAGCAAATGATGACAGAATTTCATCTTTTTAAAGGTGCTCTCTGCTGGAGTTTGTTACATTCAAACTTTGCCCCTCCTCGCAGGCGTAACACGCAGCTCACCCGACTTAAGAAACTACCGGTACCTGCGGGAAGGTGAACGATGAGCTATTTTGCTCTTTTTTTTTCTTCTTCAAATGTTGTGTTTATCATGCATAAATACAATTTTTGTGTAAATGAAAGAAGGGTTAAGCTTATAGTTAGATGACTGTAATTTGTGAATGAGTTTAGTCACCTTCAGTCTAGCTCACTATGAACAATAATTACGTGTCATAATAACAGTTACAGAGCAGTCAAAAAGGCATTAGCAACCAGTGTTGGGGAAAGTTACTTTTAGTAATGCATTACAATATTTATTACATTAATCCCTAAAAAAGGAACTAATTGTGTTATTTACTTTTTATGGAAAGTAATGCGTTGTGTTATTTTTTGCGTTTCTTTTTCTCAACTGGGCTGGACTTGCTTGTTTGTTTTCTGATAAAAACAAAACAAAAGTTAAAATTTTGGCTAATGTAAAGGCCTTTTCATGGCAAAAGTGAAATGAATAAGCCTCAGGCTGAAAGAAGTGCAAATTCATGCCTGTACAATAGAGGCAGCAGCTCAAACAATCCTTTTAGCTGGACTGTCATTCTGGATAACACAATAACAGGATGCTGGAAAAGAAAGTTCAAGACTTTTTTTGTAGCAATACATTTTTTTAACCAGATGTGATGTTTATCTAAAGTCATTTTTGCTTATTTGTGTGGTTGAATTGGGTCAGCAGCAAAGACATTGGTTAATAAAGTGAGATTAAATTAAGTATATTTGTGTTTAACATTTAATTATTGGAAGTTTGCATAATATTCTGAATTTGCATTTCACTATTCTTATTCAATTTAAGGATTAACTGAATCTCTTTTTTTGTGCAAGTAAGAATGCATGCTCACATTTAGTCTAGAACTACTTCTTGTTGAAAATCCTGCATAGTGCATCTTAAACTTTTAAAATGTAAAAAACAGAAAATGTAAGTAAAATATTAAGGCTCTCAAAAAGTTACAATAACTGATTTTTATAAAATTCACCTTTACGCATAAAGTTCTTTTTAAGAAAATCCAGTATAACATATGACCTGCTCCACCAGTTTGAATCACAGAAAGATTTAGAGTTTTATTCTCTTAAAAGGGTTAAAGGGATTTTTAACAATATAATTATGTTTCTTCTCCAAAGTGTTTCCGATGTATAATTATCGTTTAAAGTCAAAATTAAGTATGTGTTCTGAGTTGTCATACCACAGAAATAAGTGTTATTAGCCACCCAGACAAATTTGAATGATAAAAAAAGCCGGCAAGTACATAAAATAAGCTATCAAAATCTTGAAAAAATTAGCAGTATTCTCTGCTCTCAAACGCTGGGGGCGTGTCCACTGGCTGCGCTGAAACCACGCCCACTCGCGGGAAAGCTGCAGTCGCCACACTCAACTGTGGAGTTACTGTGTGGACTGGACTCCCTATAATTATAACATAAGCACACAAGGCAACTTGCACTCATTGGTGGGCACGCACTGCCGATGATGGCACAGTTCTCGGTGCGACGGGAGGATTAAAGGCCGAGGCGGGAGATAGTCGGTTCGGCCCCATTCACCAGTAACAGCGTATTATCAGTGAAGCCCAGTTGTCTCCGACGAAAGTTATAAATCTATCCCGTGTAAAATGATCATTACAGAGGCGGGTTTTGACGGTGATTTTCAGCTCTCCATCAAGGTGGCTCTTCACAAAATTAATCCACCTCTTCTTGATGTGATCGTTTTTCGGAAATTGAAATAAGGACACCGATCTGTTTTGTATGTGACCGCATCCAGGTAGTACGCATTTTCGTGACAGTAGGCTGTAGTAACTAATAGTACTGACAGTAACTCGCGATTGAGTTGCAAACTGATGTGCTCTATTGTTAGGGGAGGGGCCAGCGTCAGTGGCTCCAGTGCGTCAAGTAGGGGCGGGGCCAGAAACTCAGTGGCTCTAGTGCGTCATCGAGCCACCGATTTAGCCCCGCCCAAAAAATTCGGAACACAGCAATGGTGAAAAACTGTTTAACGGTCTAACTCCACAATTCAGTACTTCACAGTCTTTGTAATATGTTTTAGCAATACATTTCTAACATTTATGTGTTTAGATTTTTTTTTTTTAATTGCCTTTACAGGGACTTTAAATGTTTCCTCTTTACCTTAGTGCATAAATCTCCAAATGTGTTTCTCAAATTGATATCAGATTGATGGGGCAGACTAGCCTGGCTAACGCCAGACCCAATTCTCGTTAAAACTTGGGTCTGGGAACCACATGTGCATTTTCTCGTATTTGAGGCGTGGTTTACGAATGCCCGGCGCCGTTTATTGGGTGCTAAGAATGTCTATCAAATGCGCCTGTACGTAGCTCATAGCCAATCGTTTCCATTATACCAGACGACGTATGTAGAGACGCCAAAAGCTGCTCTTTTTTCAAAATAAACTTGCGTTGTAAACTACTTAGAACAATATCTAAGGCTGCATCAAAAGGTAGCTTCGCGTGAATCGCGTCTGCTGCCATGTTGAATCCATAGATATAAACAAACTGCTTAGTTGTGTCACATGTCGTCATCGTCTTGCTGCTCCCTCCCCGTTCTGTGATTGGTTCCCTAAACGAGGCGAAAATCTGGTCCATGGTCTCCAGACTGCCTTTCAGCGTGAATAAAATCGCGCTGCGCAAAGGCAGTATGGGGAAACCCAGGCTAGGGGCAGAACATCTAAGGCAAAAAAGATTCTGAAATTCTGCTGTAAAGGAGCTTAATTTGAAAGTGCAGTTTTTATTCAGGAAAAATGGATATTGTTCTAAAATTAAGTATTTACATAATTAAAAAACCTTTAGGAACCTTCCTTTTTATAATGCACATTTAAATGTATGTAGTTTGTAGATGTAAGTCTACTCTTCTCAATCCGATTTAAAAGGAGCATCTCCTTTAAGATTGGGTTTTCCCCAACCTTTTCCGCTTCAAATATCCTGCCGTTTCCAATCTTCTGTGCTGCCTTTCTGTGAACCTTCAAGTGTCTTTTACGCCACTCTGTGGCCTCTAAGTAAGCGTGTAGCCATGTAATTGGTAGCCTCTATTTGGTAAGACTTACGTGTAATCAGTGTCTCCCCTGTCTTTTCTTCAGCTGCTGAACTCTGAGCAGAGCTCTTTGATCCTTTGCGAGACGCTGATTGAGACGGTGTATGGTGAACGAGGACAGGTCCTTAAGTCTAAGGAGAGGAAAGTCTTTCTCTTCGGTGACATGCTCATCTGTGCCAACATCAATGTCAAGTATGTGTCCAGGACAAGGTCGATTGACTTTCTCTTTGTCGCTCCGCCCCCCCTTTAAGGCCACGCTGACTGATTGATTGCCGATCTAAATACAGACTTCTGAGTCTCTCCAGGAGCATTACTGTGATGTTGCCCCAATATGAGGGGGTTAGCCGCTAATGTTTAAGGCACAGGACAGAATTGGGCAGAGTCAAATGGGCCTTCATTATCTGGGAACAAATAGCAGGGTGTTTAGCTACAGCGACAGGAATTATCCCCATAGATCACAGGCATAAAGGCGCTTCTCTGTTCCACCCAAATAGATTATCTATGACAGCTCCATTGATCACATCTCAGCAGTGCAAAAGGTAAAAAAGCTAAGTGAAAAAGCTTGCGGTGATACTGAATCTCAAAGCTTTTGAGCTAGTCCTCGCACTGCAGCATGTTAGGACTCTGTTCTACTAAAGTGTGGCTCGACATGCTCGTTTAGAAGATCTAAACGAGGTGATTGTGATTACAACGATACATGAATAATAACTCCCCCCTTTAACAGCTGGAGCTCCAGACTTCCACAATGTACTCAGTTGATCTGTAAAAAAAAAAGTTGTAAATAAAAAACAAAGAGTATTGGGGTATGTTTAACAAGATTGCATTCGAGTGAATCCTATACCAAATGATCTGTCAGGTTACTTATTTTTATGACTATGCAAATACATTTTGACATGATGTTCTTCTTGTCACCACCAGGGGGCCCCCTGACATCAGCAGTCTGGTTCCAGTAGGTCCCAAGTACAGCCTGAAGTGGAGTGCCCCCTTGCAGCAGGTTCAGGTAGTTGAAGTGGGTCAAGAGGGCTCCCAATCTAAGGACACTCTTTACCAGCTTGGAGGCGTCAAGCGTTCGGGCGGCTCTTCGGGACCAGGTAATGGCAATGCCGTTGGTGCTGCTACTTTCTAAACAATCAGATAGCATGCACCCCTTGATGTGAGTCTCTGAGACATTTTGAAATAACTGTCCGTTTTTTGTGAGAAATGCAACTTTTTATGGCCTCAGATACAGATGAGTGTATCTCAGGTGAGGTAAATAAGAATAACAGAGGAACTGCCTAAGCAATCTTATTTCACTGTCTGATAGACCACAAACATATTCAGCGTGCTGTCATCAGTCTTGGCGCATTATTTCCACCTCCACTTCCAATCAGAGAGAGCAAGTTCAGGAGATTGGAATCAGGGCTGAACACTCTTACAAAACATTATTGTGTTTTGAGTTCGAAGACGAGGAGGAGGAAGAGAGCAATTGTGGGGCACCAAGATAAATATGCTGACAGAGCTCCAGGTACAAAGTGTTATCAGGATGTACAGGTTCTGGCTGTTTAAGCCTTTTGCTTTCTGAGCTGAAATATTAATGGTGTTGTCTCTGGAACACCCATGTTGGATTGTGCACACAGGGGAGCCAGGAAATTAGATGACAGAAGATGTTTAATGCCAGGGCCTGGCAGACAGCTCGCGGGCAGGAGTCTTTAGAAGACCTCTTATGCCCCCTATTCCTTATTTCTCTCTGAAATCATTATAAAACAGCATTCTGTCCAATTTATCTGCCTCCGTTCTCTTCCTGCTACTTTATAACTCAGCAGTAGCCTCCCATCTACTTCCTATTTCTCATTCTCATCATTTTCTCTGTCATTTCCCTCAATTTAAATGTCAAAATACTGCCATGATTGTTTGACATACAATGTTGCCAAATAATCAATACAAAAAATAAAAACAGTGACAGGAAAAAATAAAATAAATATAGTATACTATAAAGATATAGTATAGAATAAATGTTTTTCTTTTATTAAAGCGCCCCTATGCCATTTCAAATATTACCTGCCATGCAGTGTATAATAACTATTTGTGAATGTAAAATGTCTGCAAAGGTTTAAAGATCAAAGTGCACGACAAATAAAGTTATTGTCTCCTAAAATAAAGAAACGAGCCATCAGAAATTCAAGTCTCACTTCCGTAACATATCAACATGGGTTGGTAAAAATGTGCATAATGCCAGCCTATGATCTTCATCGACTGCCCGCAAACAACATGTACATAGTACTTCTTTGACCCAACGCTCAACCATTGTAGTTGTAGCTGAGAAGCAACATGTCGGTTGGTGGGTTCTACCTCGGTTGAAATCGCGTTCCACGGGGCAACGAGATACGACCGAAAAGGGCAGGGGCTCAAGCCCCCCTGCATAGACCCCTTGCGCACGCCACTGCGACACACTGTAAGTTGTCGACCAATCACAACAGGCTGGGCTGTCTAAATTATTAGAGCAGAGGAAAGGAGGTGTTTAGAGAGACTGAATCCTTTGAGTCGTTTCAGGCATTGTGAGAAAAGAGGTGATGTGCAATGTATATTATGATTAAAAGTGTTTTTTGACCTTGAAAGCATGTACGCCTCTTGTATGAGACCTACACATTTAGGAATGTTTAAAATAGCACAATGAGGGCACTTTATTATATAGTCTGTATTTCTATTATGCAATTTCGTTTAAAGGTTTGGTCAGTAAAATAAGTAATAGTTATACAAACTGTATACACATATATATATATATATATATATATATATATATATATATATATATATATATATATATATATATGTATGTATGTATGTATGTGTGTGTGTGTGTGTGAGAGAGAGAAAATATATAAAATTATTACAGTGAAGTATGCCGCTCTGTCTCAACCTCACTAGTTTTATTGAGAGCCACATACTTATTCTTTTGAAAGCCTTTTTCTATGGCTAGACTGGTCACGGAGCCTGTATTTGGTGAGGATACATTTCGGTATATGTCTGTGACGAGATATAAGACAGACGTGTCCCTCTCTTTTATTCTATTCAATGACCTGTTTGAACTGTTAGCACACACTTCTGGTTAAGTAACAAGAAGCCGCCACTTTAATCACTATTTTCCAGACCCCTTTGTCGTAGTCTGGTCTAGTCTGAATATGTCTTTCTTCAGCTATTTATAGCAGCACATAGACACACAGCCCTGTTTTGCCTGGCCCGCGTCACATCTCTCCTCCCTTGTGATGTCACTCCATGGGGCTCCTTGCCCAAATCAGATCCCATGCTCCCCCAGCGTACCTTAAAATGGACTCATTTTTCATCTCCTGCAGGCCCCAGTGCCCTAATTTATTGATGGAATAGGCCAGCATTCCAGGAAGAGCAAGGCCTCCGCTGCTGCCACTCTAAAGCAGTATAAAACAGTATTGCAAATCTTAGAGGCCTGTGAGCAATGATATGTATTCTTAATGGAGACTCACTGTACAGCGATGCTATTTTGGACAATTACCATAAGTCCTCTCTCAAAAAAATTATCCCGCTGAAATATTTCTAGACTTCTGCCATTTAGACAAAGTAAATATGGTGGACAACATGAAGTAATAATAATAACAACAAGAATATTGTTATATTGTTTTAATATAAATCATGTATATTATATAACATCTTGTATATTATTAATAAATATACTACTGTTGCTGATAATGATGATTTATTACAAATGATATTATAATATGAATAATATAATTATTAATACTAATATTTATTTTTACTTTTTATATTGTTTTAATATGAATTATATATAGATCATGTGTAGTATATTGATGTAATATACTACACATTATCTATATATGTAATAATATGACATGGTATAATATTTAAACTTTTGAACGGTAGTGTATATTCAACTGTTACAAAAAATATATTTTATATAATAATATTTATTAAATGCTGTGATTTTTTTGTTTCCTTTTTATTCATCAAAGAATCATGAAAAAATTATCAAAGGTTATAAAAAAATATTAAGCAGCACAAAATATAATATAATATAATTAATATATACATGTAATATTCAATATATAGATGTTAAAATTATGTCAAGTTAAAATGTTTGTCTCTCTTACCCTTAGCTGATTCGGTGCAATATTAATTGAGCATTAGTCCCTGGAAATGATCACAGACTAGTTTTCTTAATGGCCATGGCATACACACCATTTTAATATTTGACAAAACATGTGCCAGATAGATCCTTGCTAAAACAAAAAAAGTGTGAAAAAAGCACAATAGGTTTGAAGAGTTTTGCCTAAGGAGCATATGTTTGAATGAGAAATCCAAATTTGAATGGCCCTTCTGGCAACAGCTTGGTTAACTTTAGGCTTTGGACTACTGTATTGTGTCTGTATAGGCCTCTGCTGGTGGCCGGCCAGCGTGTGTGTCCGTTTACATATGACAATGTGTGTGAGGGAGATAGACTAGTGGAAATTGTGGAAAACCATGCAATAGTGTGAAAACCAGATCCCAGCACACCAACTGGATTATCTGGATTACAAGTCAGCACATTCACCTGAGGCCAGGGTGGGCCACAAGCCCACAAACCTGTAGGCCCGCCTGAGGCCTTGCCACGGCAACCAGAGGAGCGTGTAAACTCTGCCAGCGTGCGCTGTAGGGGCTCACTGTGCCTATTTTTATTCAAATGTGCCTGCTATTGATCAAGCCGTGCCAGTGACAGATGTCTCTGTGGCTGTGTGAGTTGAAGACCCTATTAAATTTCTAAAGGTTAGAGAGAGACAGACAAAACAGTGGAAAAAAGATGTTGAGGTGTAAAGAGAAGTGGATTGAATCCTAGACAGACAGTGAAAGGCAGAAAGACAGGCAGGCCTTTAGAGAGAAAAAAGAGAGCTAGAGAGAGAGATGGCGTGTCAGAGCCTGAGAAAGATCTCTGACAGACCTTCCAGCAGTACTTCGAAAATTAGGTTTAGCTGGGGGTCAACAATTGCCCGTGCCGCCCCAATTCTGCACACAGGTCATGTGATTATGCGGAGGTGCTGAAAGGCCAGACGGTCCTGCAGTCTTCGTATCCAGCTCTGGGATTTAATTACACTCCTCATTCCTGGGCTATCGGTCGGACAAATAGAGCAGATTCACCCCCGCTATTGATTCTGCAGGCAGAGACCAGAGACCTCAAAAAAGGGAATGGGGATTCAAATCGATGGTACATTTCACGTCTAATGAGACACCTGTGTTCGTTTCGTCACCCTTAAAGGGCTTCATATTTCCAAATGGCTTCATTTTATACTCTGCTCCTTTTCCTTATAGCATTAGCCTCTGTGGCTGCACAAACAATGGGAACAATCGATCTATCTTCAGTATTGATTCTCTTTGTTAGTGGAGCTACTGGAGACTATTGACAAATTAAAGTTTTGTGATAGTGCAGAAGTCTTTAAAAGTTAAGTTGATTTTGTTTAGATTTGCATTAGGGCAAGTTCTTTTAAGAGAAAGACAACGAGTCTTCCTTTTTAAAGGTCAGGTATCATTCAGAAATGTATGTCATTGTAGACCACTATGCAGGTCTCAGATCAATTATTTGAAATGGAGGAATGTGCATTGTATAGGAAATCCTAAAGTGCTTTTTTATTTGAGCATAGCTCACAGTGTAACCGAGCTTTCCTGACTCGATTACATATTCGAATGATTCAGCACCTTACGGGAAGCCATATCCGCAGAAATACCATCTCGCCTAACGAAAACCCTGGAGTGCAGGTGAATGTTCTGATAAAGCGTGGTGTGCAATTTAAGTGCTGGATAAGTGAAGCTGGTTATTTTTGATTGACAGGAAGTATCATTCTGGGCCCGCCCCGTCTGTATCAGGAGCTGCAGGAGTTGCAGCACGACCTCTCAGTGGTAGAGCAAGTCACTCAGCTCGTGGGGACTTTACAGGGAACGTACCAGGTAAATAATGTTCAATGGGCCCATAATGTATCTGAACACTTAAGCAGAAACTTGAAGGGAACCTTTCATCAAACTATATCAAAGTTATACATGAATTTTGAACAATACCCAGTCTTGTCTTAGGACAACTTTGATTCACTTTTTTGATCCAATGTTCAAATGTTGACTAACTGTATAATTCATATAAACATTAAAACAATTTTTTTTTTTACATACAATACTGTTCAAAAGTTTGGGGTTGGTAAGATGTTTTTAAAATAATCTCTTACAGTATGTTTACCAAAGCTGCATTTATTTGATCAAAAATACACTAATATAGTGAAATATAAAAATTTTGGTTTTCTAATTTACTGTATCTTAAAAAGTCATTTATTCCTGTGATGGCAGTCGTCACTCGTCAGTGTCACACGATCCTTCAGAAATAATTTTAATATGCTCATTTAGAGCTCAATATACATTTCTTTTTATTATCAATGTTGAAAAGAGTTGTGCTGCTTAATATTATAAAAATAATAAAAAACATGATACCCTTTTTTCCATGTAAATCATTTGTATTTATGTATTGTATTTACTGTGTTCTAATTGAATGTGTCCTTTCTCAATAAGATAAGCTGTGCGTTTGTTTAAATAAACTGAATTTTCGTTATGAAAATAATATCCACACTGTCCAAAAATTATAAAAAGAACAAAGTTCAGGAAAAATCAAGGTGGAATATATTAAGCACCAAAACAAAAGCAGTTTTAGCCACATATGCTGCAGCCATCGGATGGAAGCCTTTGGGGGTAATTCAGCGTTCAGCGTAATTAAATTCTGATTAAAGTTCAGCAACCAAAGACGTGGATCATCAATTGATTATCACAGCATTCACTTGATAGTTGGACGTCAACGCGGGGAAACCTTCATAATCTGATCCGCAGTCGATGTTCAGATGGGAGATAGCTCTGAACAACATGTCTGCACAGCACAAGGCGGCTCTCAAATCAGGACAGCTCCCCTGATGCCTTGGCAGCCACTAAACCAATACAAAAACAGCTAGTTTGCTTCTTTTATCTCTGAGTGTTATATGAAAACCGTAACAGCGCTTTGTCTTGCATGCTTTCTTGTCCATAAACATGCTTTTGGCCTCTCTCCAAATGACTAATTCCTACCACAATCTAATCAGAATGTAAATGTGAGGTGAATAGAGAATGGGTGAACTTTTGCAGACCTCATTGATTTTGCAGATGTATTTCAATTGGATTTGGCTTTTGGGAGGTGTGAATAATTTTGTTTATAAGAGGGAAGCCTTTATTACTTCATCAATACTTCGAGGCCAAAGCCAAAATTAACATAACAAAAAAACAGTGATTTCTGCATTTAAAGTGATATAAAGCAGTAGTTTTCGACTGGTTACAGGTCTGTTCCGATATGGTAAGCTGTGCTAAACAATGCTAAATGCATATAAAAATGCAACTAACAATATACAGCACACTATGAATCAAGAGTTTGGGGTCAGTAAGATTAGATTATTTTGTTGTTTTTTTGGGCAAAGGATCTTTTGGCAAGGAGACATTAAATTAATCAAAACCGACAGTAAATGCATGCATATAAATAATTTTATTCCAAATGAATGCTGTTCTTTTGATTTCTCATCATCAAAGATTTCTAAAAGAAAAAGAAAATATCACAGTTTCCACAAAAGTTTTGAGAAGCACTACTGTGTTCAACATTAATAATATTAAGAACTGTTTCTTGGGCAGCAAATCAGCATTTTCATTTCTAAAGGATCCTGAGGCTTTATTATTCAATCTTTATCACCACAGGAATAAATAGACATATCTAAATAAGGGAGTAGGAAATGCTTTGATTTTACCTGTTGTTATATTAATAATTTTGCATTGGCTATTATTGGGCATGTGCAGTTCCTAATAACATTAAAATTTTTCAGTGCTTGATTTTCAGTACATTTTTATCTAAATTGTACAATTTCTGTACAGTGTTGGTTCAAAACTCTGATGTCCAATGTAAAGTCAAGGTCCTAAAACACTACCAGTAAATAGCATGTTTGCTAGAATCACACTTGTCATTCTTTGCTATGTTTATAGAATCTGAACACTACGGTAGCTCAGGATTGGTGTTTGGCGTTGCAAAGGCTGATCTGCATCAAAGAGGACCAAATTCAGAGTGCCAACAAGTGCCGTTTACGACTGCAGGTCCCTGACAGACCAGACAAGTGAGTAAACGGGGCAAAAGCTAACATTTTCTTTAGCACCCTCAATGAAATTAACAAATATCTGAACCCATTCATATGTGCTTTTTTTTATAGTCGTTTCCTAATCCAAAAACACATTTTCCTTTACTTATCTTCTCCTGATAGATTACATTTGCCTCAAGAATGTTGGTAGTAAGACATTTTGCTAAATGGCTTCTGAGACTTAATAGCAAGAAACAACTATTTTGATTACTCCACAGCTTGATTTCAGACTCTTATAAAGTCCTGCATACATTCTCTGATACAGGTGATCCCAAGTGGCACTGAAACATAATGGCAGATGACAAACATGTTAATGTTCATCCGCAACAACGTTAAGATGATGAAGGAGCCTGGCGCCATGTTAATTTCCCCTAATGAATGTGCACTACCCGGCTTTATTTGCGGCGTGTGTTAAAAGCCTACCCCTTGTCACCTTTAACGTAGCCAAGCGGCAAATTACAAGCCTAATAGCATGACGGGAAATCATTAAGTGGTAGTTCTCAGATTTGGGAGATCAAGGAATGCTGGAGGTAAAGTTACACAGACTCTTTCAGTCTGGGAAGTGCTACATTATGGCTAGTCATCGAGCTTATTCAATTCATTTAACTTAGTCTGGGAGCTGCTGTTTCCCATTTGGAGCACTGGTGTCATTTCTCTTTGATGCGTAGACAGAGGCTTTAATGTACTCTTATTATGTCACATTAAGAGTCAGTGAATGTAAATGTGTCATGGCGGAGGCTGCACATTTTTCACAGTGCACTGCACCTGAATGTGCTTATCTTAATGATGCAGAGTGCGAGCGGAAACTTCACTCATAGAATCGGCCGTGGAAGGAAGAGAAATGAAGATAGATTAGTGGGGGATTCAACTAGGAAAAGAGCTGAGGAGACGGGAAGAACATGACAGAAGAGAAGCAGAGAGAAATAAAAGATAAACTGTAAAGCACATAGAGCAGTTGACATATTTAATGTTCCAAAAGTGGAAATAAAGTCATACAGGTTTGGAATGACATGAGGGTAAAAAATTGTCAGATTTTTTATTTTTGAGTGAATTAGGCTACGCTTTTTAATAAGTCTTGGTTTCTCTGAGAACCCAAAGATAACACGAGGGTTCAAGAAATTCTTGTATAATCTCACTTGTTGTGTTCACATGAACTGTTTCAACACAAGCATATCACACTTTTTTTTTATTTCATTTGATCCTTACTTACCCAACTACAAAGACAAATAGTGCCTTGCCAGCTGAGAGGAGGTACTAGGGACTGATTTTTTGCCTTGGCACATGGAAGAGACTCGGCAGAACATTTAATCTCCGTGTGCTTTCTCAACCTAATGTGACAGCCCAACCGGCCCAGAGCGGCTTAGTACCCTGCAGTCTTCCCAATATCTGTCAGACCCCTGCTCTTCAGGCCTGCTTGGTTGGCTCACGTTCTGGAGAACCTGCAAAAGCAATATGCTCAGTCAGATGTTCATCAGAACCCCTGCCCTGCTTCCAAAACAGATCTTCCAAAACAGTCACACTCCCTGAATTTTCCAATGCCTGCGTCAGCCTGCTGTAATGTCATAATGCATTGATGTCTTTAGGATAGGAAACCAAGATATTTTTCAGAACCGGTACTGTTTTTGAGAAAACAGTAAAACCAAATAGTTTACTTGACTTGTGGTTCCATTTAACAGTTTTATGAATCTCCAGATTGAAACGTGTAGTGCGACCAGACTGGTTCAGACTGACACAGTGGGGCCAATGTTGTCCGATCCCCAAACATAATTATGATTTTTATGAGCTGCCACAGCAGGCTCTTATAGTGAATCGAGAATATAAAATGTAGTCTGAATTCCAAATAGCATTTATGAGCCAATCCTTTTTAGTGAATCAAAATCATACAGCACAGCCAGTTTAATTCCAGATTGAATGACTCTTATGTGCCAATACTTTTTTAGTGAATCAAAAACCAGAGTAATTTTAATACTGAACGAACAGGGTCACAGGAAGATGTGTTAGGTGGGGGTGCTGTTTTTTTAAAGTGTTTATTACACATACATTACTAAACGCTAAAAATGAATCAATGTAAATGAACAAACATTTGCGTAGCATTTACAATCCTGTGAAAACGCCATACTGCATCACCCATACTTTCTGCACCCCTGTGAACGAATTTCTCTTATAAACCATTTATTTTGAGTGAATCAAACACACACAGCACAACCAGTGCAATTTGATTCCCAAACAAATTATTCTTATGAGCCAGCTCTTATTAGTGAATCAAAAACATTTATCGCAGTGAATGTTGTCTGATACCCAAACTAATGAGCCGCCATGTGGTCCTTTTAGTGAATCAAGAATTTACAATGAAATTCCAAATAGCTTTTATGAGCTGATTCTTTTTACAGCACAAACTGTCATTTTAATCCTGAATGAATGACTCTGATAAGCAATTTGTTTTAGTGAATCAAAAAACAGCACGACCAGTGTAATTTGATACCCAAACATGTGATTCTTATGAGTCTGCTCTTTTTAGTGTACAATAGAGTACAATAGAGTACAATAGAGTACAATAGAGTACAATAGAGTACAATAGAGTACAATAGAGTACAATAGAGTACAATAGAGTACAATAGAGTACAATAGAGTACAATAGAGTGGAACAGAATAGAGCTGTCAGAGCTATAGTGCTCATTTGGCTGATGTTAATTGAATCCGGCTCACAAAATTTGCTGATTTGGTTTCACCCTCTTTCCCCATCATTTCCTCTCCTCTCTCCACTGGTCTATAAATAAACTTTTTTGGCAACAAGGCCAAAAAGATCCTGTTAAGGAAAAAAGGAGAACATGATCACAGAGAATAAAATAAAATAAATCTTTGAATACAGAAAAAAACACTAATTTAAAACCATCTCCTTCTCTCTTTGGAACACATACACAAATCCTCTCTCTCTTTACCTATCCTTCTTTTTTTTTAACAAACACACGCATACAGACCCAGGGAGAGCGGCAGTTCCCAGCATGCACCCCCTGTTCTTTGTTTTTCACCTGCTGTTAGTCTAGGAGCCTTTTCTACCTTCAGATAACTCCTCTCAGCAAGCAGCAAAAGGGATAGTGACACATGGAATTTCAAAGCGCTGCCATGGAGGCTGATGCACATTCAGGAAATAGGATAATTAACATCACCCATTCAACTTGCTGCAAATCCGTGTGTGTGCCTACGTGTCCTGCCTATTACACGTTGACAAAAACATGGCGAATTGATTGAGAACAAAAATGAATGTAGTAGACACGCAGATGTCTAAAAACCGAGAGCCTTTTTTTTCCCTACCAGAATGTTTTTATTCTAGGTCTTCTGAGATAAATGTCGTGCACTGTATTTAAATGAGCTTTTTAGCCATATACAATTGTTTGTGTTGTGTCTAGTGGGATTTTCACACCTGAAATTGTTAATCCAAGATCATTCTTACTAGCTCTAGGTAGTCAGGTTTCAAAATTTCCCACTGCATATATGTAAACCCTGACTTAAAGGGATATTTCACCCAAAAATGAAAATTAGTCCATGATTTACTCACCCTCAAGTCATCCTAGAGGTGTATATGATATTCTTCTTTCAGACGAATACAATCAGAGTTTTATATAAAACAATGCCCTGGCTCTTCCAAGCTTTATAATGGCAGTAAATGGCCGTTTCTGTTTTAAAGTCCACAAAAGTGCATCAATCTGACGTTGGGTTCTGACTTCAACACGATTTTCATTTCCAGCCAAAATCCAACGTCAATGTGACGTCATATTATTATAGAGTGCACTCATTCTACCCCACATTGGACGGCAATAAGGAGTGTACAGCCCATGTACACTCAACAGCTGCTGCCTGAATTCACTCACTCATTTGTATTCACTCCAAGTGAACTGTATTACCGGACTAACGTATAGGGAATAGTGATTGAGGGTTTGGGCGATTTCGGATTCAGCCTATGTGTATTAGTCTGCATCAGGTCAGTAACAATTTGGCATGTCTGTCATATGTGGAGTAGCGTATAAAGTTAATGAAACTATAAATCTTTTAGTTTAAACGGGCTTATGTGAATAGCCGTTAGCATTTATATAGTTCTGTTGTGTTCTTTTGTGTTTGATTTAAGAATAGACATGACTTTCTTTTCTTTGCATTCTCTGTGTGTCTCATGTGTACTTAAAGCCTGTCAATCAACATTAGAGCGCCACCCTCAGGCTGGATAACGCAACCTCTGCCAAAAGTGTTTTGCATGTGTTTAGCATATAAAGCTTACAAAATGTTTATCATAAACTAATGCTAAGACCCAGAATCTTTGCTACCTAAATTTACAGTCAGGAGCTTCTAGTGATTAAAAGTGTACATTTTATCACTTCCATTTTATCATTCACATTCCCTGGGAATCAAACCCATGACCACGGTGGTGCTGCCTATTTGAGTTTTAGGAATTTGCATATTCATGAGGTTAGTAACATTGATTGGACAAATACAGATTGGCACATATATTCCATCTTCTAAAACACACTACACAAATCTCTAAAAAAGCTACAATAATGATAATTACTCCAGTTAATGCATTTGCTTCCACTGTTTCATTTACAAGCTGAATTTTAAACAAAGTGAAAGCACATGAATATTGAATAAAGTAAGCAAGACTCCATCTTCTAAAACACTCTACAAAAATCTCAAAAAAAGCCACAATAATGATAATTACTCCAGTTAATGCATTTGCTTTCACTTTCACTCACACCCTGAACAAAGTTTGAAAGAACATGCATATTTAATAAGGTAAGCACTGAAACAATTTATGATTGGTTGTCTGTGGCTATACAACTTCAAAGGAGTGTAACCCACTTGTGTGAAACTTTGCTTGAGTTTAAAAAAAGCCTAACCTGGTTTAAAAAAGATGTTAACCCAGGGTTAAGTGTGAAATTGACAGGTTAATTGAACTTGGATTAATGGGCATAGGGTTTATAGAGCTTAGAGTGCTTTCTCCAACGCCACTTCCTCTGTGATTTACAGTCACCTCCAATCGGCACAGGGAAGAGCTGAGTGTCTTGCTTCCATTCCACCATCTGTCCTGTCATTCTGCATTAGTGTCACACACATGCCACAGCACTGACCTGCAGCCATAAATCAGTCTGTTGTCTGCTCTCCATTCTGCCCTTTCTGCCTGGGAGTCTGCCTCCTCTGCTGTTTCTTCATTCAGGCCGCACAGAGACACACAAACTCGCACACCTTCTCGCAACCACCCAGATTTTCAATCAGCCAGCGGGAGGAACCCAGGGCCTTTCTGTTTATCGTGTTTAGACCAATGTGGGAGCCCAGCTTTATCCCAGGAATCAAATTAAGCATGGAGCGCACTTACTCTGCTCTGAAAAACCAGCCCTCCCCCTATCCCACCTCTTTTTGCTTATTTTTCCATGTGAAACCATTGTGCTGAGTGAAGGAAATATCTGTGAGTTGTTGTTTGCGTTTGCCATTCTGGGAAGGAGCCAGGCACCACATGAATTTCAGTCGGAATTCGCTTTCTTTATCTCAGAGCGTCGTCGAAGGTTTCATTTCATTCTTCTATATCTGTGTCTTCGCACTTCACGCTTCTTTCTCTCTCTCTCTCTCTCTCTCTCTCTCTCTCTCTCTCTCTCTCTCTCTCTCTCTCTCTCTCTCTCTCTTTCTCTCTCTCTCTCTTTCTCTCTTTCTCTCTTTCTCTCTCTCTCTCTCTCTGGACTGGATTGAATGCAGAGCAGGCAGAGGCTGCTGGTGTGACAGTAGCCAAGGCAGGCGTCATCGTATTCTCCAGTCAATTACCTTCTAATGATGTTTGAATGTGAATTGCTTTCCGTGTCCCTGAGCCTTTGCTGAGAGACTCTCTTTACCCAGCAAAGTGTTAGAAATGAAGTCAAAGTATTTTTACAAGTGTCGAATGGGTTCCTGACTCATTGAAGGCCTGGACAGCTGTGTTAAGGCGAGTGCAAAACTACGGTTTAGCTCAAAGGTTTATGTACTGCTTGCATAAACCGCACTCTACACTTTTTTTTTTTAATAAGAGGAATCATAAAAACTAAAATGTTTTTTTAATGTAGTACTTCTCTTATAATATTAAATTCAAGCGTATTTATCTCAACTAGATGTCCCAAATTAATAAAAAGGTTGCAAGCAGCCATTAATGCTCAAGGGGGTGACATATATATACATTATATTTAGAACCAACGGTTGGCAGGTGTTAGCATTCTTATATGAATTCTAATAATGAACGACGCTCTGGACAGTTGACGGGCCAGTGCTTCATCGTCACGAAAGTTTAACCCTTGATAATTTAAATACTGAAGCCAAGAAGACGCGAAAGGGAGCTCATTCTGTTACTCGCACGCTGTTTTCTGACTGAATGAATTTCAATTTAACAGATAAAATACCCTCATTTTTAAATAAATACATTTAAATTTAAAATAAATGAGATATTTGATGATTGGATGTAAGTGCAAAAATAGATAGAAATACAACTGAAAACACTGAAAATTAATGAAAACTACTCTAAATATGAAACTAAAATCTGCCAGTAGGTGGCAGCAAGTCACTGTCTTAATAAGTGAGTCATTCAGTCATGCATTCAACCGATTCATTCAAATGGCTGATTCATCGAGGAGCTAAGCAAATGACCATCTTTATAAATGGTTCACTGAACTATTGGCTCACTCGATTCAATAAAACCCTCAGATTCATTCAGTAATAAAACACTGCAGTGTGGCTGCTCGAAGACGCACAACAGTACACTCACTGTGGCTTTGTTTGGAACCATTTTCATTGGCAAAATTGAGCAAAAACAAACAATACCGACAATAGTGTGTCTGAAATGTAACAATATTAATTTCTTTATTGAACTGTTGTATAAAATAAAAATCACATTTACAATCATGCAGATATTCGGGAGGAAAACCGCACTCTTGCTCGTGTGATATTGCTAAACTATATCATAAGATATAAATATAAGACAAAAACCATAGAGGGAAATTTTTTTCCCTCATATCTTGAATTTTAGTGGCATTTTTAACTGCATTCATCATGCAGTCAGTCGTTGCCCTGCATCATGTTCGTAACTAAACTGCATGCAATGTAAGATGACGTATATGTCTACGCATTATTATTCCCATAATCGCACCACATCGTTGCATTAAATCGACATCCCTAATATATATTTTTGTTTTAGATATTTATTATTTCTGAAGCATTTATAAATAATGGTAGATGTTTGACTTCTTCTGCAAAAGGTGTGTACTTACTGTATGAGCTTATGAGCACAACTGTTATTTTCCTTACTATGGGTATATCTGAGGTTCAGATAACAGAATTTATAATGATCGAATCCAGAAATTGAATCACATTTTCAATTTTAAACTGTCATTCTTCAAAGTCAACTCCAGATGGATTTCTTGTGGCCAATCTCCTTCAATAACTCATATTAAGAACCTCATCCCATCCAGAAGCACACAGTGCTCAGTCATGCTCGCTCATTCCCCCCTTGTAGAAGGAATTGCTGAAAAGTTCTGGTCCATTAACCTGGCTAAACATCTTGGCTCAGAATGCAGATGAACTCAGCAAGCTCACAGGCCCGACACTCTCCATCCTTCCCTACGTAACCCTCCATGCCACCGCATCCACAGATCTTACGGTCTCGTTGACCTTCGTACCGGCTCTTTGATTCTATTAAGAAAAAAAGTATCATATACGTGCAGTTGTGGGGATCTCCATTCCTCCTTCTCTACTGTCTGCTTTTTCCTCCTCTAAGCACAGACTTCATGACAAAATAAATAATGAAATAAACTGATTAATAAAACTCAGCACACAGATCCAGACTCAGCTTGAGATCAAGCTGTATTCGGGAGAGTGGCAGCTGCTCTCCCCAGGGCTCCTTGGTGCACTGCAGCAAAACTATTTTACTGTATTATTAATACTGATAATTAAGGTGCCACCATGTTGTGATGTGTTTTATGGAAATTTTACAAGATTATCTTCCTCAAAGGGCCATAGCAATGAGCCCATGTTGGATAGGTCAATGTATCTCACCACCTGTCCAATGTTTTTCTCCTGTACTGTAGGTCTGGGCGACCTGTAAGCTTCACTGTGGTCTTCAACACACCAAGCCCTGTCAGCAAGATCTCCTGGGTCAACCGGTTCCACCTAGCGAAGATAGCACTGAGTGAGTTTGAAGTTTGAGTTTATTCTCCACTAACCCATGACTTTAGGCCGTTTGATCTGAAATATGGACTATGATAATTAAGATCTAAATAAAATACTAATAATGTATTATTCAGAGCAAAACACACATCTGCTTAATTAATAATTAATATTTCTTAAGTAATATTAGAAATAATAATGTTTATTCTGACCAGAGAATTGCATGCAGTAAAATAACTGACTTTAAAATACAATTTCAAAATCTCACTGCTTTACCAGTTGTGACTTCTTGACTTGCATTCTGATTGTCACATCAATGATAAATCAGAGTGCAGCCATGCTTTATTTTGGTCTTTTCAATGCATAAACCATTTTAATATGCTTTAACCTTAGGGCAAAGATATATATTCAGCCACATCATCTCTAACTCCCTGAAGAAGTCATACCTCCTTCTATCACCAGCTAATAGAAATAGCCTAAACCTTTTGGTACATCGCCTCAACAAAATCTCATAGGAACTTCAGTTTTTGTGATATCAACTTCAAATTTGGAACACAACTTGGTTAGACATATGGCTTTGATTTTATAGCAATTTTATAGTCGAAATATTTTGTATAAAGTAAAACATGTTGGTTACACTTTATTTTGGCATTCTTTATACACATTCTTTTGACTATGAGTAAAGTTGCACTGTCTACTAACTCTCATTCGAGTGTTTGTAGAATATTAGCTGACTGGTGGTTAGGGTTAGAATAAGGTGACATGTACTTGTAATGTTGCTTATAGTCAGTAGAATGTATGTTGGGGGAGAATCACAAGAAAGTGTTAGCAGATATTAAGGAGACAGTCTACTAATGCTCTAAACAGAGTTAGGTGCAACTTTTCTTATAGTCAACAGAATGTTCAAAGGGAACCATCAAAATAACACATTTAATCCAGTACATTTGTTTTACAATAAAATTAAACATATATATTTTTTACACTTCAAAAAAATATATTTTTTTTACGTGTTTTCACTTCAGGAATAATCTGCTGAGTGTCTTCTTTAAAAGGAGACTGACCTTAGCTCTGTATTCCAAAGCATTCATGATCCGCAGTCATTTAAGTTTGGATTGCATTTTCACATCTACGCTCAAAAACGGGGGTGAGGGTGACAGTTATTGGATATTGAATTTAGCATGCTTGCTGCAAAACAACTGCACGTCATGTTCATGTGATTTTGCATTAAAAACATCTGGGTATTAATGTGTTAAATGTTGCTATCAGGGTCAAGGTGCATTGAGCTATTGAGGTAGTACAGTACATTGTTTTAAGTTGTGATAAAGTCTTTGAATGTTGGATGACAACTCAAATCTAGCAGTCTGGATTTTTTTTCGTGTCATTAATGCCATGCACGAAATACTTGTGCAGAGAGTTTCTTTAAGTCTGCAGACCGGGTCAGAGGTGTGAATAGATGCATCAAAACTACCAGTGACTGATGGGTATCTGACTTCTCAGTGCCGTGTTTTTGCGGCTTTTTCCACAGCAGCTGAAGTTTAACAAAAACAAAAAAAAAGTAGTTTTACTTCATGAGGGGCATGATCAAAGATTACACCAGCCTACTTGATGGACACACAGAGAAATGAGCAAGAATAGGACGAACTGGAGCTATGCTTTTGAGCCAAGATCTGGAAGAGCCTTGACTGGGACCTGTTTTTACCTCTTATTTCTAATCATTCTAAATGCAAGGTAAATTGTTTCAAGTTTCGCTGTGTATTGTCTTGTTTTCAAAACAACAATAATTGCCTTATATGCTGCCTATGGCTATTTGTGAGCTGTTATTGAAAAGAGCTTTATGGCAATAGGCAAATAACAATCTCGGCTGACACTAAGTGGATGTTGGCAGCGTAAGTGGCAACATCCCTAAAAAAAACTTAAAAAACAAGCTAGATAGCAACTGAGAGAGAATGACAAACATTTCTGAGAGCCTTTTTCACAGGAAACTTTTTATTTGCTTCAAGAAGCCATTTGGCTTTTTGTGCATTCCCCCAGTTTGCTTTCTTGCTTTTTCTTGGAGCAATCCATCGCAGCCAAGCTTGTTGACCAAAATGAGATTTAATTCACAACTCGCAGTGTATCTTTCACACTTCACTTTGCAGGGTCATAACATGTCACATTTGGAATGTGCAGAAATGATGTGTATTTCTTAGAATCATGTCAAAACATTCCAAGCGTTTTGTGCAGACGGTCGTTATCCAGCTGAAGATGTCAGTTACACCCTAATTTCATTACTCCCACACATTGCCTACTCGTTTAGCCAAATGAAATTACAATAACAGAAATGCGGGTGCAATTTCATGGGTGGCCTGTTGTTACTGAGCTCTCTTACATCCTTTGAGGACGTGTGGGTCGGATGTGTGCAAAAAAACACCTTTGATTGTGGTCATTTGAGACCCTTCACAACACATATGGCAGTGTATTAAAACCCAAGCCACTTCCTTGTGTTATCAATCCCTATGTTCATCCATCCCCTGTATCCTCTTTGACACGTATTGATCCTATCAACAAGCTGCATAGGGTCTTTCCTGAGTCCTCCATCCCAACTGTTTCCCGCTACAAGCCTTGCTTTGATGGGCAACGTTTGTGTGATATAAAGTGCAGCTGCTTTGTGTGTTAGGAGGGCCATTAACAAGGTTCTGCAATGAGTAACATATGCTCGTATCTACAAAAAAAACATGCTGTCAGAAAACAGTGTTTGTGATATTGTGGCGGCATGCTGGGAACTCATGGGGCGTGAGATCGAGAACTTCAACATGACTGTGGATGAGTGTGTCCTGAGGGTTCCATTAATTATGAAGATGTGGTTCAGAGATTGCCACGACAACGTCATGTGGTGCAGAGAAAATACCTGGTTCTTTTTACAAATGCTCCCTTGCTGCATGTTCACAGGTGCACCTTTAATTAATGTTTGACTTGCAGAATGTAGTCAATCTGAAAATTGATTGACAGATTCAAGTTCTTGTGGCATTACAGTTCCTTCTCTTTAAAAAAAAAAGTACATTTCTCTATTTTTTATTTAATTTTTTTGTACCAGGAAAAACAACAACAAACAACAAAAACATATATATTGAATATTTATTAGATTTATAACTATATTTCATATATTTATATTAATATTATATATATATATATATATATATATATATATATATTAGTACATGTTTATATAATATATTATTCATTATGTATTATTTATTGGCTATATAGTTATATATATAATACAGTATATATGCTATATTATGTTTTAATATAAATTGTACAGTACTGTATATTAAAACTGTATTTTACTTATTATATGATATATTATATAACCAATGTGATATTTCATAAAATGCATTCAAATATTTTAATATAATTATTAATATAAATAAATATAAATATAAATAAATATGTATACATGAATATACATTACTACATAGATTTAGAGCATTTAACTTTTTTTTTTTTGGCTTGTTAAAATACTAAATAATTACTTTTAGCTTGGTATACTAGTTTTAAAGTAGCTTTCTCGGTACTGGACTTGTGGCAGCTTATATTGTCAGTTGTAAGTACATGCGCACACACACACACACACACACACACAAAAGGCGGCAGATTAGCCACAGAGCTGAAGGAAGAAAGTTTGGAAAGAAAAAGTATGCGAAACGGCAGGAGAGATATGGAAAAGCTTATATGAAGGCAAATTCTATTTATGTGTGTATCTACTCAATGTGTGATAGTGGTGGACAAAGAACAAGAGGATGTGACTGACAGCAAAGCATTCTAAATTAAGCACAGAAAAGAAGAGTGGGAAATCATTTGTAAACCTATTGTTGAGATCGATCAGGTTATGATAAACACTGTTTACCTCCAGGTGGAGTTTAGGATGTGTGTGCATATCTGAGGAAGGGAAGCATGTGTTTACCCCACTCCACCTGAGTGACACACTCCATCTCCTCCCGCTCCTGATCAGTGATCACTGCCGTGGACTGTCTGGCACGGCTACATAATGAGAGAAGAGAGGACTTTCAGAACAACTCTGTCCTTAACCTGTCTCTTCTTTCACTATACGGCTCAGCAACCTGGCAAGCAAGAACTAACGTCTATGGATGTCATAGCAACTGATCCCTCCTCCTCCAACCTTCAAATGTGACCAAGTTAGGGAGCTTTCCTTCATCAAAGCCCTTTCTGAAACCCATTGATGCTTCCTAGGAAAACAGCATATGGAAAAAGCTCATGCTAAAGTAAATGAAAAGGCATAAAAGGCATTGTTCACTTCTTGTGTATTTTTATGCGGTTACTGCACACAAAGAATCTTTTGTTACTATTCAGCATTGAGTCTTATGCTTCCAAACGACTGACTGATTTGTCTTATGATTTCATCTGCTGGAACTGTAGTCAAAACCCAAGCAACAGGATAATATTTTATTTATTCTCTTTATTTATTCAGTTGTTGAATTAAATGCATACTATTTAGAAATCATAAAGCATGCACAGTACACGCATACTTTTTTATTTTCTTCTAATGTGAATCTATAACCGCATTAAGCCATGCTGTTATACATTCATAAAAAAATAAGTGTTGATTTTTTTTTATGATTTGCAAATACACTATTAATTGGAATTCAATAAACAATTGTGCTGCTAAACATTGATCCCTGAAGTGTCGAGCAACATCCTGTGAACTCTTTTGATTCGACTATATCTTTGCTGCTTTTGTCAAAGTGCTTATAGATTGGCCTGCTTTGTAATTAATCATCACAGTAGATTTAAAGCCCACCGCTGTTAGTCGATAATGCCAAAGCATAATTAAAAATAAATCCCTATTATGCGATGCTTCTGTATATTTGCTTCTACTGGAAAAAAACTAAGGTCCATGAGTGGTTACCAGCTATTATTGTAAATGACAAACAAGTTAGATGAAGTTCAGTGTATTCTTTTGGAGTACATAGCTGTTAATTAAAAACTGTGTTTTCACATTTTGTCCTAAATAGTTGTGCCTGCTTGTTCTCTCAAAGAGTCAAGGCAGCAAACCTCTAAAGAAAGCAGTATAGTTAGTACACTCCAAGGCTGGTGGTTCAGCTATTCACAGCCTCGCTTTGTGCCGGTCCGCTGGACCATTCTGATGAATGTTTTCTATTATGCATTTATGGTACTAAATAGCAATTTGGATGTTTGAGGAGAAAAGCAATACAAGGGCACTAATAGTTTGGGTGCTTCTTTTAGGGGGTTGTGTGAACCATAAGAATGGCACTATACATTCCTAAGTTGTGGGATAAAGTACTTAAAATTTCTCCGGAGTGGAGAGATCTCATGCAAACTACTTTTTGTGCTACAAATGGAAAGTTTATGATTATGGAGAGGAGTATTTGCATTTGTGACTATATATATATATATATATATATATATATATATATATATATACATTCCGGCTTACATTCCTCAAAGGGTTCAGGACCCCTGTTTGAAAACTCCAGATTTGACAACTTTAGAGTTTTATTTTTATTTTTATGTAAGTGCAAAACCAAATATAAGCTTCATTTTTAATTCTTTTAAACCTTCCAGACACCGTAATCCATTGTAAATGCCTTATACTAAACACTATAAAAAACAAAAACAAAACAAATAGCCGAGGCTAAAAGAATTCTCTGGTAATTGACATTATTCAACTGATGCTGCCAACTGAGCTTCTCTTGTATTGAACCAGAACATTTGTGCAATAGCAAAGCCTACAATAGTTCCAATACAATTTGTCTGAAATAAACTGACAGCCCCAATTCTTATCATTCCTTTACTTCCGTGTGTGTGTGTGTTTGTGCGTGCCTTTTGCCTATGTAGATGTATTCCAAATACATTTAACTTTTTATTTTATCCCAGTTTCTCATCCATTGTCTGCATGGTAGAGATACCCGTTCGCCCCGAGCCCAAATCCTCTCTCCTGTCCATCATTCTCTCACCTTCATTCTCACTTTCTGCTTCTCCTTTGTCTCTCTTTCTCTCACGCTCTGACAGCGGCTATCAATGAGCAACCCCTGGTTAAACCCCAGTCTCCCTGATGAGGTGCACACTTGTTTGCTTATCCTTTGCTAAGCGGCTTGAGTTTTACTACACAACATGAATAGAACGATGGTTCCTGCATTGTTAATGAGGGAGTGAAGAGAGTGTGTTTGGCCGCTGAGTTCTGGCTTGTTCCTCGCATTGTGTTAGCCAGGATATTGGGAGCTTACGCAGGCAGAATGCATTATGCCAGAGTCATTAGCAGTGCTAGCCCTTGCTATGCAGGGGCATAAGACAGGCCTCAACGTTGCTAATATCTCATCTAACTTGCCACGCTACGTTTATTGAAAGTGAAACATCAATTATTATTCATTATTAATATATTTCAAAGGTCTGAATGTCAATGCTACAGTGCGTCCTAGTACACCAGTGAAAGCCAGTGTTTTCTCTTCTCCGGAGAGTTTGATGATGCACGTTTGGACAAACTTGGGTAGTTACTAATGTCTAAAAGTGTATGAAACATGAATATTGACCTTTTCTGACAAACAAATCAGCAAAGAGCACATTTCATTAGCTAATTTAAGGGTCACAGTATGGGAGCGCAGTGCAAGGCAGGTAAACAGGGAACCTGATGACCCACAAGTAGTTGACTGACAGCTAGAATTCAGTTACAGTGATTTAGAAGTGAACTACGCTCCTCAAACATCCCTCTAAAGGGCAAACGTGTGATGAGAATGAGATCCTGGCATAACTGGTTTATTTAGTAATATATAGTGAATTCGGTCCTGATTGCAAATGAAAAGGAGACATTGTGAGGGGACGGATTAGACGCTTTTGTAAGTTAGTAGAATTCGTTTTCATGCTTCATTGTGCTGTGAAAATATAAACAGCCAGATCGAAAGAAAAGCAGGTAATATCTGTCACGGCTCTGCTTTTAAATGACTGAAGACATCATGGCCTTGCTTTCATTACATCCGTCTAACATAGAGGGTCCATAGCATCAAATCAGAGAAAGATGCATGCCTGGATACCATTTGCTTTTATGCTAAAATCATATTGTCATATTGTCGGATTCTGCCATTTTAAATAGTATTTGACAGACCTTGTGGATACAATGTTTGTAAACAATGTTTTTCCTCTGTCACATTGTGTAATTAACTTAACATACTAATTATAAATGAGAACAGACTTGTATGTATAAACAATCTGTCAGAACAAGTAGTGATTGCAATTTTTAGCGTCAAATTACTCACAGAAGGCCGTATGTTTACTGCAGAATGCAAAAATTAATAGGCCTAATCTCTCTTTTTTTCAGTTCTTCATGTTCATTATCACAAAAAAGTGTTATTTGTGTCCACATCATGTCATGTTTTAGGATAGAGGTTCCCAAACTTTTCCATGACAAGGCCCCCCAAATACCACTAGGTTCTGGCCATGTATTATTGAACCCATCGACAGTACTACGGCAAATGTATAAATAAATAAATAAAACATCTATGAACATCAGATTATGTGATGGTGTTTGATACCAGCCAATCAGAAAGATTAGAGAGATGCACCGATTACAATTTTCTAGGCCAATTCCGATTTTTCATTGAGTTTGACCGACGTGCCGATACAGATTTTAGCCGATTTCGATTTAATTTTTCTAACCACTTTACAGCACACACATTTATTTTCTATATATATATATATTTATAAAACACCATATACTTTTTACCCAAACTGAATAATAAAAACAAGTTTTAATAGGTAAATTTTCTATAAATATTTTTGAGTCTTTTCTGACATAGCCTACTCCAGTTCTTGTTGAAACACACTAGACATGCAAATAATGTCCATTTTAGGCACTTTTTGTGTGAAATCATATTTATTTTGTCCATCAAAAGTGTGCTTTCACTTTAATTGAGCGTGAGCAGCGCAGCACGCTTCACTGCTGCTCACGCTCCTGCTCGCGGTGTGAATGCACTCATTGATTAACATGCACGCCGGAAAAAATACGCGCTGCTCACACGCCGCTCACGCTTGCGGTCTGAAACGGCCGTAATTCACGAGGTTTCATGTGCGTTCCGTGTGCACGTGATGCTGATGTTGCGCGATGTTAATCATGCTGCGAGTGCATTTGACCGGCATAAAATCGGCATATGTCAGTCTGATCGGCCGGTCGCCTAATCTCTAAAAGATTAGCATTAAAAGTATAATGTTCAGATAGGCTATGCGACAAATTATTATAATGCTATTTCATAACAATTCTCAAAATAATATTTAAAAAAATTAAGTTTTTTTTTCTTTTCTTTTTTTTTTTCTTCCAACTTGGTGTGGCGCCCCCTTGCGCCCCCACTTTGAAAACCCCAGTTTTAGGACATGCAATAGTTAACTAACTATTAACTACGACTTTTAAGTTAAGTTAGTAAGGTAGTTGTTAAGGTTAGGTATGGGGTTGGATTATGAGATGTAGAATATGGTCATGCATAAATAAGGCATTAATATGTGCTTTATAAGTACTGATAAAAGCCAATATCCTAGTAATATGCATGCTAATACGCAACTAGTTAATACTGAGACTTGGACCCTAAAATAAAGTGTTACCCTTTTTTTTTTAAATCTCTCACTCAGTCAAATCAATATTTCATTGACCATGATAATGAAAAGCATTATCTATGTAAGTCAAACTATTTTAACAGATATGCAGAAATATTCCTTTAGAAATGATCATAACAGTGTGACCACAGCTGTAAAGACATGGAAAAATCCTATTTCTCGTCTGCAAAGTTCATCAAGTTCATTCAAATTTTCTCTTCAAATGTTGATGAATTTCTGTTTTCCCTTTGTCCTTCAAAAAATTCAATTACTTTTTTAATACTTTTATAAATAATGCATAGGTTTGCAGTAGCAGTAGGATCAACTTTGTATAAAACGATTAGATTAAGAATTCTAATTTCTGGACTTAAAGTATTGAAAGGGGATTATTGCAAGGTGTTCGCAATTATCTTAAGAATTTGTGTGGTCTTATCCATAGTCTTACTGTACTTACTGGCAAAAGAAGTCCATCTGAGAAGTTAAATATAAGTAGAAGTTTTAGAAATCTGACCTTCTGAAGTACGCCATTGATTGCATTGATTTTAGAGAGTCGGGTTCATCGTTAGTGGGGAGAGAATGGAGACAAAATCAAATGTTAACGCCCCTTAAGAGTTTGTTGACCACAAAGCACTGATATACAGAGATGTCACACTATGGCTGCTTGTACTCCCTCTATGAAATCGGAAAGAAATCATCCTGAAGCTCTTGAGAAACAATGAGACTAACCTCAAGCTAATTGGCCCTTAAGTCTCCCACTCTGACTTGAACGTTGATATGGCTATGGTACATCGGCCGTCAAACCGTGTCACGTACCTTTCACACTGTGAAAACAAATGAGTCCAATCTGACTGCATTTGTTTGTAGCCTGTTTTCATGGTTTCTGGGGCTAATTTTGAGTTGATGCGCTGGTAAAGACGCAGGCGACAAGAAAAACATGACTTGTTTTTATGCAAACGTAAGATGGCCATGATAGGTAATTACTGAATTGCTTTTATAGAGAGTGGTTACTGGCAGGCATGTATTGTGCTTTGCAATTGTAAATACCTGTCAAAGTGGCTGTGAGGGAAGACCTAGGTGGCCCACGCCTCTAGAATTTAGACTTCATTAATTGAAACCTGGAGGTTGCTTCTTCACATGCTGAGATGGACACCTGCTGCAGGAATGAAACTTGTGAAGGCTCATTAGTCTGCTATACTGAAAATATCTTCAGAGAGTGCACACCGGGAGCCTTAAACATCTTAACTACTGCCATACTTCTGTTTTCATAATTAGATAGACATATGAGATGATGTCACTCCGCATGATCTGGTAGGGAAGAACGAATAATAAACTAAGCCAAATATAATCTCTTGCAGGGGACGAAAACACACCGGGTTGGTTCTCTGCAGAGGATTATGGGAAGACAAAAGCTCAGTTTTGGTGTCCACTTCTGGCCTATCGCATGCCTGTTTTCACCTCCAAAGCCCACGAATGGAAGGTAAGTGACTACCAGTTACAAAAAGCATGTGTTTTTTTTTTCAGCTTTGACATCCATAGGCTGTTCAGAAACTTCCCGTGAGCAGAAAAAAAGATTATAGTTTCTTTCCGGAAGACAAAGTACTTTTAGAAACTGCTGTATAGCATGCAATCATTTTTTAAGCTAGGAAATTAAAGTCCCACAAAAGCAACCTCCACAGACAGAGTCTGACCATGGGATGATCTTATGGGAACAGTGCCAGGATTGTGGAATTACAAGGTGACATGGAAGCTTTCCAGTCACACTTGTAGGATAGGGAGGTTGTGGATCAATAGGAGCTGTTAAGAGCGGCAAGCTCCTCGTATATCAAATAGTGAACTCGGGTAAGAGACAGACTAAAATGGCTTTAGAGTCAGTCAAAAAGGAATGAAATCAATTTTACTGTCTGGAAGATGATATTTCGGGCTAGATTTTAAGACCTAACGAAGTTAGCTGACTTACCCCTGAATGGTGAGTATAGTTGCCAAATTACCCCAGTCACCATGTGAGGGTGTTATAAAGTGATCATGCAATTACGTTAATGACTGTTGGACACCCGAGAATAAATCAATCAAGCTGCATTAAATAAAGATTATTGCAACCCAATAGATGGGAAGTCAAGGCTGTTGGTAAAATTGCTTGATCATGTGTTTTTTGCAACAGCTTGGAGCTCTGACTAACAGATCGACAGTGTACTTTTTCCACATCATTTCTTTCCACAGCTGCTTAGGAGTTTTTTTAATTGTGTTTCTCTTGTATCAAACTTTAGGGTGCCATTGCTTTGTGAAAACCAGCTGCAATGTTTCAGACACCTTTAACAAGAATTGTTTTCTGGGTTGAGATAAATTGAGTTGTGCTCTAAAATTCCATGAACAATGTTCCAATGTTCCTTTTAAAATGTACAGAAATATCTGTATATTTTAAAAGTGTGCATTCCAGGCCTGGGAAATAAATGAAGATTGATAAAATCCTAAAAGGTCATGGACATTTTTGTATTTAATGCAGTCACAGGATTTTTTGTTATTCTCAGTTGCAATGTTTTTCTTTGGCTAGAAACACTCTTTGTGATAATTTAAGTATACAAATTAAATATGTTTGATACTCAACCAAACATATTAGATCCGAATGCCATCTATGCAGTATGAAATTTGGTCCGGTTATGGATGGGTGTCTTTAGGAAAGTCGTGTGGTTCTATGTCTTGTTGAAAAGGAGGTTCTTGAGCAGGTGAGATGGATTTAAAGTGAGTGACTTTTAAGACATTCTGGCAGAGATGTCTTTTGTATTACTGTCAGTATCTATCCAACCTTGCTCCTTAACTGCCACTACCACTACCACTGGGCACGGACAGCATGTGTTAACCAGTGCCAAGGCCTCCAAACATCTTACGTTTAGGTTTTGGCATCTGATGCGCTTGGCAGAACATTCATTGGTGCAGGGATTGGAAAGGGGGCACTTGAAGACCAAGATAAAAGGAGAAAAGCCGCTGGGGACTCGTCGTCTCCAATAATAAAATAGAAGTTCTGTAGCATCGCACCATGAACAACTGATCTGCACACACACAGTTCTGCCGTTATTGTAAGCCTGGTGGTGGGTGGACTTGTTAGGCGGAGGAGATAACCGTTATCAGGTCTTTCACTTCTGACGCGGATCTTTGGGCTCTCTATGTCCCACCCCTAAGCAGTCCACCAGGCAATATCTGACCCACTTCTAAACCTTACGAAAATCCTGTAATACTGCACAAACAGGCACTTATTTTTCCTGAAATGCAATACTAAGTGAAGAGGAACAACGTTTGTTTGCATACATGCTTTCCTAAATGGAATGCTAATGTTAAACCTACCTTGATTGAACTCCTTGTCAAATCATATGTCATCTTAGGCAGTCAGATTGTAGATTTTCATGTTTGTATCCTTCAAGTCTCCATTTTGTTGAGTTGACCTGTTTGGGATTTGTATTCATGAGAATAGATTAGAGATACCGAGGTGATGAAAAGGGGGAATGGAATTGGCAAATGCCATGTGTGTTAACTGCCAGGCCACGGCTCTAACTCTGAAGTTTAACATGCTAGATTGTGTTTCAAGAAATTTGGAGTTTGGTTTTCTCATGTTTCCAGTCGGTAGCGTTCACATGGATATTACGGAAGCCTGACTGTCCCTTAACATGTTAAAATCCCTCCACTAAAAATCTACTTCAGCTGTAAAAGCTCTACGCTAGAAGTACTGAGAAGTATAAAGATGTCTCGTGGGAAGAGAAAGAAACAAAATCTGTTTCCCGATGAAGCATTAGGATGGAGAGAAGATGGCTCTTATTTGAGTGTTTTTTTTTCAATACCGTGGAGATCCCATACCGGGTGCTTTGAAGTGTGGGAAGACATGCTGGAAAAATGATTTTTTTTGGAGGTATCAGCCAGGTTTGACTTTTCTTTTTTGGGATTAACACGGGGGAAAATGGAGAAATGTTTTCTGAATCTCTTTTATAGTACTTAAACCCATGTCATGGTTCTGTCCAATGAAGCGTGCCTACAGAAACTAGAGCCTTCTTCAGCTTATTGTTGTGTATATGTGCCCAGTATAACTTTGGATAACTTGGATATTTTTGCAGTTTAAATACCATTTTTGTGACTCATGGTTGTGTTTTGATTGTCAATAGCTGCTCAAGTTGTTAAAAGGAGCTTTGGGCTTCAAGCAATAAGCTTAACGCATCACTGATCTTAAGCAAAAACCAGTGTGGCTTGTTTGCTTGCAGATTCTTCCATTTGTCTGGCCATGTGTTGTGCCTGTGAAGCATAGAATACATTTGTGAACAGTTTGTAAATTGTTTTTTAATAATATAATTTGGTATTTATTTACAGCTTCATCTTATACATTTGAATGGGAAATAAAATGGTTGGTAAAATTGGGCATTCAACAGCCACTGTGGTTGGTGGGCAAAAAGTGAATTTCCCACTTTGTTTGCATCCCTCAGACCGATATAGAGGGTTGATCTGTATAGAGTTTGAGTTCTGACATGGTCTGGACATACTTGTTTTGTTTCCTGTCTACATTCTATCAGTAGTGCTAGCGTACTGTTGCTTGAGAGTGGACCAATTGTGGTCCATAACTAATATGATGCCTCCATAACTCAATGATTGACTGCTGACGAGATGGTACAATGACATCTCTTGCAATAGTGAATTTGTGGATAGAGTCTATTTATAGCACCGTTTGGAGGGGGACTGATATATGACACCAATGACTTGAAGCTGTTATAGCAGGAAGAGGGGAAAAAAAATTACATCTCAAGCTGATGCTCAACACACAGACCAAGACAGAAAGCACATGAAATATAGATCAGAAATGTCTTGGAGAAAGGTGCCCTTCCCCTTACATGGCAGCACTCTGTTGAATCTTTTTTTTCTCCTTTGTTTTTTGTCAGCATGACATTTTTTCCCCCATAAAATCAGACAGGGTTATGCCTTCTGCAATCTTTTCTGTGCATATATAAGGTTGCGTTTTTTCTCTCTCTGCTTCCTTTCGATCCCTCTGTGAGTTCTGCATTTCATCTTCCTCCTCGTCTGTGAAGAACAGACGCCACAGCATGGATTAAAAGCTTTTTTCCTTCACATCTCCGCTGGACTGCTGCGACACTTTCTCTCCTATGCTGCAGTATATCCTGCAAGTAAATACAAACACGTATACAGTACATTGAGCTGAATTTTAAAACCCCCAACCCGACTCACAGCTAAATCCAGGAGGCTTCATTTGCTATTAATTGCTGATAGCTTAACCTCATCTTCATCTGGCCCTTCATCGCCAAGGATCAGTGTAATTAATTAAGAGCGCTTTTGTTTTTTGCTCAAATCGCTTTTCCCTAATCTGTCCCTTGTTCATCTGCAGAGTTCAGGCAGGGCGAATGCATTGGGCCCTCAACACATTTGGATTATGTTGGACAGCAAGTGTAAATCTGATTTCCTTTTCTTTGTCAAGATCACAGAGTACCTGTCACCAGTGTTGATATAAACTCGCCATCTCGGTCAAGGCTTCAAATCGCTGCACTCCGCGGAAGCTCCCAACACACGACTGGAGCTTGTCACTGTCCATTGCACAGTTTGGTGACAGCACGCAACAAAAATCTCTTGTTCCGAGAGTGACTTTGGTCATTTCTGGTGTTAACATTGCAACTTCAAATGTAACGAGTGTTGCTCTTGACAGCAGTCATATTTTGAACTGTCAATAGAGCATTACTGGCAGAGAAACTAAAAGAAATAGAAATAGTTTTCTATAAAGAAATAGTTTGCCCAAAAATATAAATTATATCATTTACTTGTATTCATGTCATTTCAAACCTGTATCAGTTTCTTTCTTTTGCAGAAAACAAATGAAAGTCAGTGAGGTCCAAAACAACATTGGACCAAACTGACTTTAATTCTATGGACAAAAACACTTCTCAGAATATCTCCTTTTATGTTCCACAAAAAAAAGAGAAAGAAAATTGAAACAGGTCTGGAACAACATGAGGGTAAGTAAATGATCCATAAAGTGATCAAGAGTAGTGAGTGACTTTATCTTTTTCTTTTGTTCTTAGATTATATTAATGGCACAGACTGCAACAGGTACACTAGACTGCTGTAATTTTATGTGACGTGACACACGACGCAGATCTGACACAGCCGATTATCTTCCAACATTTTACGTACATTTAAAGACTTTTTAACTCATTTAAGACTGTGCTTATGAGGATACTAACCAGATTTTGACATCGTTTTTGTACGCTCAAGTGCCCTGTCTGTACCCGAGACTTGTCTGTCTGCATATTCCGGGTACAGCACACAGTATTGAATTCTCTTTTGCCTCTTTTTGCTCTTGAATGGTTAAAAAGCACTTGAATGAATCCTTGGCTGTCAACATTAATTTGCACCACTATAGCCAAAGGATGCAAGGACATATACGGATGCTGCGTTAATTAGGTGCAATATTTTTAATGCGTTAAATATTTTTGAAAGCCCTAATAGTTAAATATTTACTGGGGTTATTAAATGCAAATCACTATAAAAGTAGTCCAGATAACTTTGTGAGTCTTTATTCACTGAAAATCTTCCCCTCCATCCAGTTCACAAATGAAATATGAACACAAAAGTTTGAGTAAATGATGACAGTCTTTTGATTTTAGATGAACTATCCCTTCAATGTTTCCCTATACCAACCTTGAGTCTAGTCTTGTCTAGTCAGATAGTTAATATGGTACCATCGCCAGAAGCTCCTTGACTGCCTGATCATAAATTGTCCCTTACCTTATTAATATTTTCTGTATTCATAACCATCCAGCTAGGCTCAGAGACTCTTGCAAGCAGCCCAAGGGTTTTCAGTGCACTGCAGTAGGCACCAAAAGGCCCAATAGCACTGTGACATATCTGTTATGTGCTTGCCTCAGGGTTGTGACCAGGATTTACCGCATTACGCTATGTGAATAGCCCATGGCAGCAAGGCTATCATAGCATCTGTGTGGAGATCTTGTTCCACGAAAGGCCAATTTGGTAATAAGCCCGGATGACTTTCTGGGTTTGTGCTATTCCCTATCCCCCCCCCCCCAATGAGGCCATCAATGTGCACTTACAATGGGGAATTTTTTAATTTGGACTTTTCTCTGCATGCTATTAGAGACATCTCTGCATGCTTTTGGAGACAGTACCTATATACCTGCATTATATGACTGACAGACAAGAACGGTTTGACCTAAAAATATCAAAATTGAAACTACTGCGGAGACAGACACCTACATCTTGGATGCACTTCAGGTAAGCTAAAACATACCAAAATTTAATTTCAAAGTGAACTATCCCTTTAAGGCTTATTAGGAGGTATGTAAATGTTGTGTAGTATAAGTGAACCCAAAAACTCATTTTTATTCAGATCATTGACAGTAAAATTATCTCCAAATTTTGAATGGTATTACTAAATAGACAGAAAATACTCATTCTATCTTGTTAAAGGGATAGTTCAAGATGTCATATTTTACTTGTCATTGGCTTTTTGTCAATACAATGAGAGTCAAAGGGTCCAATGTTGTATAATATCATAAATCTAAACTAGCAGTACCTCTCAGATGGATGAGATATTCACATTTGTCAGATTTTCCAGTTTTGCAGCACAGAAGTTTGACTTGGCTTCTATATTGTCAACTTTATCCATCAGTAGAGGGCAGTGTGGATCTGTTCTTCTCATTCTGGAGGTGGCATTGCAGCACTGTCTGAGAGCGAGGTCATCTGCAAAGGGGTTGATCTGTTGCTTTGACAGTTACGTGCTAATTATTGGAAATCATCAGTGCTCAAACATAGCCTTTGAAGCAAGCAGTCACAGTCTTGTCCTCCACCCCTTTTCCTTACGCCCCCTGTGTTTTTTGTGGAGGAAACAAAGGACAGGGACTAAAATAACGACAAGGAGCAAAGCTTAGCGTGCAAAAAAAAAAATGTTAATTTAAACATTAACGCTTCCTATGATATACTTTCAGTGGAGTATGGGAACATTTTAAGTAATTGTTTAACAGTGGGAACTAAAACATTCTCAATCTTGGACTTAATCTGGTAATCGTGTTTCTGTGAATTTCCTTAGTTTGTCTTTTTCTCAGCTAATTATGCCGTCAGTCTTTTTCAACCGATCACCCCACACGGGCTTCTGCAAATTAAGCGCTGGTCGCACATCAACTTTAAAGCGCTTTGCATTCTTGCCGCAGTGTAAACTCAGCCTCCGCGGGGAACCCGAAGAAACCTGGATCCTTGTGTCTTCTGCTGAAATGTGGTTCATTAGCATTCCACCACCATTAATGTGGGTCCGTCTCCACCTTACCTGTCCCTCAAGGCTGATAAGGAGAAATGTACTGGAATTGAAAGTGAAGCAGGAGATTTGGTTATCTAATGTTACCAGTCCCTTGTCAGCACCTGATTAGTAGCTGTTTCTTGTAATTATTATGATCAGTCGAAGAATTTTAAGCAGTTTTTCTGGGGGCACAGCTGTGCAGGATGAAGGGGTGTTTAAAATGGGAGCTTAAAGCCTGGGATACGTTCCTTGAGCCAGCATGGCAGCTTGGTAACAGTGCCTGCCGCTCAGCGCAGTAGGGATTTGAAGACCTTTTGTTCTGTGTTCCATGTCATCTGATCAAGGGTATTAAAGATACCTCTCGTCACACCCCTCTGTGGTCCCTTGCAGTGGCATTCTCCAATTAGATCCCGAGGGCTGGCCGAGATTTTGGTGGCTCACCACTTTACCCTGTGCACACGTTCCGCTTGGTAGAGATAGAAGGAAGGAAATTAAGAGAGATAGATACAGAGGCGGAGAGATTTATATGCTCCAGACAACTCTTGGCTTCCACTCGTCTTTTCAAGCCCATTATTTGCAGAACAGTCCATCGCTTTCATCTCAACGATGCTGGGATTGTCGCGCCATGTCAGAGAAGTTGTGCTGGGCGGAGATGAAGAGATGTGTTGGATTATCACATTAGCTAGATGCATCACAAAGTGCTGAATGACTGAGCAGGACATAATGAGGGAAATATCAATGCCTGCATGAATGTGAATGTTGCTTAGTGATGTTCTGCCAATGTCAGATGGTACTGTGGTACACCAATATGCTAAATGACTCGCAGCGCCACCTGCCTAGCACTAATGTGAACATTTCAATCAATTGTTGCAGAAACCAGAGCACCTCATTTAAAAGAAAGAAGAAACGTTGAAATAGTTGAAAGAATAGTTCACCCAAAAAATTATAATTGTCATCGTTTTACTCACCCTATGTTGTTACAACCCTATATATTACCCTTCAATGTGGAATTTTGGAAATACTCTTTTCAGTATGAAAATGAATGGGGATGGGGCTGTCAATCTCCAAAATTACAAAAAAGCACCAGTCATATTTCACGTCTTCAGAAGCTGAATGATACTGTAGCAACTGAACAAATCTTAGGTCATTATTCACCTAAAATATTACCCTCCAATGAGCTGTTAACAACCACAAATGAATCATTGAGTTAGTGAGTTGAACACCAGAACCATTTCAGTCAGATTTGGGAACAAATCATTCAGACCAGTTTTATGAACTGGATCGAGTGATTCATTGATCAGATCTGATTCAAAGAATCCATTTGTTATCGCTGCTACTCTCATCATGAGTGTGCCAAAGATAGCGAAGGCAGATATCAGAATATTCAGGGAATTATCACTTACATTTCAGTTAGTTTCTCACAAAAACCTATCATATAATTTGTAAAAAACTTTGGATATAGTGCATGAATTGTATGAACCACTTTTATGAGACATTTATGGAGCTTTTTGCCATTTTGGAGTTTGACAGTCTGAAAAGACAAAAAAATTTTTTTTACAGCCCACATGAAAAGAAATGGGCAGGTTATTCATACAATTTTTATAAATTGTTTTTTGATTTTGGAGGAAAAAATCTGATACAGGTTCAGAATGACCCAAGGGAGAATAATGATAACAGGATTTTCTTTCTGAGGTGAGCTATTCCTTGCAATTTGCATACGCTACTCAATACCTCAGCCATATGTTCCACCACAGGCCATAGTCCAGCTCGTAAACCCAACACTAAGTAACTGGAGGGCTAAAATTTGAGAGGTCCAACTGAAAACTTATACTTCTGCTCATATTACTCTAAATATTCTATGCAAAATACCTAACAGATAGCACAGCAGGTTGACACTTTGATCTTTGCTTATCTTGGTCCATGAAATTTAAATGATTGGATTTCATCCAGCTCATGAAATCGTAACACTTTATATTTCATCGTTGATTCGGTCATCCATCGGTGTTGGAGTCCTTCATTGGATATTGGGAAACAACTAACAAGTCTTTGGGACAGCGTAATTGTTTCCGAGGGTGGGACTTGGGCGTTTTATATTAATTTAGTCACATTGAGGCTAAACTGCCACAACCTCTCTAGAGATTTAGTCCTACTGCCCTGTCACCGGTCCTTTCCCACACGTGTATTGAATTCCTATAGGCTAATCCACTCCTATTTCCATCTTCCTAATCCTGCGATGAAGCAGAATGCTAAACACACCCATGTCAGCCTTGCATTATACAGCGTTTCTCTGGTTTTCCAGTGTCTGCAGCTCTCCTCCACACCTCAAGCATTAACCTGAACGCTACAATATAGCATGAGCCCTGGACTAGCACTGATTTAGCCTGTATCAAACAAATACAAATTCAGTTTGCTTTTCTAGCAGTGATCAGGTTAACATTGGCGCTTTTATTGTGCTATCTTGGCTCTCCCTGCCTCACTTCTTCTATCCTGAGGCTAAGAGCAAAGACGAAGTGGGAAAGAGGGCTCTAAAGCCTGGCAATTATCAGTTAATAACCAACAGAAGAGTTCTATTAGTGTTTGTTAGCGTGTGGGAGCCGCCTGTGATGCTGTTGTCAGGAGGATTTGAGATTTCTTTCATCGGAGTGAAGTACTGCTTTGCTGTAGTGACTCAGGCTAGACTTTTATTCGTTTTGCTACGCTCCGTGTTAACCAAGCTTTGTGGATTAAATGCTAACCAGAGGTCATTTAATGATGGTCTTGTGGAGTCCAGGCTCACCCTAGTGTTTTAATATGTGGTGGAGTTAAAGATGAACTATGCTGTTTTGGTATCATTGAGAGCATCTCCCATTTGTCAGTTTTAATCTAAAAATGTAACATATTTGTATTGCTTAAAACTGAACATACAAAACAAACTAAATGATAGAAATGGTGGGCCAAAAGTTTTAAAATGTAGAATTCTATTTAATTAATGCAAGTAAAATTACTAGCTGAATCCCCTATTGGTGACTCTTTAGAACACGGCATTTTAGGGTCAGTGTTATATATATCTCAGATTCTGTTTATTTCATTAATTATATTTTTTGCATTGCATAGGGTTTAAACTAGTTTATTAGTTCATAGTTAATAATTACCAAAAGTATGATGTTTTGAATTCAGTGATGTAAATCATGCAACATAATTACACACAATGTATTCATATGAATTAACAAAGAGGCCTATCTGTAAATAGTTCTTTTTTTCTTAGCTTACTCTATCTGGGTTATTTTCCGTGGTTGCAGCTATATTTTAAATTTGATTGTATAATAAAACACACGTCATTATAATTTTATAAACACTATTAGTCAAAAGATTGGGGTTAGTAAGATTTTTTTTAAGGATGCATTAAATTGATCAAAAGTGACATTTAAAACTTGACATTTATGAGTGACATTTATAACTTTAATTGAAAATTTGAAGGTTGAAAATCATGTTTCAAATGAATGCTGTACTTTTGACGTCTTATCAAAACATCCTGATGGTTTCCACAAAAATGATAAGTAGCACAACTGTTTATAGAAAATAGTTATATAGAAAACAGTTATTTTAAGTAATAATAACAATGTTCCAGAACATTGCAGTTTTTACTGTAAAACCCCAGACATTTGAATTGTATATATTTTTTCAATTTTTTAAAATATATTGTTATTGTGATTACAATTCAGAATGTATTGTGCAATTTCAAAAATAAATGTTTCATAATGTGTTCAGACATCATACTTATAAACTATAACATTTAATTTAACCATCTATACTATGTTTTATTTAAGATGTGGTCCCTTAATGAGTCATAAAAGGAGACCAAAACTAGAGAGGGAGGATCCATGTCCTTTTGTGTAACTTCAATCGCATCTAAAATGCATTAAGTCACAGGTAGAATAGAGATTTGATTGCCGTCACAGAAAATGCACCTCAAACCATAACGCTCCATTTGTTTTGCTCTAATTATTCTGTCCCTAAACCTCCTCAACCCTGATGACTCATAATTATTGAGTTGATTGAGTGGATGAGTTGGTTTCTTTTATTATTATGCATATCAAGGCTATTTGGTTAAAAACAATAACACATTTCATCAAAATCTTATTCATTTTAGAAACATTCTCCTGTTTTTCTAGATGCTGTGACAGACTATCCTTGTGCATTTGATTACAGGAATAAAATGAGACACATTGCAGACAGGATAGGCTCTGCAGGGGAAGCTAATATGGGTTTCCTCCAGATGAGTTCATGGCCTATGGAAAGGATACTCACCACCTGGAGCTGGCATAAGGCCCGTCACCCAGAAGGGTGGGGTGGATAGATACCATGTAGAGCAGTGGGTCACTGGGGCCAGCAGCTGTGTGGCCGGCCTCTTTCTTCATCAACAAATCTCCCTTTAATTAGCTCACCTTTTGCCCTTTCCCCAGACGAGCACCCAAACAGAAGTATTCCATCAAATCTCTCTGCGGTTGTTCTCCTTCTCCCATTGGGATCTCCAGTGTTGCACCTGCATCTGAGCAAGAGGCTTAATGGAATAAGGCACCATGATGCTAATTAAATGGCATTGCAGAGTATTAAGTCATTTCGAGTGGAGCTCATTACTATAAACCACTGATAATGTGAACTGAGTTTGAATGATTGACACTTTTATGATTAATATAACAGGTCTTATCCTGAACTCATTAAGGGATAATTCATCCAAAATGCTTTATTTCCTCACCCTCATGTCATTCCACATAGAAAACAAAATAAGGTATTTTGAAGATTGTTGGTGACTGTTTTTTTGGCGATTGACTTCCATTGTAAAAAAGACATTTCTCAAATAAAAATATATTATGTTCTGTTCCACAGAAGAAAGTCCTACAGTTTTGAAATGACAACATTTACATTATAACATGTCTTTATTTATTATATTTTTTTTCTGATCAGTATTATCGCTTTTTCTGTCCTGGATTTTTTCTCTGAAATCTCATCATAGTCGATGCATAAAGACTTATTTCCACTCTGTTTATTTTTTAAAATTGCTAAAAAATAATAATAATCAGTACCAGAATTATTCTATTACTTCACAAACACAAGACACAACAGAGTGTGAAATACAAAAGTGACATGTACTGCTTCCTTGTTCTCGGTTATCTCTTTAATGGGCTGAGCAAACGGAGGGTGATGTTGGTGATATCTCAATTATAGGTTTTAGAGTGTTTTAAAGTCAAGACCAGTAATATAAATATATACTTATGTATACTTAGCATCTTATGCATTTGAATTCGCCCATACTTTATAATAAGCATAGACCCACTCTCTGAATGGTTATAATAATAATAATAATTCGTTACATTTATATAGCTCTTTTTCTGAGACCTCAAAGCGCTTTACATAGAAGGGGGGAATCTCCTCAACCACCACCAATGTGCATTATGAAGTGCCACACGTCACAAAGCATGTTTGAAATTCCTTAGATAAAAATAAGCATTCAGGATGGACCAGACCCCAGTCTTCAGAAGCAGTATATTACCTCCGCAGTTGGACAGTAGTCTTGCAAACTGATGTTTGAGAACCCAGAAACCAGTGTTGCTGGGGAAATCATGTAGCATGTGTCTTAGACCCCGGGGGACTGCGACTGAAGCAGATATTCAGGCAAATGCACTTGCTATTCATCGGAGAATGGACAAAGACAAAGCAATCTCCACCTGTGAAGATTGCCTGTGCTTCTCACTGAGCAACAGTGTTCTCAAGTGACTCAGAAGACACAGTCTGTCCCTTCCCTCCACCAGCCGAGCTCTGCTGCCCGCAGGCTGCCATATGTGCTCCTGCCACGACTGGCATTTAATTACAAATTAGACATTCTCTTTCACCGCATATGGATGAATTATATAAAAATGGGATAAACCGTAAACATGCAAGAGGAATCTTGGTGTGCTTGTGAAAAATAAGGGAGTGGTTTGGAGAAAGGAGATGCAGAGCTCTTGACTGACTGTTTTTCCAGCATTATTTTGGACCTGTTTATATTTTGCACTTTGAGAAAGTGGGGAAAATGGGAAATGACTGCTGGAAATAGCTTGCGATTGATGCCCAGTTTCCATTGGGGGCAACATGAAAGATATTCAGTCCTCATAGATACCCCCCCCCCCCCCTTTTCCCTAATTAAATTAGACGTGCTTTCTACCATCTCTCCCAGCCTTCATTCTCACATTAAATATAAACATTCCCAAACAGCGGCTGTTTGTGGTCTGTTAATATGGCGTGATATCACGCAACATTATGGTCTCATAAATATGCCACCCACTATTTGAACTGAGCATTGCTTCATTGTGATAATAAAATATTTTTCTTAATCAGTATATTTTCTTGTTTTCCTGTAAAAAAAAAAAAAAAATTCTAAACAGTCTTAAAATGAGACACATTTACTTGTGAAGAAAAGTTTTTTTTTTTTTTTTTTTCAGTTTGGCAGACTGTTTAATCGAAAACGACTTACTTGGCATCTTTTCAGGTCATGCATTCCCTGGGAGTCGAAAACCTCATGACCTTGGAGTTGCTAGCACCATGTTTCACTCAAACAATATATTAAATATTGAAGAAAATTGTTTGTTTTAAGCATAAATGTAACCTAACTTTGTTGAAAAAATGCTTTTTTTGTTTAATTCTTTTTATATATTATTGATTGCATGTACAATTCTCAGGTCTAGTCATTAGGCAAGAATTTAAAAATATATTTTTTTTTTCTTTTTTTATAGCTGGAGGCTGCTCTTCATAATCCTGTTCAGTGTGCTTTACTTGGTGTTTCAGCGGTGAGCACTTCACTTCCTCAAGGCTACCTCTGGGTAAGTAGAAACACAAGCACATAAAATATACATATCATAAACAGTGAACCGGTGGCATCCGAGATTGAAAAGATTACATTTACACTTGAGCGTTTAGCAGATGCTTTTTATCTGCTAAATTATTAAATGCAATTATTATTCCTCACTATTAAACCACAACGACAAGCATTAATTTACCATTAAGTTACGTTGGAAGTAACTTGTATTCTGCAAAGAAACTCTGCAAAATAAAACAGCTTTTCATAACAAGCTCTGTGAAATCACCTTTAAAAGTTTCACACAGTAGTCTCGTTCTCCTCCCTCCTCTGGTGCAGTGGGCAATTTATCACATAATCCCCCAAAGCAGGGGGATAAATCCAATTCAAGCCTTGGTTGGACACAAAAGGACGCCCTTGCCTGTGTCTTTGAGTTAATTGTTTTTGTGGGTATTCTAAAGAGCACTGAGGGTGGACTTGGGCGGATTTAAAAGATACAGGAAGACATTCAGGGGGAAATTATATCTGGCTGGATTAGGTTCTCTGTCCAGTGCCAAAAATCCTTAGTATTGCATATCCAAAATATAATTTCGTCGACATCTGATCCTGAACCCAAATCTCACTCTGTAGCTTAAAGCACAGGGGTCAGTTTTTTTAATATATCTCAGTGCATCCATTTAGTCTCAATGGGGTTGCCAGTATTTCTCATTAAGTGTATTTGTAAACTTATTTTTTTGTGCTTTGGAGCTGTGCTATGAATTTTTGCCTCTTGTTCAGATATATAAATGCAGGTAGGCTTGGTCCACTGCGTATTACAAGACCAAATGCAATCAAACAGGGCATGGGAATATTTTTTTGGGAATAAGGAATAGTAATGAAATTTTAAGTTTGTGTGGTTAGAAATGTCAAAACTGTGGAAAAGAGACTGGGGTTTGTTTGAGGCACTTATGAAGCAAATCAGAGATATTAGCTTACTTGCTACTGAGTTGTGGCTGTGAAATCATCATTATGTATTACTTTTGGATGGACAGAAATTCAGACAGATCCAGTTTTTTTCTATGCAGTCTTTTGTTCTCCACACAGATTTATTATTATGTTTGCAGCTATTTAGCTGCACCCAAAAGTCGAAGATTGTTGGCAGTTCTTGGCTATAATAAGCTGCGATTTGGACCAGACTTTATCCTGCTAGTCAAAAGTCTTACAAGCCTATAGTAGGGTTAAAGAAACCCCTAAAGCAATCAACACATCCTCAGCTTATAGCGGGTGTCATTTCTCGGAGAACTCGACTGGACTGAGAGAGGAAATGATTCAGTCGTTTGCTACTTCCAAACGTATAAGTCACTGATATCACATAATCATCATCACAACAGGCAGTTTTCACTGCTAGTGTTCCAAATGAGCAGTGACAGTAATCAGATCACTCTAAGATGGGCTGCTGGAATTTTTCTCTTCGCTTAGATCAAAATAATAACATTGTTTCTAATCAGTCCAAGACAGTAAGCCAGCCAGTCATCCGCCAAATGCTGCGTTCACACTACCAGCAACTTTGTCGCTGCATGTCGCCAGTGGCTGGCGGTGAGGTCGCTAGTGGGCGTTCCCACTACTGGTTGCCTAGTAACATTTGTGAATGACATTCACGGATGTTACTCCAAGTTGTAGACATCGAATCACTTTTCTCGCCACTACAAACAAACATTTTGGAAGGGAAAGTCTTAATACAAATGGAATCGGTACATAAAATGCCTAATATTAAGATGAATGAGATTGTGGCTAATTATCTGCAGCAAAAGGGCAAATGCCGGGCTATCTGGGTTCACGAAACCATTCAGGCTTGGAGTCAGTACGGCAAGTACCATTGTATGTACATGGAGACATATCACAAATCTTTAGTATTGCATATCTAAAATATAATTTCGTCGACATCTGATCCTGAATCCAAATTTCACTCTTTAGCTTAAAGCACGGGGTCAGTTTTTTTTATATATCTCAGTGCATCCATTTAGTCTCAATGGGGCTGGCAGTGTTTCTCATTAAATGTGCTATTATGCGACATTTGTAAACTTTTATAACTTATAGGACAGTTGCTGACAGCTAAAAAAAAAGCTTCTCCTCTATTTTGCCTCGCCACCAAAGAGCGACAGATCACATGCGCTCCACTAACTTTACTCCTTATGGTTGTCGCTCCTGAAAGTTGCTATTCGTTTGCATAAAGTTGAACAAATTTCAACTTTGCCGCGTCGTTGTACAAGCCCCATTCGGTCTCCAATGGTCGCTGTCTCTCGTGCCACCGGAAATCGCCCACTCTCCATTGAAATGAATGGGATCATGTCTCTTTGTCGCTTTTAGTGTGAATGCAACTAAATTCACTCTTCTTAGCCTCTTCGCCTCTTGCTGAGGCTCAGCTATTGATTTTTGCCTGTGTTCACAGTGTACTTCCTTGGATTTTATTCATATAGTTAGTTGGTTAATAATGACCAAAGTAAGAAGTTGATCTCTATATACATATACTGTATGTTGATCTATATACAAGATGTGTATGATGATAAGATGAGTTATTAAAATTATTAGACTTGTATGAATTTTGTCCATTTTAATCTGTAAAGCCAAACAAATCTAAAACACTTCGTAAAGAATGTCAATAGACAAATGTTTGAATTTTCCCAGTATGTACAAATAGACAGATGAAGTCTTTCTCCCCAGGCTATATTTGCTCCCTTTAGGCTCTTAGTCAATTTTAGCCTAATTAATGCTCTGTTGTCCAGAGCTTTGGCTCTAAGGCTGGTTTTCATGGCTTTCCGGCCAAAAAAACAGGGATGCGTCCAGGGCATGAATCCAGATATCTACTCCTCCAAACAAGTACTGATGAGTTTGTCAGGGAGCTGTAATTCCACCTAGTCTATGGAGGAATAGAATTAAAAGAGGAGAGGTAGATCATCTTCATGTTCACGCACATGGATTCGCGCCTGTGTGAGAAAGCAAGAGAACGAGGGCCCGCTGGAGGTTGGGGAAGCAAACAATGCAGGCCGCTTCAGTTATTTTCCGTACCTCTTGCCTGAAGATAAGTCCTCCCTATCTCCCACTTCGTTGCCTTAACAGGCCGATATTTGCTCTGCCTCGCTCTTCCCGGCCCACGAGACCTTGGCCGTCCAGATTCTACACTGTGATACAAATCAGACAAATGATTGCATGCAAATTAGAGGGGAACTGTAAGGTTAAAGACTATATTTAGCCTGGCCATTTTGCTCACATAACATGACTGAGAATGAGAATTAATCTCTGCTGTCTGGCAGCATCCCTCCCACTCTGCTGTTGTTTTCTTTCTTTTTTCTTTCTATTTTTTCGGTTGGGATTACACTCCAATCGGCCAGTGACTGGGCTCAGTGTCCTGAGGTAATCATAAATGATGGCCCCTAAACAAGGGCTATTTATAATAAGGCCAAGCAGACTCGCTGTAATACTCTTCCCCTTTATCTCCCTCGGTTAAACCACCTCTTGAAGGCTTTTTTGTATGGATTTTGTAATTGGAGCAGTTTAGTGCCGCACAAGGAGAGATGAGCCAATTTATGTGGCGGGCATGATGGGACGCTGATCAGTTCGTTTAATTTCTAATAGCGAGCGGGTTGCTTCCCTTGCATTATGCATGAACAAGTAACCATGAGAGAGTGCGAGTGGCCGTGCAGGGGGTGAAGACAAACACTATTTTCATGGAGGGGGGATTATTAATTTATGATGCAATGCAATCCAAATGTGTTACAAGAGTCTGCATTTTAAAGCAACTCAGTTGGAAAATGGATGGGTGCAGAACCTAGATCAATTGTTGAGGAAAGGCACCAGAGGATGGATTTATGAGCAGCACTGTGCTGAAGTCTTATTCTGTCAACTACATGTAATTTCACCAAGGATCGAGTTTGTCATCTCAGTCTCTGTCTTAAGAAGGCGATCAATCATCAGCCCAAAGGAAACCCTCCATTGTCAAACAGCTCAGCAGCTTTCAAAAGACATCTCTCCACCTCACCTTTTCCTCTGCTTCAGCGATGAAAAGATCCCTGGAGTTACAAAAAAAGATGTTTGAAGTTATCTCACTGAGAATGCATTATGGGTGATAGCGTATGAATTTTAGAGACTTTATCAGGCGAAAGACTGAGTTTTAATTTTACGAGATATATGATTTTAACTTTGCCGTTACCATGAAATTTAAATTGACAAGAATAAAATAACAGGGCTGGGAAGCTTTAAAGTACACAGGAAGTGAAAAGTTTTCTGCCGTTTGAAATTTTCTCTGTGTTTCTCGGCTCTGGAAGTGAAAACACAAAGTTGAGGGAGTGGTTGAAAATGGCAGAAAAATAGAAAGACACTTTCCTTACTGTTATTTTCTTTCCCTACCTGTACAATCATGGATATGAGAGTGGTTTTGGTTGGATGGCTACCTATAATGGTGGTGTCCTTGCTCTGTTTTTGCAGGTAGCCAGTGGAGGTGATTCCTCTCAAGGCCAGGTGGACATTTTCTCCTTGAACAGACCCACACCTCGTCCTGTAAAATCCCTCCAGATGGGCGCTCGAGTGATGTGTCTGGAGTATGTGCCTGAGCCCACCCCTTCAGAGGATGCTGAAGCCGGCCCTCACAACTCCACTGGAGTTGGAAATACTATCTGTGTAGGACTTGATGATGGCAGGTAAGACTGTGTTTCATATAGAACTGTATATAATGTCTCCCAGTTAAAAATATAAAAATTGTACCTGTTAAATCAGGGCCCCCATGGGTCCTTAAAGTCTTCGATTCAGTTGCATAAAATTCTTAAATATCTTAAATGATAGAAAAGTCTTATCAAATTTGGGGACAGAAAACCAGTAATCTCAATATGGCTTCATGTGTATGTTAATAGTTTATTAAGTTAATAATTTATGACAATGGTTACCTTATAGTGTTTATATCATACCTGCAAACTAAAAACATTTCTAAAAGCACAGCTGCGTTGTTTACATGGGTTAACATTATAAGGGGTTATAAGCGCCACCTACTGTCAGAGAGTGAAAGTTGCATTTTCATTCAGCATGTGGATTGGAAAGAAAATATGTATTCTAAAAATCTATAATATATTTGAATGAAATATAAAAGTAATAATCTATTATATTAATTTATTATATTTATTTTGACTCATCCCTTTTCTTAAAAAAAATGGGTTGATTAAAGGGTGAAATGTGAGGTTAGTTATTTAAAAAAACTTAATATTTTTGTCAAAACCTGTATTATTTGAACTGTAAAGCCATTTAAATCATAATTTTTACAGTGGTTTTATGGTTTGGATGTTACCATAGACATTGCACTACCCCAGCCATATGGTATAAGTTGTATTTGTGCAGGTTTTAAAGAACATCTTGAAAAGTCTTAAAATATGATTTTAAAAACCCTGCAGACACCCTGTTAAATATATAAAGGCATCTATTCACAGCCAAGATAAGATTGTTCCAAGGAAACTAAACCCACCTAAGCCTGTAAAATCAAAGATATTGATGCTGCTTTTGGTTCTATGTAAATGAAATGCAACATCAATGCTCCCTTATTTTCCTGTCAGCTCACTCTGCAGTGTGTGAGATCCAAGCGCTAGCCAAGACTAATAGCCTAATAGCTGTTTGTTTTAAGCACATGTCTAGCAATAGAGGAAGTGAGAGGTAAAATCCTTTCAATCAGATTTAAGGTGTCATTACTGACATTGCTGTGTACAGAAAGAGGTGACAGCTACATGTATGCTCAGCAGGCTAAAAATAGTTTTGCATGAGTTTTAGTGACTGAAAAATGTAGAAGAAAAAAAAGTTTTACTTCCAAGTTAAAACTTTTAGGTAGTTTCGTGGTGTTTTGTGGACATTTTTGAACTGCAGTCATTTTAGCAGAAATTTTATTAATTTCTCTTTTAAAATCACTGTGATTTTTCTCTCTAAGTTCAATCATTTATGAAGGCTGAGAAGAACAATAGGTATTCTGAGAGATTCTTTAAGCAAATGAAAGGGACTGATTAGCTATACAGTGGACACATTTCCTGAAATTGCTAATTTCCTTTTAAAATATCATTACACAATATCAAGGCACAGTGGAAATACGGCATGAGCTTTCTTTCTTTTCTTTCTTTTAATATTATACTTTTTTCCACATAGATGTCTTTGTATATTCTTTATTGTTTTTCTCCCAAAGCATCCTGTGCTATGGCAGTATGGACACAGCCGCCCAGTGTCTCCTAACTCTCTGTAACCCCGAGGGCTGTCCAGTTCTGTGTCTCAAACATTCCGGTAACTTCCTGTTCGCTGGCCTGCGGGATGGATCGCTGATGGTTTACGGGAGACATCACAGAGGTACGAGTTACATAATGCTTGATGTCTCATTATACTGATGTGGAGTTTGCCATGCTTTTTCACATCCTACACTCATGTTTCCTTCAAGTGCACTTGAAAAGCTCTTACTTACGAGTTAATTCCAAGTTGTCATGAATTCCAGTTGGAAATGAAATACTGAAGGTGCCAAAAAAAAATGTTTTTTTTACTCTTGGCTCACTTTTATTTTGGCTTTTTACCTTGTTTTTTATGTGGCCAAGCCCATTCCAATATCCTAATTTGGATATCAGAGAGTTTCCCACTGATAACCACTCAATAAGTTGCGATATATTCTGATTAATTTAAGGGCTTATCACTTGCGTGAGGATTTATATAGTTGTTTCTCTTTTGCTTTTATGTATTATGCTAAACAAAGCTCATTTACTCTGCATACACTGTTGCTGTTTGTTTAGGATTTTGGATTTAAACGTCTATGTTATTTCTATCCTATTAGGCCTGTTTTTTTTCTCTTTATCACATTAGCACAGAAATGGACAGTTGCATTCAGTATGTTTTCTCTTTTCTTTTTCTCACTAATGGGATTAAACACTAAATGGGTGGGATAATTAAGAGTGGTAATTATTAGTATGTCCCCCAAATGAAAGGGACTCAATAGAGTGAAAGGGTAATCAAATCAAATTAATAGTACAAATGAATCTGATTGTCCCCGTGTTCAATTTGCTCTTTCATCAACCTTCTATTCAAACATTCAAGGATGTTTTTTTTTTGGTCCCTTCTCTGTTGAAGCTGAATGCCTCAGTGAGTATGTGAAAGATATTAGTTCTGTCATGTATTCTGAATGCATTCAGAGATGAGACAGGGGTGATAAGATTGTTCTGGGTATGTATTAGTTAGATAGAAAGCCAATGGATTCGGGATTACCTTGAAAGCAATTTATGATTTCACAAGTCTGTCCTCTGTCCGCGTCTGCGCCTTATTCATTTGCAGTAAGTAAGTGTGGGCTAATGACAACATGAGACGGGCGGGCATGCAGAACTCTTGCATTCGGAGACATGATAGATAGCGAGGGACTGCGGTGTGTGTCTACGTGTATGTTGGGGGTGGTGCAAGGCAGACAACCCTGGCACAATGGGTTTATCACATTGCACTACTTACCTGGCTGTCAACAAGGAATTACCTCCACTGAAGTGGAAAGTAAGATTAATTATGCTGATGTGCAGTGTGGCGATTGAATATTGCTATTCATATACTGGAACGAAATAAATTACAAACAAATACATATTCCCGGGGAAGTACATATTTAATATACATTATACATATACTAATATATACATTGTTATACACATATATATGTATGTATGTATGTGTGTGAATATATATATATATATAATTAAATATGATAATATAAAATATAATTTTATATATTAGCAAAAAAATATCCTTCAAATTACTCTGAGGTGCAATGCATTGCCCTCAAACACTGTAATAAACACTGGAGTCTCACATGAGATTAATCAGAAAGCTTTTTGAAACGTATGAGCAAGCCAAAATTGCTCGGGGGGGAGATTTCTTGGTTTTTTCCCCCTTTTTTCCTAGATACATTAAGAGGGTAGGATCATTTTGTTGTGTTTAATCAACAGTGCGCAGAATTTATAAGGATAATAATGAGGTGTCTAACTTTCCGAAGAAAATACGTAAATATATTATTCCCAGAAGCAATAAGGGCCCATCTGAATGAAACGGCATCTCTCCCCCTACCAGTTTATTACTTTTGGAGCAATAAAGACTGCATCTGCAGATGCTTTGAGTGTCCAGATAAGTCCTCTCCGCCCCTGAAGGTCCTTGTCTCTGAAAGAAGCAAATCTAAGGCGGCCTTTATTTGAGAATTAAGGGGTACAGAGTGGCTGAGGGGATGTTTTCAAAGCAAATGCATGAAAAAAGTGGGAAGACTGACATTTTGAATATGCCATGCAATTAACCTGAGGAAGTCGGAAGTCATTGTAAAGCTATTCTGGTTTCAAAGGCAGAAATAAACAACTCGAAATGTTAATTAAATGGCTCGCTGCGCTTCCCTCTCCAATTTTGCTTCATTAACACACTGTGATGGGGGGCGAAAAAGACGAAGAAAAAAGCTTTTTTTTAATGCATCCCATAATGGTGTCCATGGTGGCTACGGCGCAAACCCTGTGATTAAAACTCAAGGAAAAAGTCTGGCGTGTTCTGAGCACACTGGAGAGAAACGTATAAATTGGATTACACAACACGCCGCAGTTATTAACATGGCACTGTTAGGGCATTAGCATAGAAAGCACTCAGTTTTTTTGGGGGGGGTGGGGGGTGCAGATATGCAGTCCACAAACACACTTTGCAGTGCTAACTCTAGCTGTATGTTTTTAAGGCATAGCCACAAATTATACAGTTCCACCACCAGTTATACATATTTGTCTTAAAAACACAAGGATTTACTCTTGAGTATTAATGAAACCAATTTACTTTAAGTGACTTGCTCAGGGCTAAAGCTGTGGAATTAGCATGCAGCTCATTTTTGTCGCTCTGCTATTTGAAGCATTATTTTTTTAAGGGAAATAACATGCAAATTTACTAGCATTGACTATCTTTGGCCATATTTGAAATGTTCCACCAGATAGGATTAGCGATTTGCCCTCCAGCAAGGTATTTCACAGGCCTCGCTGTATGCTACCCGTGTACTTTTACCTCGTTACTCTCTTTTCTGTGTCATAAAACTTACAGAATATACAAGAGGAAATATTTTGGGCTATTTTCTGGGTATTCCATTTTTAAAGCTGATGGCGATCAAAACAAACATACCACTTATTTATTATTTGAGAATGTTTTATTTAAATTTTTTATTAAAAATGATTAATTTGCATACTTTTTAACAAGGACATAGCAGTTTAAGCTTGATATCAGTTATGCAATGTAATGGAAAAACCGAGGTAAATATCACTTATGAGCTGAATGTTTTATTGTGTGTGATTTCTAAATAAAGTAATTTTGATCAGATTATGCATAGGTGTAAAATATATTTCAATGTGTGTATGTAGACTACATTAAATCCTAGCAATGACATAACTATTAGCAGTTCATTACTATCATTGTCATTTCCACTACAAAATGCAATTAAACGGAATACATAATTTGAGAAAGTGTGGAAATAACAGTGCTAAAAAAAAGAAGAAAATACCCAATTCTTAAGTAAAAACTAGTATAAAATGTGTTTTAAGTGCCTAAATGTGCCCTTATTTTAAGGAAAGTCAAATAATGTTTGATAGATGCAAATTGGAAAGTTGAAATTGTGTTTTTTGTGTTTCTGTTTTGTAGGGGAACTGTGGAGCCAAGACTCCTGTAGAAAAGTAACATTTGGTTCAGATCCCGTGAGGACGCTACTTGCTTTGGAGGACTCGGTCTGGGCTAGCTGTGCTAACACAGTTACTGTAGTTGATGGCTCCAGTCTGTCCACTCAGGTAGACTCATCATTCCAAAGCTCTACTTACGCTGATATGTGTTCACACCAAACTTTAACAAACGGAAGAGCAAATACTATGTTTCATGGGCATTTTGCCAACACTGACTTACAAATTAGCTTGTGTGTGAAGATCAATAATCCTACCGAAGAGCTGCGATCCATATGGCCAGGGTGTCTCTTCTATGGTCTGTTGTTGCTCTCCTTTTTTCCCTCTTACCTTTAAACCACACAGGATGAGTAAATAGCTCTGACATGCTCATAATCTTTCCGGCTGTCTCAAATATGGAGGAGATGTACCCTAGGGATCTACCCCATGGGCCTCCATAACCCTGAGCCTTCCTTTTAGTTCTGCCTCCTTGGGTTTTATCTTTGGAATCAAACATCTCTTTTATCCTGTGAGATTTCTCTGGATGCGCCCATCAGAGAGGAGATTTGAGCTAGTGGTAGGTGAGTGGGCCCCTGCTGCTTTTCGGTTGATCCTCCATGGTTCAGGCCAGTGCTCTGTTTTGTTCGACTGATTACATTGTATCCCTTTCCCTGCGGAGCCATGCTGGCCCAGCAGCTGGAGGGGGAACCATCGCCTCTACAGCTGTAAATCTGCCCCTTTGGGACTCATGGCAAAGTGGCGTACAATGATGTGTGTCGGTGGGATAAGCAATAGAGCCTTTGTGAATTTGTCTCTCTCGTCACTGGTTTTTAGGTAATAATTCCACACTACAGTGTGCCACCTTGTTCCCGACCCAAAACTATTGAGGCTGCTGGATCGCTATGGATGTAGAATGCTAAAAATATATCAACTTTGGTACTGCAGAAAAAACATGGACCGGACACTATGCAGAGCAAACATTTTAAAATAAATACCTTGGACTGCAACCAACTTGATATCCAATTTTGGCTCATAAACATGTAGAACAATAAAAGCTGAGGAGTGAAGTCCCACACTTGGTAAAATGAGAGGTTGTTTAAACATGTTGCTCTCTTAAGCACCGTCACCTAGTATTATAGTGGGCTAATGAGGGGTTAGGTGGGATGCTTGCATTGTAGGTGGAGGCTTGCTGTGTTTGTCCGCTGTTAGGGAAGAACAGTGATCTCCTGCTGTGAGATAGTGATGATGTATCTTTAGGGTGAAGCGGTGGGGGCAACCTCTGTCTCTTTGTGAGACTCAGTAGCTATGTTTCCATCCACTTATTTTAACTCACATTTTGGGATATCGCATAAAAAACACTGGATGGAAATGCCAAGATGCGCTTACATTCTAAAAATGTGCATAAAAAGCACGCGTTTAATCAGTCTGATCTCAAGAAATGCATCTCTATAGCATGCATTGTTGTTTTCGTGCAATTGATACACTAAAATTAGTTTTTACGTGCATATGACACGCAGTTTTCACGTGCATATGACACACACTTAATACGCACACACCCCCCACCACTAATCCTACACAAGCGTATAATACACACGTACCTCACACTCCTAATCCTACCCAAGGGGTTTACAGTGCGTATCATATGCACGTAAAAACAAATTGTTGCGTATAAATTGCACGATAAACACAATGCGTGCTTTAGAAACTCGTCTAATGAGAACGGGTTGGTTCAATTGAGGCGGATATTTTTTTTATTTGACAAAAAAAGACATGCATAAACTACAACGGAAAAACATTTACCAAATAAATACCCTGATGCGCAACAAAAACTCACAAGATTTTGCCTCAACAGTCAATGTGATTGGAAAAAAAACTGGACTAACCAGTGGGCAAATATCATTGCATAGCATCTCAAATGTTGGTTTGATCATTCTGAAATACCTGAGCCGGAATGAGTAAGAGATATCACGCAACAACTGAACCAATCACCATGCGTGATATCGCTGCGCCCAAGTAGCAGTGCTTCACCTGTGCTTCACCCCAATACAGTTTTTTGTACTATTAGTACTATATAATTGTACGAGTACACAACAAATTTGTACTCGTTGTGAATATGCAGGCCACAAGAAGTAATTATTTTTATTTTACTTGCTATCCGGCAACAACAGATTACATTCATTATGCTAAGCTAAGCTAGCGGCGGCGCTGCCAGACTGAGACAAAAATGTGTTTGCCCACCTATCTAAATGTAGGGGAGACAGTGAATAACCCCTATTTTTTTTATTTTTTTTTAACGTGCCGTGTTCCTTTAAATGAATGTCCTGTAACTATGTGCATGGCTTACTGTATCAGTATGTTACTGTATGTGGATAAACATAGTTAATATCATCACAAACATGATGTTTCAAGCAAAATGATCATTGTTATTTCAGCAAGCAGCTGTGATAAATTAACTTAAGATGTGCGAGCTTCACATGGTCTGTCTTTTATGCATTTAGATGCTTTTATCCAAATCAAAGTATCTGTGTATATTATAGGCAAATCTGAGAAGTTCTGTGCAGATTTATGAGATTTTCCACATTTTACAATCATATATTTGTTTTATTTGATAGCTGCAAAGCCTTACCTGTTTTAGCACAGTTGTGTTGTATGGGATGAAGTAGTGGTGATGTTTTGGACACCGTTTACACCTGTATTTAGCCCTGTCCACCCAAGACAGATTTAAATTGGACATATGTTTCTGAAAGCGTTAGCATTCAGAGATCAATAGGCCAATGTACTAATATACACACTACCATTCAAAAGTTAGTTTGGGGTCAGATTTAAATAAAATAAAAAATATTTTAAAATGTAATTTATTCCTGTGATGGTAAAGCTATTTTCAATAGTCATTCATTATTCTAGTCTTCAGTGTCACCTTATTCCTCAGAAATCATTCTAATATGCTGATTTGGTGCTCAAGAATAAATTTTTATTATTTTCAATGTTGAAAACAGTTGTTCTGCTTAATATTTTTGTGGAAATCATGATACGTTTTTCTTCAGGAGTCTTTGATGAATTTTGTAACTATGTAAATGTTTTTACTGTCACTTTTGAGCGATGTAAAGCATCCTTGCTGAATCAAATAATTAACTAATAAAAATCCTACTGACCCCAAACTCTAAAATTAGTTCTGATAGAATTATTCTTCTAGTGTCTTGTCTCTAAAGAAATAGTCAAAGCAAAATAAAACAAAAACATAGAGAGAACAAAGGCAAGCACTGCCGACAAGTCAATTAAAAGCGAAAACACATCAAAGGCAGTTTCAGTCTTCTCCCTTGCTCTCAAACTAAAGAAGCTCCCTTTGGCAAGGGCACGCAAACAGGTGCTAATCCCTGTCCGCTTGTGTGCAGAGGAGAGAATGGTCTCTCGCACCCACCTCACCCCCTCCAACTAATCTGCCTCAACCCCAGACTGGAGAACTAGCTGTTTGTAAGAGCTCTCAGGGCTCCTCGGTAGCACCACAGACCTCAGGGGGCTGCGTGCAAACCCTCGATAAGGAGCGCAGCTCCCTCATGCCTCATTAGAGGATCAGGCATGAAATGGCTCCTCTTTCCCTGTGGACTTTTAAAAGGTGCTTGGGAGGGGGTGTATTGTTTTCGGAGACAGTGTATCCGCTGTGAATCACTTTGAAATCAAAGAAACTGGATCCTGAGTCATTGAAACCTTCATGATGTGTGGCCCTTGAACCCACTGGTCGGATAGTGAGTTTGATGGCGCAATAATTCTACGCATTGCAGGAATAGATAAAAGGTGTTTGTTTACATCGGAAGTTGCTTTTGTGTTTTGTAGAACTGAATATCCTTAGACTGTTATTTTATAGCAATTGCTTTCCATTTAAAATAAAATGGTAAGCAGAAATGCAGATTGCAAGCAAAATCAAAGTGAGGATTATGAATAAAGCCACTAGTGAAAATGCATTTCCTAAAATGAATGAAGATGTTTTTTAATGGTTGTAACAGCATGAGCTCTTTTGGAAAACTCTTCTGCAAGAGAACCATAGACGGTGAACGTTGGATCCCCATAAAACAAAACAACGATCCCTGTGTTAGTAGATCAGATCTGGCCCTAGTTTTACCTGGTGTCCCTTGAGCAGCCACTGATCATTGTGATCATACACACACAAAAACTGCATATATACTGGATCATGAAAGACCAAATGAGTGTTACATTATATTATGTAAAAAAAAAAAAAAAAAAATTATAATGGTGAAATATACAAAAATAGCTCCTAAGCCATACCTATAGCCTGAACTCAAATAAAGTTAATTTTACATAAAATGTAGCTATTTTAGGGTCAAAATAACTGGCCCCAACTCTGGCTAGATAGCTTTCAAATGAACAAACGTTACTTGATGCATCGGACTGGGGTGAGTTGTGTGCCCAAGCAATGTAGTTATATATTTTTTTATTGGATTTTTTCTTCAATATTTTGAATTAATAGTATTAGTTATATTTTAAAAAAAGCTTTGCAAAAATAATTTGGCCACCCCTATGGATGGCCGGCGCCCATAGCATTTGCCTATTCCGCCTTTGCCACAGGCCGGCCCTGTAGGAGACTATTTAGAATAAGCTCCATGAAGGATTACAGCATTTTGAAATAAATTCTACAAGTTGAAGCCAATAAGGGGACTTATAAACTGCTGTAATGTACAGTATGTTCCCATTCTGGTGTTATGTGTTTGAAATTTTTAGTCTAGCAAGGACTTTATTCTGGAAAATCGGACAGAACAGTACTGTATTTGTAGCCTGCCACTGACACTGTGAAAGCCTGTTTTCTTCTCTTTATATCTCAGAATTTGACTAATTGTATGTCATAATTGTGACTTTACATCTCAAAATGTGATGTTTTATCTCATAATTTGACTTTGTAGCTTATCATTTCTTACAATGGAACTATTTCTTGTAATTTCTACTTATCTCATAATTATGACTTAGTTGATAAATAAATGTTTTTATGTTCAGACAGGATCTCTAAACCAACTCATAACTGTCCCCAATAAGGGAATCCACCTCAACAGTTTTTCAGTTAGACTGGTGGAGTCTAGACTAAAGCATCAGAGGCTAAACTGACATTTCATTAACTTTAACTAAGGAATTGGAGAGTTAGATTATAGTCTTAGTCTAAAAGGAATATTTCATCATTTATACCAGTCTGTATTTCAGAGTAGTACTTATGAGGCAGTTATACTGTACCAATGGCCCTTTGGAGCATTAACAGCACGCTGGGTAAAACGTTAATAAAGAACTCTTTTAAACATGAAGTAGGTCCTCTGGTCAAATGATTTCTGGAGTTACTTCAGTCAAAAGTGTCTTTTTAAATTCAAAGATCTCAGTTTATGGATATCTTATCTCTTTAAAAAGCTGCAAAATCATCATAGTTGAGAATCGAGCCCTGCAGGCTCCCAGAGACCAATTTACAGAACTAAACGCATTGGGCAGCTCTAACTGCATTACTGAACAGATCGGCGTTGTCTTAACATGTCATAGTCTATTTGTAGTTTTGGTTTATCTTATTTACACTCAGCTCCCCTTCAGTTTGTTTTGAGATTGATCATATTTCCACTGTCTAGTGGAGTTTTGTCTTTTAGCCGTTCATTCGACTGGGTGCGACAATTTATTAAATTATTTGGCAAAATGATCACAGGATGAATAAGAAACAGGCGGGGCATATTATTATTGTGGTTTCAGGTTTTAACATTCTCAACAAATTCAGAGATAAGGTGACATTTCTCATCAACCTTCTTTGAAACAAACTGAGCTTTTTTATACCGCTTCCAGAGAAGGAAAATGCAAAAGACGTCAGTGAAGAGATCTGCATCAGTCGGTCAGACGTAGCGAGTGTAACCCATGGGTTGCTAATGTTTTTACCATTTAGGTTGTTTTATATAATAAATGCTGAAATCAGTGATGCAATAATATGCACTGACAGTAAACAAAAGCATTATGATTACATCTTTCACTTGATTTTCTTTCTTCTATTTGGGAAACAAAATCAATGTAACATTTTGAAATTATTAATGCTAAAATGAACATTTTGAAGAATATTTCACATTTTATGTTTCTGTCCATACAATGAAAGTTAGTGGGATCCAAAACAACACTGGACATCATTGACCATTTTTTAGATTATCTTCGTTTGTTCCACAGAATAAAGGAAGTCATACATGTTTAAAAGGACATGAATGTTTAAAAGAATGAATGTTGAATGAGCTATCCTTTTAATAGTAAATATGTTCTCCACTGAATTACATATTTAACTCCGATGCTTCGGATACAGTGACAAAAGTGAACTGGTCTTGACCAGAAAGGGACACCCAAATTAACCTCTGGATGAAGTATCTGTTTTTCAGCTGGAGATCTTTTGATGGAGGGTGACCAGAATAATGCCTTCTGCTTAACTCTTTAGCCACAGGCTAAAATTCAGGGCTTCCCTGGAGCAGAGCAATCCAAGTACTTAGGTTTTGCCTTTAATGGAGCCCTGTGGTGTTTTGCAGGGATCAGTGCAGGAACACGACCAGGGAAAAGAGAAATGCGAAGATGTGAATGCCCTTATCCACCTCAGTGGCTGCTTTTGAGATCTACTTTCATTGTTTTGCGTGCCTGGTAATACAGAACACCATAAATCAGCTCTGAACTATTTTTCGAACAGAAAGTTTGGACTTTATGCAGGTACACTGTGTACTCGGGAGAATAAAATGATACAAAGAGCCTTAAATTGCTCTTCATTTTTGGATCTTCCAGTATGTAAAAAAATAGCTGGGTTTCCATTACAGATTTGTGCAAAACTTTTGCGATATTTTCTAAATGTTGATAAGAAAAAAAAACAATTGCGAAATGACGTATTAACCAATGTTATGCGACTAAAACGTGTTTTTTTTTTCCTTTCGCGATAAGTCATTCCAAAAATCATGGCGACGGATGTTGGAAGGTTTATGTATTTACGTAATTTCCTTATGCATGATCTTATTAAATAAGTGGAAAAATATGTCCTTTAAAAGCGACTCTCTAAACATTTCATATATGCTCGAATGTGTTACTTAATAGTGTGCACTCTTCAAAAGCAAGATTTTCACTCTCTCATGCCACCTTGAGTGGCTGAATGCTCATTGTTCTGATTTTCAAACCGCTTGAGTGTGAGGGAGTCCTTGCAGATGTACTGCATTGAGAATAAAAGGAGATACTGAAAACGAGATACATTTGCAACAGACCCTTTGTCATTATAGTTCAATTTTCTGTTTGTGAGGTAATGGAGAAGAGAAAGCAAATGAGAGGAAAAAGGAGATGGAGTTTTTTTTAACTGCTTGTTTTTGTCATGCCTTATTGAGTTCTGTACCAAACTGTGTTCCAATCTTTTCTGCTTGTTGATTCTCATTGGTCGCGGGTTCTCCAGTCCACCTTTTAACCCATTAGTAAAGCTATGTGACTGTAGTCTGACGTGAATTAGCATTATTATGAGGGTAATATTAATGTCATGTTTATACTTCCCTGGTAAGGACGTAGGTCAAACATCTCAACTGCAACCTAGATTAGGAGTTTACACCTTTCTGTTAGGCCGGGAATAGACTGTGCGATTTCAGCAAGGTTACCGACTCACGAGTAAATCGCATGTGATGTAAACTCACGATTTATGTGCTCACAATTCGATCCGATCGTCGAGCTGCGACTTGACTGCTCACACTATGCATGTGAAATATGTGCGATAAGAAAACCTGTATCCAGAGATATTGTCAAAAGCATCGACTATAGATATCAAGAGGATTTAGCATTTCCAATTTATGTATTCAATTATTAATACTGCCATTAAATCCTGGCATGTCAGAAATTCTTCCGACCATCCGATTGCCAATCGGAAGAGGTTAATCGCCTCTCGCTTAGGCTTTACACAGCATTATTATTAGGGCCGGGACTTTAACGCGTTAATTAAGATTAATTAATTACACAAAAAATAACGCGTTAAACATTAACGCATTTTAATCGCACTTATTTTTGCACCGCGGAACGTTTCTCACTGGATGAGTTTAGGCGGACCGATTATACTGGAGCACCAACTAGCGTTATTAACTTCCATAGACAGTATTTAAACGATAACTTCTAGCGTTGCCACCCGTCCCGGTTTTCCAGGGATTGTTCTCTTTTTTGAGCGACAGTCCCGGAAAATTTATATTCTTACCCGGGACACAAATTGTCCCATTTTTTTTTTGTGAAAATGTACTTCTAAAGTAGAATTTCCTGGTTTCAAATTAAACCGTTTCCGTCTACTGTTACTTTGTTTTCTTCATGGTTGTGTACATCCAATCCTGTGTCCGTAAACGGGCAAAACAGTGGATTGGCCAATGCCAGGCGTTTACTTTTATTTGATTGGAAGCTCAACTTATCGCCTAGCAACTGCCTGTGCTGTCGCTAGCTTTAAAAAAAAACGTTCTATTTACATCTATTGTGTGAAATTGGGGGAGAGACGGACGAGGAGGATAACACAACAAAATCGGATGAGCCACCAGTGTCAAAGAAAAAACTATTTACAACCTATAAGAGCATGGTTGTGTGCAAGCTGTGCAACAAGGAATTCGGAACGGCTATTGCTAACGTTACACTTAATGGCAAAAATAGCACTGGTCTGCTGGATTTGGTTAAACAAAAATAAACAATATTTTGTTGCTTAAGCTTATGTATTCAGTCATTATTCAATGGTATACTAAAAATCCATGTGGAAAAAATTACTTCTCACTGTTCTCAGGTCAAATATTTATATGCGATTAAAATGCGATTAATTTCGATTAATTAATTACAAAGCCTCTAATTAATTAGATTAAATTTTTTAAGCGAGTCCCGGCCCTAATTATTATAGTTTTTTTTTTCTTTCTTGTTGTGCACAGAATTTGGTACAATTTCACTGTGACTTTTTTATATTAAAGATAATATGGCATGTATCATCCCTTTGGAATGAGTATTTGCTGAATTCCCACTGAATAAATGTAACTCAAATGCATAATGGATCTTAAAAATTCAAACCAAAATGTTCCAGTGTTGACAGTTTGACAATTTGCAAAATCCATAAAAATGTCTTGCACAATTTTAAATGTCAGAAATGTCATAATGACCATGCTATATGTGAACATAAGATTTCTGACGCATGTCAACATTCTTAAAATTATGTATCATTTGACGTCTTCAAAGAGGTTTTTCATGATCACAATTGTGTCTTTGGCTAAATCAATTTATGCATCGAGTTAGTTGGGTGACTACAGGTAAAGCGGACAACTAGAAAAGTCGGTCACACAAGTTTTTACATTTAAAGGGACAGAAGACCCAAATATGAAAATTATGTTATCTTTTACTCACCCTCATGGCATTTCAAACCTGTAAGATTTCTTCTGAGAAACACAAAAAAATATATTTGACATTTATATTCCCTCTGAAGAAAGAAACTCACACAGGTTTAGAATGACATGAGGGTTTGTAAATGATGATAGATTTTCCATTTCGGATTGAACTATGCCTTTAATATTTATTTATTTTTCCTCTCAATAGTGTTGCAGAGACTATAACAGTTTGATGTGAGAAATGTGGCATGCTGTTCCACTTGACCTGTATCGATATGAAGTTAGTTAATTCCAATCTCTCTATTGTAGTCTCATTGTCCTCCGTTCTGTCTTAGAGATTTGAGGTCCATCAGGACCCGATGGTGAGCGTGGCCCACATGGTACGAGCCGGAGGGGGCGTATGGATGGCCTTTTCAGAAGGTTCCTCTATACGCTTGTTCCATACGGAAACGCTGGAGCACTTGCAGGAGATCAACATTTCCACACCCTCGTCGTTTTACAACCCCAGTGAGTATCTCTCCTTTGACCCTGTGAATCTCCATTCATTTGAATATAGACATTTTTGTATGCTTTCACATGCTTGATCAGTGCTTGTTTCCATCTTTTCTTTGAACCGCTCTTCTAGTGATAAAAAAGTAATAACGGAGGAGTTCTTTTTGGAATGGTTCCTGTAGGCTGGCTCTCCAGGGATAGGCCGTGAATAAGTAGCTAACTTAAGACCCCGCAGAGCAGTAATGGAGCTGTGGGGTTACAGGCAGGAAAAGTCACAATGGCACAGACAAAGCTTTCCATTTGAAATGTTGCCATGGCAACGGTCTTCTCATGACATCAGCAGCCGTGGCATGTTGGTAATGTGCCAGCTTTTTGCCATTGTGCCTTTTCTTTGTGCAGCTGGCCTTAAATTCTTCTACATTCACTTTTTTTCTTCTTCTCTGAATGCTCACCTTTAGCTGTCTTAATCTCCCTTGGATCCACTTAAATCTTAAAATTACCAAATTATTTTTATTTCATCCCTCCTTTACTGTTAGATGAAATGTATATGAGGCAAAGCCTTCTGTGAAAGGTAGCGCATGTAAACATTCATTATAAGCAAGGGCACCAAAAAGCGTAGTTTATAAATAATGTTTACATATCCACGCAGCAAACTGTCGCTTCAATTCAATTCTGCGCCACACATCAGGCTATATAAAGAGAAAATCTGCGGCGTCGCTCCAGTAGCTCGCAGAATTCTCCGGAGCAGAATAACTCCTTTCAGACGGTCTAATAATGTTTGATTTCACTTGAATGCGATCGTCCACGTTTAGCCACGATTCTCCGGTTGTCACAGACAATTGCGATCAAGTGGAATACAAAGGAGAAGGAGAAAAAATAAAACCAAAGTGGTGTGTTGCAGACTTGAGGAACTGGCCACAGCAAGTTAATGTCAACTGGCCTGCTATAGCCGCATCTCAATAAAACATTTTTTTACGAAAAGATATACCTCCAGTTTTTTCGTCAAAGACCGAGAACATCAAACCTTTGGATCAAAGTTACTGCTGCATTTCAGAAGACACATGTAGGAGAAAAGGCGAGTATTGTGGCGAAGATGTCTGCGAAGGTCCTGCAACCCTGAGGCTGTTGTCAAACCTGCGCAGAAAGCTGTGTTTAAATATGTAGTTCGTGTTAGGTGAGGTAGCGCTACGATTACGTGTTATATCGGGGGGTTTACAGTCCACGGAGCACAAAAGTGAAAATGAGCTTTGGCAGAAGCCTTCTTCCCCTCTTTTTACCCTAGGCCCACAGAACATCCCATTGGTTTTCCTGAATATGCTAATCCGCACACATCACACATAGGAGGACTGATAGAGTTATTACAGATCAATGGTCTGCTAATCCCACAGGTTTGCTCGCAAGTGATGGGTGATGAATTAATTATTGTCTTAAAGCAACCGATTATTCTGCAGTTTCTCCTCAGCTAGAAAACGATAAGCAAGCCAGACATCTCTTTAACACACTGAGGCTGAATCCTTCCTCTTTAATAATAGCTGGAAAAGTCCGATCCACAGGGAAAGTTGATATTATACAGAAGAGAATCTTTGAAACTTTTTAAATATTTATAATAATATATAATATAATATATTATAATAATACATTTACAAATTTAATTTTATATTTAACCTGCCCTTATACCATCATAAATAAGTGTGACCTGCAGTGTAAAAATCTTAAATAATTTATGTATTAAACATGCAGCTTTTATGACCTCAACATGTCAACATGAAATATTGAAATGAAATCACATGCGTTGAAAATAAATTGAAAATTGAGACTACATAAAATCTTGAAATTAAATTCAGTTAATTGAAAATGACTGTTATGACCAGTTATCGAAGACTCACACTTTCCCTTATATATTCAGATGATAACAAAGGTTCAGCTTGTTAACATTAGTTAATGCATTCTGTGTCATGAACTAACAATTATTTACATTCAATTAATTCATTTTTACAGCATTTATTAATCTAGGTTAATGTTTATTTATAAATATACTATTGTTAATTCATCTTTAATTACAATACTATAATATTACTTTATACAACTTGAAATGTGAACATATTTGAATGTATGTAGATATGAACATTAATCAATATTAACCAAATAAATGCTGAGAATGTATTCTTGATTGTTAATTCATGTTAGCTGTTTCACTACCTAATGTTACCGGATTAACTTACAATCTCGGTGATTATGATGCAGAAAAAGTTCTAGTACACATTATGCATCAACTACAAGGACATCTAATAAAATATGTAATATGCATTTTTTTTTTCCAAACCTCAGCATCTTATGTTTTCAGCATTCATGAATTCATATGCATTACTGTAGTACTGCAGATTTATTTGACAATATATTATCAAGGCGATCCCTCTTGCACAGAAACAGAATGTATAATAGGTGAATGTTCTGCAGAACTGGACAGCTGACATTTCTACGAAATGAGCTCTTCCTAATGCAGTGCATTCACTAATGTTTTTTCATGACCTTCAGTGATTTCCTGGTGACTAACTACCATACTGAAAATGCTTCATTTACACATTAGCCAAAGACTCTGCGAGTTCTATAGCGAACTACAGACAGCCTGCCGTGAAAATTAATCAATTAGCCACTTGCCGCTCATTCATGCAAAGCGAGCCACCGTCTATATTGCTGGAGACTCTGCTGTGCTATTCTTCTTTGATTTAATTACACTGTGCTTGCTTTCTGATTTCTGAAGTCCCAAGGTCAGGGATTTGGGTATTGTGAATAAAGTCACTAAAATGTTCCATGTTGCTTTTTGTCTAAACAACAGCAATCTAAATGTTGTCATACTGTACCGGCACACTGCTATAATTGACCAGCTCAATAAACCTGATGAGAAGAGCGTAACGATGTGCTGTTTCTTTTTATTTGATCTTTTTTATCTGGGTCTCCACAGAAACTATGATTATTGATATAAAAGCAGAAAAGTGTTTTATTTTATTTTATTCAATTCAATTCACATTTATTTGAATAGCGCTTTTCACAATGCATATAATTTCAAGCTTTGCAGAAAAATGCATGTTTCTACATTACAATTTAAAGTAATCTGTGAGCAGAGGTGACATGCAGTTAGCTAACATTGATTTACATGATTTAGACAACCATCTCATTAAAGCAATTACCGATATTACAGGTTGTGATCATAATGATTACAATATAGTAAATTTGGCAGTGGCGTATGTTGATTCAGAGTTTGCGTCATCCTTTCAAGAGTTGGAGTCATCTCTTCACTGGTGTTGGGTCATCGGAAGTCTTCGTAATGATCCAAACTGGAGATAGGTAACTCTAGTTACCTCGGGATGGACATCCTGAGATAAAACAGAAAAGAGAGTGGGAAATGATTGGAGTGGCTGCTGTTCATAACATTAAGTAAAGATAATCATGTGCTTTGAATCTGATATAACTGGAGTACAAGGTTATGAGGTGCATTATGTGCTTAGCTAAAGACGTGTCTTTAATCGAAATTCAAACTGGGAAAGGGAGTTTGAGCTCCGAACATTATCAGGAAGTTTAATGTTCCAAGTTTAGGAGCCAAATGCGAAAAAGCTTTAAAAAAATATATTTAGCATAGTTTGTTCTTATTAAAGTTGGTATAAAAATAGTATCATACTACATAGATGTAAAGAAGTCGTGATGGTGATACTATTTTTCTTTTCTTTTTTTTCTTCTGAAGGTCAGAGGAGCATGAGAGTTACCAGCCTGCTGATTTGCCAGGGGCTGCTCTGGGTGGGAACTGCCCAGGGCATTATCATCACCCTGCCTGTGCCCAAGCTGGAGGGCATCCCCAAAATTACAGGTACACAGATGCGGGCTCTTCATAATACATATCTTGCCTTTAGTTCTTTTGGAAAGTCTCCTCTGCAATGACATGACAATTACATAATGATTCAAATAGTTTGCCCTTTGTTAAAAGAATAGTCAACCCCAAAATGAAGCTATGGTCATTATTTATCCGACACCATGTTGTTCCAAACCTGTATGCTTTTTCCTGTGGATCACAAAAATATCATTTTGTCTTTACAAAGTCTTTTCCGTATGTCAGTTCATTGCGAAGCTCCTAAAAGTAGTTTCAAATGTCTTGAGACCAAATATTTAATATGCATCCTGACATGACACATACATTTAATATGCATCCTGACATGACACACACATAAGTGTTGTATTTGATAAGAGCTGAAGCAGGAAGATTGCCATGAAAAAAGATGTTTTGGGTCGATAATAATCTCTTTTATTTGATCAAAAATACAGTAAAAACAGTATTGTGAAATATTATTACTGTTTAAAATACCAATTTTCTATTTTATTATAAAATGTCATTTATTTTTATTTTCCGAGCAAGACATCTGGGGCATCACCACAATGAATTGTCTTTGTATGGAAAAAAAATCTTCAAAATTGTATCTTTTGTGTTCCGCAGAAGAAGAAAAAACTATCTAGGGGATGGAACAAGCGAAGATTAGTATAATGACCAATTTTCTGAACTATTCCTTTAATTCAAGATCCTTTCTGTATGTAATATGCATTTAAATGTGTAATAATCAAATTTTAAGGTTCTTCTTGCCCTCTGGCATTGCTGCTTTTTTTACTGATTAAAGCTGTCTGAGCTCTGTGTGTTTTACTGTGGCACAGGTAAGGGGATGATATCCCTTAATGCACACTGTGGGCCTGTGGATTTCTTAGTTGCCCTTTCCAGCACTTTATCTCCTGATCTTCTGAAGCGGGATTCTATGGTGGAAGGACATGATTCGGCCTGTGGAGTAGAAGATCGGAGTGACTCGTCGTCTCAGGAATCTCTCCAGCATCCCAGTGTTTCCGCCCATGTGGAGGGCAAAGGGAAGGGGCGGGGCTTGTTGCTACAGTACCGCCTCCGCTCAACTTCAGGGTTACCCGGGCGACCGTTAACCGCACGAGGGGACGAGGCCTCAGACTCGTCTTTAGAATCTCTGGAACACAGCATGGAAGATGGCTCCATTTACGAACTCAGCGATGATCCAGACATGTGGGTCAGGGGTCGGCCCTGCGAGAGGGAAGGGGTGAGGAGGGACAGGGTAACCTCGGTAGCGGTCATCTCAGGCGGGAAGGGCTTCCGTCGACTGAAGGAGGGTTCGATGCCGGCCACCACGGAAAGCATGCTTATGATCTGGCAGCTTCCTCTCGCTGTTTGAGTTGAAATTACGTTTAAGGAATAGTGAAATTAAAATTTTGTCATCATTTACTCACCTTCATGTCATTCGTACTGATGTACCGGTGACTCCTTTCAATGTAGTTACAATAAATGGAAACTGAATTTTTTTTAAAGTATCATTAAATATGGCCGTACGACTTATTCTTTGAAGTCATACAATATTTGTGTGATAAGCACTAAAGAATGAATTTATTGCAAATTTGTCTCAAGTGCATCAGTGTAACTGGATCATTGAGCCAGTGGCCATGTTTACATGCACACCTTCTGTTTCAATCAGACTGAATTCATTCCGATTGATGAATCCGAACGTACGGTTTACATGATCACTTAATAAAGTGATCAGGTTGATGTTTGCGTTTGTCACAAGCTTTAAATCGGAATCGTTTTTTTTTACATGCGCACACCGCACAAATTCACGCTGTTTGAGCATAATAACTATTCTCCGACATTTGGTTCTTTATTGAACCGCAGACTTAATATCCGTCTGGTCATAATTTGGAGACAGTGAGTATATGAACCATTGTGCCGTGCTGCTTATACAGTATTTCTACACTTTATTCAACAGGAATAACAGCTCGTCCTAACAGTCCTTTCAGTTTAGGTTTTCAATCCGATCAAGCGTTTACATGTCCTGTCGATCGGATTAGAAAATAAATAAACTACCCCTGTTAATCGTATCGAGCTCAATCGTATCGATTAAGGTGTTTACATGAAGGCTTCTCAGTCCGATTGAGCCGTCAATCCAATTACTAATGGATTATTTGGTTGCATGTAAACGTAGCCAGTGAGTTGACCTTGAGAACTGATTCTTGAACAAGTCATCCAGACAGATTTTGTGAACTGGCTCACCTGATTTATTTAAAGAAATCTGACTCAAAAGAAGAGTGGTTTACAAATGAGACATCACCTAGGGATGGATGTCAATATTTTTGGTGAAGAATAATGTAAAATTTGATCTGGTTCTTCACACAAAGCTATCTGCGCTCCATTTTTTGTGCTTTATTGTCATATTTTTTGCCTTCCAGCTCCAGTCCTCATTCATTTTTATAATACTGAAAAATGGTAACCAGGATAGTCGGAGTGAACAAAGTAATTTGGGTTTGGAAAGACATGAGGATGAGTAAATGAAATATTTTTTTTCACTGGGCATGTGTGGTACAAAATGTGAGGCTTGCAACTCTACTGTTCACTATTCCAGAAAAGGAATGTCTCCTGTATTAATTGATCTTGTGATCTCCAGGTCCTCCGATGAAAAATATCCCATGACTCAAAGGCTCATGATAAATTGTCAGTTAATTCTGCCTCCGTCAATACATTGGAGGTGTTTTACTTACCGGTAGAGAATGCTGATCCATGTATTAAATCTCATTTTACCATAATCATGGCCTAAACTATTCAGACAGAACATTTCCTTGAGGGCCTCAGTCTGGTCGACCTTTAGTGAATCATGTTCTTTGGAGTTAACCACGCCACAGAGCTGCTCGGGTATTTTATTCCCCCGCATCTGAAGAAATCATATCAGTGGAAAGTAAGAAGCAAAGTGAAAGGGTTTCGCATGCTTTTGTGAGTCACTCAGAGAATACTTTCGCCCTTTGACTCTTGATAATGTGAACGCATGATTCTCAGTTGAAAGTCAAGCCTGAGAAGGTCAGTGTTAAAAGCTTGTGAAATGCGTTTCAAAACACTTGACGGCCTAAATTTCTATGATGGCGAATTGTGAAGCTTAATTAAAATTCTATTTTAGTGGACATCTTTTTTTTCTTCTTATAGACACAACCTGAAAACATTTTCACCATATGGCAGTCATTATGAAACTTCTGCTTAAATCACCATTACTTAACAAGCAAGTTCATTAGCAGCTGCTGGTAGAAAGATACATGCTCCACTAATTGCAGGAAAGTTGTGGATCGTGTGAAGCTTTTGATGTTTATTTGATCTTGTTGAAGGGCATTCAATGCTGATTTTTTTCTGTAATATTGCAGTTCCATCTGAAAGCTACAGTTGGTTCTCCTCATTCTCTGTTCTTGTTTAATCCGCATTTACTGTAGGACATTCAATAGTCTTCCATTGGGAATTGTACCAGATGCACATTATATTATGATAAAGGGAAGTGACTGAAGTTGTTTTTGGTACAAATGAATAAGCAGATAAATAATAAATTAATTAATGGAAAAAACTTTTACTTTAAACACCAGCTCTGAACCAGGCTGAACCAGCATAGACCAGCTTGTTTTAAGCTGTTTTGACAGCAAACAGCACTAGTATTCTTCAGAAATAGCTACTGAATAATATAGTTAAGTGATTTATTTTTCCACCCCTCACCACTTTGTCATCATGCATTTTTCATACCATGCAACATTATGAATGTACGAAATGTAAATTTGTCCTGGTACTGCAAACTTTTTAAAAACTGTTCAACTTAAATTGTTTTTTATTTGCAATACAATGTAAAACATTTATGAAGGGCATAGTATCCCACTGGATAGCATAACTGTAGCACTACAACAGTCATTCATTGTTTGTATATTAAATTTGTAAGTAAAAGTGAGTTAAATTTAACATGAATAATACAAATTGTGCATTGTCCATCCATATGAAGTAACCACTTGAAGTTTCCAGTTGTACCCCAAATGCACTGAATATTTAGGATTTTTGAATACTAATAAAATGTCTCATACAGTATGTTTGTCAATTCACTGTTACTGGAATAAATGCATGTTAAAATGTACCCGTGTTTGATTCTTTTAAATAGCCGTGCTGTTATCCGTGCACATTAGCCTGAAGTAAATGTGTGAAACCGTGAATATTCTTGGCTTTCCCCCCCCCCATCTCTTGTTGACCCACACAAAAGTAAAAAATCCCTGTGATTACATACGATTTACACAGAGATGGTGGTTAAGTACCCTGCATTACATGACATGCCACACTGGAAAAATCCACTGGCTGCATCAAAAGGTCAGATCTGAATAAATGTATGTGTGTTGGGACGGTGACAAACTCAACCGTTGCTGCTGCCAGAACATCTTAGATTTGAAAACCGAGTTCAGCACCTCTGCGCCCAGCAGAGTTACAGAAGTTTTTAATGGGGTTTCTTCCGGATTTGAATTATTCATAATGTCCTAATTTGCAAACTGCCTTACTAAGAGTATCATCTTATGCATGCTATTCTGAACATAGCCAAAGACTGCTACTGTATGTCTGTTTCTGGTCATAACTCTGCCGACAGAGTCAGAGGAAATGAGCAGGTTCCGAAGTTCACAGATTCTCATGTCGAGCACCAGCTCTTTTTGTTTGAAAAAGGGGTACTTGTGCAACCCAATTGACTCTTGGGTGTATTCTGATGGCACGTGAGAGGTGTAAACACAGCTGGGAGAGTGAAATGGAGGTTCTGGGTTGTGAGGACAGACCAAATCTCCTACTGAATCTCTTCATCCTACTCCTGCTGGCTTCAGAACACGCCGGCCTTAGGCAAATACACGACTCAGAGCCCACTTAACCCACGTAAGTGTAGTTTACAGCGTTGAGGGTGTTTGCAGTTGTGATTTGCGACCAAATTGATTGGAGATCGCAGTTCTGTGAAACAGCTGCACTTACATGCGGTTTCCCAGAGAAGTTTTGTTAAGAAAATCGCTCATGGGTTATTTGCTGAGGAGGAAAAAACATCAAACAAGTCGAACTTCTGATACTCAGCATGTTTAGTTTTAAGGTCACGGTGACTAGTGTTCAAAAATGACTCTTAGTTAGACAACTTTGAGATGAATGAAGGCACTTTAGATTCATTCATTTTTAAATAAATTAATACATAAGTTCCATCTCAGAACACAACCTTGGCATTGACCTTGTCAGTTTTAAGCCTGTAGCCTATGTTTTTGCCGTAATATTAGAAATTTGCCACATAGCATTACAGACACATTCATCTTTGCAGAAAAAGCAAGTCACAGCAGTGGTTATTTCAATTGCTTTACAATTTGCATAAGTCATTTGCTCATTTCTTGCGAACCCTTGTAAAATATTCCAGTGGGACAGCAGCAGCACAGACAAACCGAGATCACATGGTGCCGCATGCTGAGTCAGTTAGTAACGCGGGACGGGATTGAACATTTATTCGCCCAACATAAGCCAGTGATTGTACAGCAGTGCTGAATTGCATTTTAATACAGAGTTTAGAGCTAGAACGGTCGTTTACCAGCCGCACTTTTGCCTTGGATTCAACAAAGAGAGCTAGGTTGCAATGCCGCCGTTTCGGCTGACAAACAGACCCGAAAACAGCAGATACACGTGCGTATTGTGTCACTAAAGGGGTCAATTAACCGCGACCGGGGAGAGTTTTGCCTATCACGCAACACAGCTGTGAGCGCACCACATGCTCCTCCAGCCTCAGGAATAATTTACATACAGATTAATATGTTCTTTTATAATAAAAAAAAAATTAAATCACAAACGCATATTAACAAAGAATGCCGGAGTTAATGATTCGTACAGAGAATGCAAAAGCCTACTTCTCTGCTGCCCGTATCTGTATTTTCCATTAAAATATGTTAAAGAGGCATGTGACGTGACCAAGACGTGTAGTATTTGTGATTTTTGGCTGGAAAATCTAAAATAATGTTGACGCCAATCAGACCTGTGTGAAAGCGAAACGTACGCTGATGTTCTGTATTAAAGGATGACAGTTGGAGCATGAATTGTTAACTGGCAACTTGAAAGAAAATACAAAACTGAAATTGAATGGTGTTTTTCTAATTCACAGGTCTATCAATTGTTCATTTTACTCTGTCAGCTTCACTGACCATCGTCTCCAATGGTTGGTAAAAAATATATTTGATTTGAAACCATTGAGTCATGTACAAAATGAATGAAAATGTGATCGTCCCACACTGTGTTACACACCTAGGAGGAGACTTGGCATATCCATCACATGTATAATACAGTGGCCCCAAAAAGTAGTGGGACAGCTTGTTTGAATTGTTGGGAATTCCTCTCTATTAGAGACCAAGTATCAAACCTAGTGGGATCTACAAACAAATCGATCAATCAATCCATCCATCGGTTTACCCACCTTTACCTTATTTGTATTATTCTCTGGTTAGGTAAGTCGAATCTGGCCTAAATTATAAACACTTTAAAATACAATCGGACTGAAGACTTCTTCGTGGTCTATTCTGGCTCAACAGCAATGCATGTCCTCTGCATTTGGTGAGTTCCTCTCTTGCCGGCATCACTTTTCATCCACAGCAACATACTTCCTACACACTTATAAAGTTGCTCTAATACATGATTTATTCTCTACTTTTAGCTTAAATAAGTTCTCTGTAGTTGTACAGTAGATCAGATCTATCTATCCATCTACAGTACACGGGGTAGTTCACACAAGTTTTTTTTTTCTGATCAGATCAAGACGCATGATTCTTTGCATTTGTAAATGTAGACATGGTTTTATAAATATGTATAGGCTACTTTTATATTTTGGAGCAACTAACCCCGCTCTTACCCTAAACCTATCCACTTCTAAACAATATAAAATGCGTAGCAGGCAAATAAAAGCACAGTCACGAGTATTTATTGCAAAAACTGGCCAAACAGTATACATGTATTAACTCTATTTTGCATTCCAAGTCTTCTGAAGCCATATGATATTTTTATGTGAAGAACAGGATGGATCTTCATGTTTTAATCGCTGAAATTATCCCGCTGCTTTGTGAACGCATGCAGTCATGTCTCGTTCAAAAGATACACCCGACTCTTTAGCATGGCACAATGAGTCATCATGAGACGCACGAGAGCCAATGCAGTTTGCAATGAGCATGATCTACGGCAGATGGAGACGGTGGTCGTTTTTAGGTCTTTTCTTCACACAAATCAATCGTTTGGCCCCGGAAAACTTGGAATGTACTTTTTGAATAATTGTGCCTGTAGTCATATCTGCCTGTTATATCTTGTGTTTGAAGATATCTAATACACAAATGGATAGGTTTAGGGGTGGTGTTGGGTTGGGTTACGTGTTCGTGTAAATAAAATTATGCTGGCGGATTGAGAATCACACTCAAACATGTCATCAAGGCAAAATTATAACCCAATATATAATTTCATCATGACTATAATTCTCATGCTCAACGTGTCTGTGATGATGCCAGGGTTTCTCATGGAAAGCAATGGAGTACCCTGAGCATCGAAAAATGACGCTGTGCGTTAAAAAGTGACGCCAAAGGGTCCCGAACAAGCTAACTAACATACACTAACATCTGACAACCAGACCGTGTATAACTATTTTTTTTGTCTCCATTTTGAACAATGTATCTATTGTTTAATCCTTTGAAACCTAAAAAGCTTCTTTTTGTGAAAAGTTTTGTTTGAAAAGATTCCTTTTGCTATCTTTCATTAAAATGAATACTATTTGGTTTGATATTTTGTAATGCAAAAATATTGTATCTTGAATGTTCAAATAATTAGGATACCACTGTGCACAATTCAGTCATTTCAAAAACCTCTTCTTTGCTTGAAAAAGTACGCTTAGCATTTTGTAGTGCGTGTTTTAACCTTCAAAGAGGTTTACTGCTCAAAAACATTTAGGCCTTCACCTGAACTCTTTTACTGCCTCTATAGAACGTAGATCAAATGTTTTTGGTAACCAGTGCTTTGTAAGCTAGGAATGTTAACATTCCAGACCTTCAGTTTTTCCTTGTGCTTTTCTAGGCTGCATTTGGATTCAGTCCATGGAAGAGTAATAATCGTCTTATCTGTCATGAGTCTAAGATTCTGCAGGACAACAAAAAATATGACGCATCCTGAAAAACAATAACCGAGGGGCCAAAGCAATTTTTGCCATTTCCCCTGGTATTCTTTCTGAGAGGCTGTTGTTCTACTGTGTTCAGTGGCCTGCTCTGAATCAGGCATCGCATCACTCATAGCTGACAAATAGATGGCATTCCCATACCATTTGTTTTCAACTAACTCTTGTTTGACAGATGCACCCCGAGCAAAGACGCCTGTGAGGGAATGTTAATGGAAGAGCTCTTTTTCACCTGGCCTGTTCTTCCCACCGTGGAAGCTTGCTTACATGTACAGCATAGCCTAATCATTCAGAAGCACTCATTCAAGAACGCCCTGAAAAAAAGTCTTCTCGTGGAGACAGAAGAGGGCTTAAATATGTTAGAATGTAGACATTTAAAAGTGCATAGCTGACAATATGGGATTAAAAATAGGCTACACTTTAGTGACCACTTTCTGTGCATTAGTAGTGAGGATTTTTCAGTGATTCTTTCTGCTGGTTATCGATACGGTACAGTAGCAGCAAGTGACTGCGAGAGAGTCATTCTTTCAAACAATTCGTTCAACAACACTTAAATACTTGAACGGCATGCCAAAAGAGTAGTATGTCTGAATGAAAAGTAGGTGAAAAGTACCCGGATGTCATACTACTTTCGCCAAGATTCTGAAGTGCGCATTCGATGGACACTTTACTATCCCATGTGGCTATGGGAGAGTATATGAATGGCTGTGTAGCAACGCAACTGGCGCTGGTACAGTAGGTCACGTGACCGTAACAACATGGCTTATATCGCACATCCGAATTTCATTCATACTACCCATATTCATACTATAAATTCAAATTTAGACAGTATTCGATTTCAGACGCACTGACTGATTCAGGGACGAACTTTTCAAGTAAGTCATTGAATCATTTACACAACCAATTATTTCGAAAACACTGATCTATTCAGAAACAAATCGAAAAAATGAAAGCCCAAATGAAAAGTAACCAAATGGCCTACTACTGAACTTCCGGTGAAAATCTGAAGTGCATTTCCAATGGCCACTTTACCATCCCATGAGGCCAAGGGAGAGGATTAATGAATGCCAGTGAAGTGATGCAACTCACACTGGTCAGTCACATGACAATGACAACATGCATGTAGTACTGTATGTCTATGACACTTATATAGAATGTGCTTTTCAATATTTGAAAAGTAAGCTAATTACTTATTCAAAGTACCAACTAAGTATGCGATTTCAGATGCAGACAGTTTTTTATGAGTGAGTCAGTGAACCATTTTATAAATACGGATCACTGAATAATTTACAATTTGTTCAAAAACATTGATTCACTCAGGAACGCCATTACGTGTTGTTTGAAGTGCAATGGTGGCTTTGTCTGGAAATATTTCCATTAGTGGAACAAAAAAAGACAGTAACTGTCAATATTGTGTCTAAAGTTTAAGTTTTATTATTTATTTTAGTATTAACATTTTGACACACTCGTAAAAGTGCTGTAATGACAAGACCATATCGTTCTGCAACCTCTTCTTTCTCAATGCAATGTAATGCGATAATGTACCGTACATTACCACACAAATAAACCCTCTGGCCTGATCTCCCTGTCAGAGTTTGTTTTACGATAATGACCAGCTGACTGTACATACTTGCTTACTTAATGTAGTCATGCCAGAGGAGAAATAGGTGTGTAATGACATAAATGAGGAATGCTTGAAAGATTGCAGCTTGTTTGCTTTGCATTTGCTAGCAATATCCCGAGGACATCCCAGTGTGCTAATGTGGCAGAATTAGGTAAGTGACTGACAGTCCTGGTGTCCTATCAGGAAAGAGTACGGTCTATTTAACGCTGGTTGGCTGTACTCTGAGATGCGTCATGTCTTGTCCTCCCCCTCCTGCGTCATCCACTATCGCCTCAGGTATGTGCTGGTAGCGGGTGGTTTAAATCATGTGTTTAGAACGCCACTGATATGTTATCTTTTTAATTGTAGCGTTTCATTTAAGCACTTGTCTGACGGTGCATTTTCATCAGCTCAGAATAGGTGTTTGCCCACCCTTCAGGTATGTAAACTGTCCCTGTATTGAGTGGTGGTTATGATGGCGTGTGGTATACTGAGTCGCTATGTCACTGTTAATGCGTTGCTTCCTGTACCCCAGTTAATCGGTGGTTGTGATGATCGCGGTAAATAGTAGCCTGTGGGGATTTCATGTGGGGTAATGTCGTCTTTTGGTAAGTGTCATGTAAGATGTTTGTAAGGTTGTAGTGGAAAGAGAGGCACTAACATCCCGCTGCTTCTCTTTAAGGCGTTCGTGAGGCGCAGGTCCTCCCTTTCGTCCTCCGGACCATTGTGCTGGTTCTCTGCACAATCTCCCTCTCGTTCTTCCGTGTTTCTACGAACTTGAGTCCACCTGGATAACCAGTGTCCCTCCGTGTCGCGCTGATCGTGCCGGCGGGAATTCATAAGGGCACAGGATTATACCGTCTACTTCTACTTCCTTTCGTTTTTTTGTGTGATTAGAAAAGTTGATTAATAATAATAATTGACTGTTATTAGTACGAGAACCAGTGTGTGTGTGCACACGCGCGTGTATGTGTGTGTGTGTGCTGCACCAGCTCTATCTACTGTGATTCTTTTTCTCTTTCTTTTGGTCAGCTGTGTTTATTGTTTAGATTTTGTTTCTGTAACTACTGTTGTGTGTTGTTGTGGACCTTGATTATTATATTTTTTTGGATAAACAAATTCAGCTGTTTATCTTGTTTCTCCCAGGAACTGAGGTGACCAGGCGGGAGGACCCCCGAGTGCATTTGTGGTGGTGGTAGTGTTGCAGTGAGTGACACCTTTTGGAGTGCTTGCGTGTATGATCCAAGTGCACGGTGACGTGTGTGTGTGAGTAGAATTACGCTTTTGGAAAAGCCATTAAGTGGTCCTTCCGCCGGTAAGCTCAGCCTGGTTTTGGTTTGTTTTACTTTTTGTTTGACAAACTCCTCCTACCCTCGTGGGTAGAGGACTATGTCGGTGTGTGCCACTCATATTGCCCCCTTGTGAGCACCTGTTTTTGTGCCTTGACATTTGTGCATTGAGCGCTGTGCGCCTTTGTTTTAAAAGAAGATACTGTTTTTAACTATTTTTGTATGTCAATAAAAGACCTTTTTGTAATTATGTGTACTCTTGTCTCTAACCTCCCTGACACACACGAACCTGTGTGACCTAATGCTAACCGCTGGGTTACTTAGATATTCCCTGATTTATTCAGGGTGGCGTAGTCGACAATTATCACCATAAGCAAAGTAACTTATTGAAATCCTGTACCGCTCCGCTTCGCCACATTTGGCGCAGTCGGCAGGATTGTGTGTCAGTTGTGTAAGGCAGAGACGTGATTGAAAAAAAAAAAAAAGTTTTTTTGGGGGGGGGGATTTTTGCTTTTGCTTTTCTTTTCTTCTCTTTGTGTCTGTGGCAGGAAGTAGACGGTGGTGGTCCTGTCGCAAAGGATAGGTGTTACCCTCTGAGAGTTACTTCCGTAGTGGTAAGTGATTTGTATGGTTTGCCGCTATGGAAGGTGAATTGAGAGAATTGGTAGCACAGTTAAAAGCGGATAACGAAAAATTAAGGCTGAGGGGGAGGTTCGGTATCGGTTGGAGGACGAGAGGGGGGACCCAGATAAGTTGGATATCCGCAGTGGGGCAATTCGCAGGGAGTGGGGAGGAACGCCTGGGCGTATGCGTGCTCGGGGCCACTCAGTTTTGTTTGCTGATGGCCTCCAGCACGGGATACAGGGGCACCCACAGACAGGGGTTTTAATGATTTTTAGGAACGATGATGCCCATCCATTGTTCTCTGTAGCTGAGTCGAGTTCGATGATGCCTATCCATTGTTCTCTGTGTAGATGATTGTGAGTTCGATGATGCCCATCCATTGTTCTCTGTGTAGATGATTGTGAGTTCGATGATGCCCATCCATTGTTCTCTGTGTATATGATTGTGAGTTCGATGATGCCCATCCATTGTTCTCTGTGTAGATGATTGTGAGTTCGATGATGCCTATCCATTGTTCTCTGTGAATATGATTGTGAGTTCGATGATGCCTATCCATTGTTCTCTGTGTATATGATTGTGAGTTCGATGATGCCTATCCATTGTTCTCTGTAACTGATTTTAGAAATGGTTTGAGTTCGATGATGCCCACCCATTGTTCTCTGTAGCCGATTTTAGGAACGATGATGCCCATCCATTGTTCCCGGTAGACGATTTGAGTATGGTTAGGCTCTTATCGTCGGGGCGACGATACAAAAGGCAGGGGTGGATTGTGGCAGAATTAGGTAAGTGACTGACAGTCCTGGTGTCCTATCAGGAAAGAGTACGGTCTATTTAACGCTGGTTGGCTGTACTCTGAGATGCGTCATGTCTTGTCCTCCCCCTCCTGCGTCATCCACTATCGCCTCAGGTATGTGCTGGTAGCGGGTGGTTTAAATCATGTGTTTAGAACGCCACTGATATGTTATCTTTTTAATTGTAGCGTTTCATTTAAGCACTTGTCTGACGGTGCATTTTCATCAGCTCAGAATAGGTGTTTGCCCACCCTTCAGGTATGTAAACTGTCCCTGTATTGAGTGGTGGTTATGATGGCGTGTGGTATACTGAGTCGCTATGTCACTGTTAATGCGTTGCTTCCTGTACCCCAGTTAATCGGTGGTTGTGATGATCGCGGTAAATAGTAGCCTGTGGGGATTTCATGTGGGGTAATGTCGTCTTTTGGTAAGTGTCATGTAAGATGTTTGTAAGGTTGTAGTGGAAAGAGAGGCACTAACATCCCGCTGCTTCTCTTTAAGGCGTTCGTGAGGCGCAGGTCCTCCCTTTCGTCCTCCGGACCATTGTGCTGGTTCTCTGCACAATCTCCCTCTCGTTCTTCCGTGTTTCTACGAACTTGAGTCCACCTGGATAACCAGTGTCCCTCCGTGTCGCGCTGATCGTGCCGGCGGGAATTCATAAGGGCACAGGATTATACCGTCTACTTCTACTTCCTTTCGTTTTTTTGTGTGATTAGAAAAGTTGATTAATAATAATAATTGACTGTTATTAGTACGAGAACCAGTGTGTGTGTGCACACGCGCGTGTATGTGTGTGTGTGTGCTGCACCAGCTCTATCTACTGTGATTCTTTTTCTCTTTCTTTTGGTCAGCTGTGTTTATTGTTTAGATTTTGTTTCTGTAACTACTGTTGTGTGTTGTTGTGGACCTTGATTATTATATTTTTTTGGATAAACAAATTCAGCTGTTTATCTTGTTTCTCCCAGGAACTGAGGTGACCAGGCGGGAGGACCCCCGAGTGCATTTGTGGTGGTGGTAGTGTTGCAGTGAGTGACACCTTTTGGAGTGCTTGCGTGTATGATCCAAGTGCACGGTGACGTGTGTGTGTGAGTAGAATTACGCTTTTGGAAAAGCCATTAAGTGGTCCTTCCGCCGGTAAGCTCAGCCTGGTTTTGGTTTGTTTTACTTTTTGTTTGACAAACTCCTCCTACCCTCGTGGGTAGAGGACTATGTCGGTGTGTGCCACTCATATTGCCCCCTTGTGAGCACCTGTTTTTGTGCCTTGACATTTGTGCATTGAGCGCTGTGCGCCTTTGTTTTAAAAGAAGATACTGTTTTTAACTATTTTTGTATGTCAATAAAAGACCTTTTTGTAATTATGTGTACTCTTGTCTCTAACCTCCCTGACACACACGAACCTGTGTGACCTAATGCTAACCGCTGGGTTACTTAGATATTCCCTGATTTATTCAGGGTGGCGTAGTCGACAATTATCACCATAAGCAAAGTAACTTATTGAAATCCTGTACCGCTCCGCTTCGCCACACTAAGAAAGCCCCTGTGCTCTTGTACTGCTGGTTGTTTTCTTAAGCATGAAAACAAAAGTGTCTGCCTGAGGGGGAAGCAGCTGTCACCAGGGATACGAGCTTGCACAGTTAGGGGAGCAATTCCCAAATCTGCTATCAATATTTTACTCTGTAAAAAACAGCGAAACGTTGTCTGTACTGGCTAATAAATGCGCACTATAAGGTATTTTTATATCAACATATTTAAACATGAGTTACATGTACCATCAACATCAATATATCGACCGTTCAAGTCGATGGTTAGCTTTTTTTCTTCATGATATCAGAATAGTTGTATTACCCTCACATTTTTTGACTTAATGCTCCTTGAAACAATCAAAATGAGTTTTAATTCAAGTTTAATTATTGATTAAACAAACAAACTGCAATTCATACATACACTGTATGTATGAATTGCAGTTTGTTTGTTTAATAAATAAGTTGTGTCATGGTCTTGACCTATAGATGTACGTATAGTACATACATGGTGAAACTGGAAAAAATTGTATATCGTGCAAAAGTTCATTTATTTCAGTAATTCAATTTAAAGGGTGAAACTAATATATTATATAGACCCATTACATGCAAAGTGAGATATTTCAAGCCTTTATTTGTTATAATTTTGATGATTGGTTTACAGCTTATGAAAACCCCAAATTCAAAATTAGAATATTGTGATAAGGGATTCATAGCTGTAAGCCATAATCATCAAAATTATAACAAATAAAGGCTTGAAATATTTCACTTTGCATGTAATGAGTCTATATAACATATTAGTTTCACCTTTTAAGTTGGATTATTGAAATAAATGACCTTTTGCACAATATTCAAATTTTTCGAGTTTCACCTGTATTTTATAGTGAAATAGTGAAAAGTAACTATACTTGAACTCTGCATTTGAGCAAAATTTGAACAGTTTAATAATAAGCTTAATAAGGTTTCAAAGCAAGAAAGGTAAGAAGTTCTGGATGGAATATTTAAACTCAACATTTCTTTTCTTTTGATATCAGAGGGAGGTTAAGCAGAAAATAGTTCCAGCAGCGCTAAAGCAACTGCCTGACAGCAGGTGGATCTTAAAAGTAGTGCACAGGCTGTGTCTATTTTTATCCTAGAGCATCAATAACCCTCATTACGCAACATGATACTGTCTTGTTGTCTTGTCACATAAACAGATGTGTTGAAATCAAAGTGCTGAGCCATTCTGTCCACATGCATCCTTGAAAAGTTGCTTAGAAGTAGAGTGAAAATAAATAGGACTTAAATAATCTACATACATTTTTTTGTTTTAAATCACCTGTTTTTGTGCAATCGAAACGTGTCTCCCGTCTCGGTTTCAGGATCAGGTCCACTGTTCCCACTGGGTGATTTTGTTTGTAATGCAGCCCAACAAATGTGCCATGACAGATGGGACATAAAACCCCAAATCCTCTGTTTAAAAAAAAAAAAGAAGATGAGAAAAGATGATAAAAAGGAGAGTGTGAATTTTACATTTTAGCTTCAGAGCAAATGCTATTTGGATCATCTGAATGAACTATCAATCTGTCAGAAAGCATGACTTCTAATTGGGCTTTAAGTGGAAATGTACAACCCAGTTTTGAAACTAAATCGAGGAAATGGGAAAATCTTTCAGAAGATGTGACAGCCCATGGTTTCTTTTGATATCTTCAAAAGTGCTGCTAATGAAGTTCAAGCCCATCAATCATAAATGAAAGCTTTAGCGTAAGTTCTGCCAGGAAGACTCGATTGTTACGTCACTTATTAACCTTCACATCGAACCAATCGTGATCTAATACTCATAGTATAAAAGATCGGTACTTACACATGTCTGAGTTTGCAGATGCTGACACCAATATTCACCTCCATCCTCCCCCACCACCACCAGGATGGTCCCTTCCCATACCTCCCAGGGGGTCTGCCTTCGTCTTCAGGCAGATTCCGTTACCATCAGATTGTGAGCTACGGACGGAACTCAACATTTGCTTGCTGGGCTGTTAATAAATGTATGCTTTGCTACAGTGTACGTCATTTTGCCTCCCGAGTCTTTCTGGTACTGACAAGACATTATTGTTTTAAAGTAAGCAGATGATATAGTAATTTTTAAGCAGTCGGAAGTCGAAGAATGTGGCCTTTAGTGTCAAAGTAACGTGTTTTTGCCTTGTGACCGAATCATGATGAGCCCTTGATTTTCAGTCTGGCAGTGCAATGCCCTGCTGGGTGCTTTTAAAGTCATGTCTTTCACAGAGAGCTCAACGGGGTTTTGATCAGACAACAGCCCCTCATGTTAAACATGCCCTTCCCTGGTTTAAAGCGCTGTCATCTCTTTTAAAGAATGCTTTCATGATGTCATGGCAACTGTTTCCATAAGGCCATCATTGCCATTTACAGCAGATGAATAATCAGTACAGTTCTGGTGAAACAGGCCTCTAAGAGTTCTCAGGAACTGGGTTATTTAAGGCTCAAAGGACGAAAAAGCATCATCTTTTTGTTTTTAATCCATCGAATATCCAAGGGAGATTGGGGGAAGCTGTGCCAATTTTTATATGTTGCCCTCTGAGAACAGTGATAGAGGTAAAACTGTGAGAAATTATATTCATGGATGTCAACTAAAATGATAAGACATCCATAGCATAGGGCCGTATTAATATGACTTCTCTAAAGTGATTGGCAGTACTTAAATGTACATATATTTCAAATGATTTATACAAAGAGTTTTATATTGCTGTACATTATTCATATATTTCACATCCATAAACCGACTAGGAAAATAAGTAATCGTCAAATGAATCAATTGAAAAAATAATAATAATTTGGAAACATATATTTTTTTTTAGTTTACAAAAAGACAGAACAAGTTAAAATAGTATTACTCCACATTCCATTCATCAAGGCTGCAGAGAAATATGAAATATCACTCCCAGTTGTAAATAATTTGATGGGGGAAAAAAAAATCCTTTATAATTTCCTTTCAATTGTGGGATTTTCTGTGCCAGCGCCCTTCAGATTCTTTGAAGAAATTTGACTCCCACTTCACGTTCTTCAACGAAAACATATTTCCTGCATTTGGATTCAAAGCTATTCACTATTTTTGTTGAGCCACTGGGCATCTGGCACACTTTCCCCCACAGCTTTGAGGAAAATGCTTCATTTAATAATTCATGCTAATCTTTAGCCACATAATTATACATTGGCAGTTCACCAACATGCATATTTTTATATCTTTATACATTTGCATTGCCAAAAAAATTATTTTATGAATTTTGATTCAAATTTACTTTGACTTGCAAAAAGGTTTAAGCCTGAAAAAAGAATCATCACCACTTTCCTCATGTATCTGTCAGTTACAGGCAGTTGTGACTCTTTCTTAATAGTAACATTTCCCAGTTTTCTTAGATTAAGCAGTGACACATCTTAACTCCACATAGGAGTTCTACATACAGCTCACACCACACACAGTTCAATTTAATTCATTTGACAGCATACACTAATGAACTGCGAGTCCTTGTTTTCTAGATGACTTGACGGATGAATAATTGTAAATGTTCTGCAGTTGGGAAACTCAATACACCTTTGCACTGTGTCTCATCTTTAATGAGGCGACGGCAACAGACCTGGATGAGCATGACTGGCCTTGACCGACACAAACGTGTGTTTCATCCTCGCTAAGTAAGTGAGTGAGTGAAATCTATACATCATATTGATCCTTACCTCTGGGTCATAGTGGTTTAGCTCGAAACCAAAAGGTCTGACACTACTGTAACAACAAACCAACAGTGTCGCCAAGTAATTGCTCCAGTCAGAAGCTACATGTTCACAATCAATTCTGCTGTGACTTCATCAATATGGATCCATTTCATCACTATTATGTCATAAAAGCTGTCCTTGATAACCACAGAAATCTGAAATTGTATTCAAGGAGTTCTGTGGGAATGAAGCACAATATACAGTATATAACCAGTTTGTAATGATAACTGGTGATAACCACAGAAAGCTGATGACATTACATATACCGTTCAAAAGTTTGGGGTCAGAAGTTTATTTATGTATGTATTTATTTATTTTGGTAAAGAAATTAATACTTTTATTCAGCAAGGATGCATTGGGATCAAAAGTTACACTAACGACATGTTATTAGATACAAATTCAAAATAAAATATTCATCAAAGTATCTTGAAAATAATCTATTGATATCACAAATATTAAGCGGCACAACTGTTCTCAACACTGATTATAATAAGAGATGTTGGTAACAAGGGTCCAATTCTCACTATAGTTTCGTTTAGCATGCATATTACTGATATTGGCTGTTTATTACTTAACACATATTAATGCCTTTTTCTGCATGGCCATATTCTACATTCCTTAATCCCTAAACTTAACAACTACCTTACTAACTATTAATAAGCAGTAATTAGTAGTTAATTGAGGCAAAGAATTGGACCCATAATCTAAAGTGTGACTGAAATGTTTCTTGAGCAGAAAATTAGCATATTAGAATGATTTCTGAGGGATCACATGACAATGAAGTTAAAATGTTTATATTTATAGTTTTTACTGTATTTCTTATCAAATAAATGCAACCTTGGTGAGCATTCAGTAAAAGGTTTCTTTCAAAAACATTTTAAAAAGTTAAAAAAAGTTAAAGTTTAATGTGGCCGGTAAGTTTGAACTTTAACTTTCATTCTTTGTTTTATTTAGATTATAATGCGGTAGGAAGTGTGCCACACCCAACCGACGAGCTATTGCGAGACTGTAAAAGCAGGCGGTTATATAATCAAACTCCCTAATGACCCAAAATATGTTGGGTGGGCGATAATGTGTATTTTTTTGTCTCTTGTCCTCGCCTCATTTGTGTTTATTGCCAAGTTCAGCAAATTTATTCACTGACCTTATTATCTGCTACATTTGTTCATCCGATGATTTTCACTTCAAATAATTATGGCCTTACTCGCATCTTCTAATTTCTAATTTGTTAATACCGAAGAGCAGATGCTCCGGCAGGTAGCCACGAAGAACGGTTACAATCTACCCTCTCGTTTTGAAAATGGAGGACGTCTCGGTTCGCTTCAAATCATTTTAAATACACCACATTATCCCCTTTGAAAATCCAGCCGCACACTGTGAAATGGCAGCGCCAGTGAATTGCAGCAGAGGATTTTCTATAATCATATGGTGTTCTAAAACAAACACAGATGAGATTGAAGAGTCCTAATGACATTTTAGACACATTTAACAAGAGGGCTGTGAATTGGAAAGGATCTCTCTAACCTGATTTGCAGAGATGAGCCTTCCTTGTTAAGAGGTAATGGTCCCATTTGTAATACAATAAAGGGAATATGAGATTGCTCTCCAAAAAGCTGGGGCTTAATTATATGTAATTAGGCACGTTGCTTCGGGTTGCTTGTATGAGGGACCAACCCCTGGGTAAAAATGATGTTGTAATAACTCCGAACGTGACAATATTAACATCCAAAATAAAATGCAGCGTTGTCTATTCCTATGGGTCATGAATGCTTAATGAGGAAATGCATGTCGTAGAAAGAGGCAGAATTGTGAAAATATGTTTTTGTGAAAATGGAAATTTCTGCATTAATCAACAAATACAGGCCCTGACTTTAGATTTAGAGTTTAGTTTCAACGGCATCTCAGAAAATGATGTGGCAACTCCTTCATATCAACGGGTCTCTTGATGCATTTTAAGCTGATAAACTGCAAATAGACTATAACGTTCATACATGAAAAGCATGTTAGAGGCAGTTTTTCTTTCATATCTAAGGAGTTTTTCCTTTCCCCAGTTGCCTTTGGCTCACAGGGGGCTTTTAAAACACACTATTGTAAAGCTGGAGCAATATGCATTATGAACAGTGCTGTATAAATAAATTCAATTAATTTGTGCATTCATGTGTGTTCTCAGGAGATATTTTACATGCCTGACCCGAAGAGCACCACTATGTTCATGGCTGCTTTATTTTAATTGTCACTAGGCCTTATTGAAAACATACTTTAACCTACTTTTTTGCTTGTCATGCACTCACATGAATAAATATTTGCATCTCTGGAGAACAGAGCCTCAGGGATTATCCTAGCAAGTGCAGTACAGCATGTAAGGGTAGAAGTAACACTTGATGTTAAGTGCGTAATCCCTGATCACAGGTGCACTGTGCTTCATCAGGTCTCCGATGAGAGAAACGGGAAAAGAAAGTGAAAGAGAGTAAATTAGAGAGAGATAGAGGCGGAAAGGAAGAGGGATACAGTGAATGCGAATAAGCCAAACTGACAGCTGTTAGTTCCAGAAAGGCACAGCATGCAAATGTTTCCCTAGGCGGAGAGGTATGGAGTCATGGAGGACAGTCTATTGCTTTGACTTTAGCACCGCACTGTTCACTCAGAAATGAAATTCTGTCATCATTTACTCACCCTCATGTCGTTCCAAAGCATATGAATTTCTTCCTTTTGTGGATCAACAAAGGAGAACATTTTAACAGGTACTGGGTGTTCTCTGCCATGCAGTTACAATAAAATAAACTTTCTACACTGTAAAAAAAGATTGTAATTTTAAAGTTGGTGTGAAATGAAAGTTGTGATAGTCTTTTCTTCACTATTGTGATGTATATCCATAAGAGCCGGCTTCTTGAACGTGACTTAAAAAAACTTTTGAGCGTGACTTAATTTGGTCCATCAGGAATTGCTTGGAAGTTTGTGGTTTGGCATTGTCATGTGAGTGACAATTACTATTGTTTTACTGCTTGTATTGTATTGTTTGTTGTCTGAACTTATAATTTAACTTTATAGTAACATCAATAAAGCTACTATAAAGAAATAGGTGATGTAGAATATTATACTGTTATAAAGGTAATCCATATGATTTTGTTGAATCCATTCAGCAACTTTGTTTAAGGGACAGTCCAAAAGTAATTATTTATGGACAATTGTGGCATTCAACCTAACTACTTTGCAAGAGAAGTAGCAATGCCCAATTCAAGAGCGAATCAGATCTGATTCACAAAACTGTCTGAAGGATTTATTCACAAACTGACAGATTCAGTTCTCGGGTTCAACTCACCGATTCAATGATCTTGTCACAGAGATTATCAGCTCACTGAAATGAGACATTATGAGAGAATAAAAACTTAAAAGCTGTCATAGGACAATATAGATGATATATTTCACTTATATAGACAACATTTTTGGTGCTTTTTTGTCTTTTTGAAACTATGATTATATGTTAATGGATTGGTCTGGAACAACATGTGTATGAGTAAACGACGACAGAACTTTTGCTTTACCCAGGCCAGAAAGTCATTTTGTTGGTTGTGAAACATTAGACTTTAATTATGAGCATTATAGTAAAATGACTACATTTTGACTACATCTGCACCGCTCCTGCGACACATTGCCGGTCCGCATCCGTGTGCAGAGTGATTGCTCCAAACTTCCAACATGGACACTGATACAAATACAGTACATACCGCATACGTAGTTGAATGCAACTGCCATTGTGATGAATGTGAATGCTAACAGATAGCACTTTTCAGGTATTATAGATCTCCTTGTCATCAGTTCAGACAGTAATTAACTTTCATTGCCACCAGAGTGCTCACAATTACCCCTAGCAGCTAGCAGTTTATTTCATTAGACGCAGCTACATTTCACTTTGATACTATTGCTACATTCTGCCTAGCTGATAATCCAGTCAAATATCTTATGTGAGATATGATTTATCCATTAATAAATGTCCCAGGTGACTGTACATATCAACGCATTTAAGGGAATTTCCATCCTGGAGTGGCCAGTGATTGAATTGAATACATTGAGAAAGAGAGATACAAGTCCTGTGAGAAATGTGTTCAGTGTTTTATAGATACTTTATGCAAATGAGGCTGTGATTGACGTGAAATATAATGACAGGATGTTTTACATCAGAATGTGGACATATGGTGTTTAATTTGAAGTCATGGGCTGTTGATTGTAGAACAGCCTTCATAAAAGCGTTGGCATAAGAGCTGTCAAAACCGATGTACTCCAAACCTTGTTAAAAAAGTTTCCGTGAGAAAGCCAGGCTCTTTCATCCGGATTCTTATTTTCGATGGTTACAGAATAAAAATCTTCGCAGCCTTTTTCTAAAAAGGTTCCCTGCACAAAGTTTACAAAGAAAAGTCTCAAAACTGAAGCTTTGGGTGATTTTACTGCTAGATATCTCAGCATTGATTTTTCTATTGTGGGAAAGCAAATTAATAATGCATGCTGTTTACACATGATCAATATAATGTCACGGTGGAGGGAGAGGTAAAACCTTTCACTTTAAAGAATTGATTGTTATAGTTATTTGCTCGTTGCAAGCTTAAAACAGTGTTGGAAGAATTAGCTTGTAAAAAGATAGCCGGAACATCGCTTACACAAAGGAAGCGACAAGAATACAAAGCAACAGAACAGAGTCCTTTATCTAACATGATAACATGGTCTAGTATTTGTCTCAGTATGCCAGTGCAGCACAGCGCTGTTTATGAACTGCTTAACCTCTTAGTGAATCTAGTTGTTTGAGACAACAGAAATAGCTGAAGCAAATAAAGAAGAAGGATCATCATTTTTAAAAAAGAGAAAACAACTTCTCATTTCATCACTTTTAGAAAAACAAGGCAACGTAATGGATGGCACTTGTGTCTTCTTGGAGGTGATGTATGAGCCACAGGATTTCTTATATGAAGGTTTAAATGCAAAGGCCATCATAGAAAGTCGACTGTTTGAATGGATGGTAAGTTTTAATTGAACCCTTGTGCTGTTGAAAATCCTTTATTTGGTGTTCCCGGTCAATAATAACAGACCTTTCAAATTGCTTATAAATCTCTCATAGTATATTTTCACCAAATATTGGATCAACTCTTTTTCTTTCAGTTAGCACAGGTTTTATTTTTAGAACTGATAGATCATAGGCCTCTATGCACCTCTGTGTAAGAAGTTCACTCAGGCTCATTCACTCACACTGAGTAATGAACTAAAAACGCATTTGCAGTAACTTTTACAAACGGATGATATGTGAAACGGCTTTATAATGTATTTGTGTATGATGTATTATAAAAAATGCCCAAAAACATTTTGAACTCAGATTTTGAATAGCCACTAATGGAGAAAGATCCTTTTAGCCCCAATAACGGTGATGTTGGGGGCAACTGCTAGCGAGGGCTAACTTTGCCTTTCCAACCATCGAGGTCTTGACCTTTGACTGACGAGTGTGCATGTCATAGTGTGCCAAACTTGTGGAAATGTTGTACTGAGGGACAGCCCGTTCCACTTTAAGAGGGAAGGGCTGACAGGAAAACAAGACACATTAGCCTTGGTCATTAAAAAATATTTTGTGGATCAGATTTTCAGAGGAAGTTGAGTTGGCATTAGTGGTTACTTCATAATAATAATAACAACATTACAAATACATTATCCATTACGTAATGTTTCATAAATCTTAATGTACATTAATACAGATGGAAATGTCATAAAACTTTGAGTCATATGTATGGCATTCTGGGGTAAATTCTAGTAATTTAGAATATGAATGACACTATTATATACGACTATATATTAGCGTTTCTCATTTCCTGGCTGTACGATCCTTGGTGCTTATTAAAACCTAGCAAGTATATCATTATTATTGTAATCGAATATATGCCATTGTGAATTATGAAATATCCATTTTATCTATATTTTTAAAAACTGTGTAATGCCTTTCTGGGAGAAAGAAAATGACAACTTTCTCATATAATGTTTTCCCCCAGTTCAACCTCAAAATCAATCAACTAAATTGATCAAAATTGATTTCAGACCAGGTCATTATCAAAGGACTGTCCAGATACACTGTGGTTTAAAATGTGATGAATTAAAGTAGCATTACACTTGTGGGTTTTGGTGAGTCGCAATCCAAAAATGGATCACATGTATGTTCTTGTAGAGTCGAAAAGCAATGTTAAATGCAACTAACTATGGAATGGTGCATAGTAAGGACAGCAAAATAAACTTCCTTAAGGTAAAAAAACACTTTAATTTTCTCATAACATACATTGCACATCACCACATTTTTCTATGATTCTCAAACAACTCGACAGATGATTCAATTTCCCTAAATCCCTCCTTTCCACGAGCCTGCTCTGCTCTGATTGGCCAGACGGCCCAGTCTGTTGTGATTAGTCTACCGCTTACAGTGTCTATCAGAAACAAAACACACATGATCATATCTGAACTTCAGCTCCGGAGGCTTCCTCAGTCCTCAGCGATTGGACACACTGTAAAGACAGTAACAATGGTGTAGATTTTACTATATAATCATAGTAATCATACTGACAACTAATCATACTTACAGGCTGTGATTCAGGAGCAAGTTGGTCCAAAAATACTGTCCCATCTCAAGAGCGAGCATTTTGCGAATCCCGTGTTGAAGGGCAGGTCAAGTTGTTTGTGGCATGAGCGGACAACGTAGAACATGGCGGGCATTATGCAAATGTGTTAGCTAGTGACGAGTAGCCGTAACTGATTGGGATTCGAACTCCAGACGACTCGTTTAGGCGGTTCAGAGTCGATTCTTTCTTTTGGGAGACAATAACTTTATTTATCGTGCACTTTCGACTTTACAACTTTGCAGACCATTTACATTCACAGACAGCTATATTTCACACTGCATGACAGGGAATATTCTGAAAAAAAGAAAAGACAAAAAAACAACATAATAGGGGCCCTTTTATAATTAGTTAAAACCTAAAAACGCATGTGACTTAAAAGTACTTTCTGTTTTTGGTGATTCTCCTCTCTGCTTATTCGAAGGCCTACAGGGTGTGCCTGATCACACAGTACAAATGAGTCACAACAGTACTAATTGGAAATATAAAATGGAATGCATGGCTCGAAAAGGTCGTTACAAGGCATTCCTACTATTACAGCGCATTCACAACACAAGCACACGAATAATGAGCCGAATCCTATTGAGGGTATCTGTGCAGCTCTGTCATTATCAGATGAATGCACAACAGAAACATGGGCCAGAGACAGAAGGGAATGCATGGGACCATGGAAAGACTTCATTAATAATTGGCGTCACCTTTTGCTATTTAATTGATTTGTTTAATTAATTCAGCTGCACATATCGAGTGAGCGCACAACTGTCGCATTGCTCTTTAGGACTATTAATTGGCAAATGGTTTGTTTGCCGTCACGGAGGAAAATTGTGCCGTATGCTAATGCGGAAGGCAGATCATTTGTTTCGGGCTTTTAATGAAAAGAGCTCATCAAGAGGGGCCAAGGAGTCTGTTAATTACCCTGTCCGTTTTTTTTATTCATCTTCGAGCATGCAAGTGTACAGAGAAAATTATCTACATCATTATGATTGGTATGGCTAGTTTATGAGGTGCTAGCTGCTTCTTTGATATAATGGTGTACAGTTAGCAAGGGTTAATTTTTGAACGTGGGAGAACTAGGCTCTGTATATGAATAAATATACTGTCACTGAAAACTATAAACCATAGGCAGGGTAGAGCCATATTTAATTTCCGACAGGAAAGAAAACAAGGCTGTGAGGGGCAGAAGTTCAGTGTGTTCAATGGATCGTACTGTACAGCAGTTGTTCAGCTGACGAAACATCTTTCAAAAAAACTTTCAATAAACAAAAACTCCATCAAAACATTCTGAAAGTGTGATTTTTGCAAAATGCATGTGATCTAGGACCTTAAAACTGGGTCTGCTACTGTAAAGACTCTAAGTCTATCCAGAATGTTACAGACAGTTAACCAGTCAACTTGATTTATTTATTTTTATTTATTTTTTAGTTTCATATGTGATGCGTTTGACAGTTTTCATTTTGCCGTTTGTGTAGAAAAGCAATTATAAGAAAATAAAAAAGTCTGAGCTTTCAAAATGTCAATTTTATTACAAAAATCATACAGTTAATGTAATTTTAATGCGCTTTAATGCATGGTTATGATCATTAACTAAAACTAAAACTAAAACTGTAAAAATAAACACTTAATTTGTCAGAAAACAAGACCTAATATAAGACTTAAAAAGTAATTGTGCTTCTCAAGTAAATGTATCTTGATTTAAGAATTTTTTGATATTTGTAATGGTAAACAAGACAAAATAAATACTGATTAAGAAAATAATTTATTGCAATGCGTGAACAAGTGTCACATCACATTTACCTCAAGAAAGTAAATAAATATCATTAGCGCATTAGTTATGGAAGTGCATGCCGCTGCAACTGTAAATATATTGTTAAATATATACACTATTATGAATGCATGATGTCTAATTATGTTAATGTGCATCAAATACAAGTTCTTATAATAGCCATCATTTACAGTGAATGATATGGTGGTTTAAAGTAGAGTAGAAGCAGAGACTTTCTCTTTTTAGTCAGTCTATAAACAATGTCTAATGGGCCAAAATGACTCGGGTCATGAAAGGTCTGTGATGCTCATCCGGATCAATCCTGGCCAGTTTAACCCCTGTGTACTAGCTTTTTTTTTCATATTTAAAAAAAGAAGCAGAGAGCGGTCTGTTGGGAGGAAGACGGAGGGAGAGGAAAATGACGAGGTGGAGGAACAGATGGGTGTACTCACACTTCCCACAGAGAATCCAAATCAAAGGAAAATAACGCCGCCAACATCCTTTAGTGCTGAATCATCACACTTCAAACTGTGGACAGAGGAAGAGAACACAAAATCTGGAACTTCTCCTCCATCCAGATCAAAATGTCTTCGTTGGACAGCTCATTTTGTTCCGTTTGATTTTGTTTTTCGCCAGCTGACTATGAAATGACAGATCTACCATGTGACCCATTAATTCCCAGAAGCACTCCTAGCATGACTAGCTTTCCCTCACGAATCAATCATCGAAGTTTAATTAGGCAATACTGTCTCAAACCAGCTCTCAGGCATATCAAACTTATTTTCTGACCTAATTGTCACTTTGATGACATGTTTAAGGCGAAGAATTTCATTGTTTGACATTTCATTAGCTGCGTAATTGGAGCGGTTGATTAGACTGACTTTGATACTCAGTGGATTTGTTCTGATCTTGTTCTCCTAGTAGCACTTACACACCTTTTCACCAGCTCTAGCACTGGTGGGAACTTGTCATCTGGAGGAGCTGAAGTGTCAAAACACTGCCTTTTTTATCAATGCTCTTTGTGCATTTTACGTAGCCATATCCTCCAGGCCTGTAGCTGGAAGTACATTATTCATGTTGCCCAAAAGCCCTCTCAGAACTCTGACAAGTTCTTTCTTAGCCTGCGAGGAGCATGACAGTGTTGAAATTCATTGTCCTTGTTAAAGCAGAGCTTTCGGCTAACAGGATTCGCTCATTACAAATTTCATTGGGTACGTACAACCTTTTATGAAAAAAAGGGTTAAGTATCATATAGTTCCCGTCACCGCATGTACAATATGCTATATCCACGTAACCTTTAGGCTCAAAGAGTCTTTGCTGCACATAATATATAACTTACAGTAGACAAATAATTATGGTGCAGTTATGCAAGATTGCGGTGGTCGCATTTTCCTGAACTTTCCTTTCAAGGTATGAACAGAATTCAAAAGGATCTTAGATAGACTTCGGTGGACAGCAAGCTATGTAGAGAGAATATAAGAATATATATTGTATAACCTTTCTTTGGTCCTCTAAAAATGGCAAGAGATCACAATGTACTGTATTGGAGTCATGAAACAATCAGCGCCGACTTCTCACTTCAATTGCAGCTGTTAAAAACAACCAGAGCTTCTGAAATGAAACTGTTGTAAGGGATTCAGGTAGACCAGACATTTATATGGCTCTGCATGGTGCTATCCTTTGGACATGATGTACTTAGGCCCTTGCCAAAATACCCATATGGTTGAAATAGCCTTGAGAGGACCGCATGAGAAAATTGGTACATTCAAATTTGCTTTTTGCACGTCAAAGTACATTTTTACATCAAGTAAAATGCCGTGAGAAAACATTCTGAATGTTACCCTTTTTGAACACAAAGGGAAGAAATCGCATACCCAAATTAAAATGGTTGCAGAATAACTTAAAGAAAACACTTGGGTGTTTGGAATCCAAAGGTCGGAATTAATTAAAACCATAATGAAAAGTAGATAGAAAAGCAAACATTTATTGGAAAGTGATCAGAATTTTTTTGTAAAGATTTTTATGGAAAAATAAAACAACAACACCGTGACATTATTATGGTCAAGGCCTAGAGTCCATGTCAAAGCCTCTTTGTTCTGACTGCTTTATGCTGTAGATATATTGTGTATTGTGTTTATTTATTTATAACAAAGATTCTTAGACCGTTTTTTTGCGCTGCGTTCAGCTAGCAACAAAAATGTGTAGGTTTTTTTGTGATATTTTATGTTAAATACAGACACCAGGTGGACTTTGCATTGAACAGATCTTTGCTCTGTTGTGCTGCGGGCACAGATTTCCTGCTGGCTTCTGTGTGGTTTGAAGGTTATCAATTCACACTGCAATAGGAAAGAGAAATCTGACAGGAAGAATCCTGTCTGCTCAGCTGAGACTCTGACAGTCATTGAGTGGACACTGACAAATACATCTGACAGATCTGATATAAAACATATCTGCCTCCACTTGATTTATATTATGTGTATATTTTACATGGGAATGTGTATTTTATACAATTGTTAGGCCCTGAAGGACAATCCGAAACCACGATAATTTCATCATTCTGTTGTCTGAAGACTTTACCTCAGTGTCTCTGGCTGAACATGCTTTTAAATAAAGTATGAATATCAAAGGGTCGGCACAGGTAAACACGTGTGTGTAACAGGGCGAAGGAAACTACATGTAGCTGTGGCTGACTCACAGTGTATAATTGGATATGACAAAGTTCAGCGTTCCTGGAGGGGGAGATTAAAAACACATCAGCGAATGTAGCCCCCTTGGAAATGAATTGATTATGACAGAAAGCCTTGATGAATAATAAATTTGGACATTATCCTGGGAAATACGCCTAAGGTGCCCAGTGCATTGGTGAGAGATCGGACAGTGAGAAAAGAGAAATGAAAACACGAGGCCAGCACTCTTTTTTTATATTTTTTTCGTGTTTTTTTTTTTTTTTGCAAGAATCACAAATACATACTGTATGACTATTTACGTCCTATTAAGACGGAATACACATTTTATCCTGTATTTATACTGAGGAGCAAAGGTTGATTCTGGACAATGTTACACTACAATAAGGTGCCATTAGTTAACATTAACTAACTATGAGCAATACATATGTTGCAGTACTTGTTGGTATTATTTTAAAATACAGGTATCATGTTAGGTTATGTGCATTAAATAAAATTAAGTTATTAAGTTATGATTTTAATAATGTATTAGTAAATGACAAGTATAAGATTAATACATGCTTTAAAATTATTTTTCACTATTAGTTCATGTTAACCATGTCCATGTCCAATGTTAACAAATGGGGACTTATTGTTAAATGTAACCGAAAAATATTTACGGTCCAATTGAAAAAAATAAAAAAATCCTTCAAATATTCAACAATTTTAATAACTGCTTGACTTAAAGGTACAATATGTAAGATTTTCTGCCGCTAGAGGGCGCTACATTCCAAACAACAACAACAGCGTAGCTTGAGGACGATGTGAAGGAGCGTGGAATGATAAAATTGAAAAGCATATCCGTCATGTTTTGTAGTTTTTATAACACGTTTTACTCTTGTTTGTAGTTCTGAACTGAATCCTCCGCCAAAGCTCAATGGGTTGTGAGCAAAATTAGCCTTTAGAGTGTGCACGGATCCACTTCTACCGGAAATAGTAGACCATCCTGGGACTTTTGAATACTTATACTTTTCAACGTACTATGCTTTGAGACACTTCTTCTAATCTCACATACTATTTAGGATGAATAGTATTGACATTTGGACGCAGGGTGAATGTGCGGGAGGGTCACAGGGTCATTCACTCAACTGATTCATTCAAAACACTGATTCAAACAAGAGAATGAATCATTCACTCAAAGTTTTTATTCAAAAACACAGAATCGTTGCTGGGAGACATGGTGCAACTAGAAATATTGTCTAAAATGAAAGTCACTTAATATCGTCTTCTTGTTTATTAGTATAAAAAAACAATGTCAGACTAGCAATCACAAATTTAATTAGGAATTAAAAATCAACCAGTAAATTACTCATAGTTTTCTTTTCATATTAACCTGGAATGTAAAAACTGTATTAACATCTAAATTCCAAACTTCTGCTTTAATTGATTAAACTTACTGAAATTGATGCTGCCCGGAAAAAGCTCAAAATAGCCTAAGATAGAACATCGTACTTCATTAGAATGACAACAACTTACAGCATTTCTTGAGCAATGTATGAAGATGAAAGACCTAGGGTTGTCATCTCAATGACCCAACAACTTGCTTTTCAATTTGCCTTTCTGTGCCAAATGGAGTTGATTCCAGCTCAGATTCCAGATGAATAGCCCCAGCCGTCTCTCTCTCTCTTTGGTTTTTTTTTTCTACTCCTCCCTGACCCTGAAGATTCATGAGTGATGTGAGCGAGCTGGATCACTCCATTTATAACAGAGACACAGCCTGACTTACTGATTTATGAACAGTCATGTTCTCACAGGAATCCATTAACTGCAAGGGTCATGGTGGCTTTGAGACAGATAAATACGTAAATGAAGAGAAGGCCTGTCGCAGCCCAATGCAAGGTGGGAGAGGGGAAATGTATAAACTTGTATTTATAAGATCAACACATGTTGAATAATTTCACATCTCACAAACTATGAGTTGATTAGCAAATACAGGGCAGGTCTTCGGGGGCTGGGGATGATGTTTACAAATGACCTCAACTACTGTAGAACATCATTATGGAGTAGCACAAAATACACAACAGTTAAAATAACCAATTTACAGGATGTAAAAATCTGCTCAAACCAGAATTTAAAATTATGAAATTATGTAAATGTTATCACATTTTCTCAACCCATTTAAGCCCACCGGCAATATATAGTTGCTGCAGTGTATAGTTGTCATTTTCCTTTTGTAAGTATTTTTATAGTCTCAATGACATGCAAGCAAACAACCAAGTTAAGGATTTCAAGAAGAAAAAAAAAGGTATTCACTTCCTTCCTGTCACATGAGGCTGTCAACTTCCTACCCCTACTTCCAGGAAGCATGGCGAAGGCAAACCCTCCCAAAGAAAGGTCATTTTCATGTTAATAATACGATTTTTTTGTTGACATATATATATCTACATAATCATGAAGGTCTCTAGAATCATCCAAAACAAAACAAATCTTACAAGAGATCTATAGTTTTTTGTATACTTAGTCAAAAGTCCAAGTGGCAACTATAGTTGCCGTTGGGCAAATGCCTTGTAAGTACATATACTGTCTCATGGGAAAATTGAGTATACTGTGTTAATAGGTTAATAAATCAAGGTTATTGGGGTTGTTTAGTGCATAAACATAACTTAACCCTTTAAATGACATCTGTATGCACTGTTATTTTTGCGATATTGTTATAAAAAACAAATATAGGTGATTGGGACACATTTTTCAACCTGGATTCACCATAATAATAATAATTTTTTGAACATTGGGATTTAATTGGGAGAGTATTTTATTCAACATAGGCTAATATGTTACGTGTGATGCAGATGTGAAAATTTACCTCATAGTAGCAAAGTAGAAATGACCTCCTAACCTGATGACTCAAATGTGTTTGTAAGTTGCATTACTATGCAACACTATGAAATCAAACGGCCTGTGCACAGCATATTTAACTATAGCATCATGGAAGAATAGCATTTGTATGACATAGTGGCTCCATTAGATCCCATCATTGCTGCTAATCCTTAATTATATGTTGTTTATTTCAACAGGGATATGAGATTCATGTTTTGCTCATTTTCTAAATAAACTGCAACACTGCTCAGGGGTCTTTTAACCGGAAATGCACGCCGGGGCCTGTAACACAACTCCCCTCTGAAATGTGTTGCAATTTAAATGCTTTGACAGGTACAAGCGCTCTGTGACAGAGGAAGGCTATTACAATAAGTCTGTGATTCATTTTGCAGCTAAGAGGAGACAGCTTTGCGGGTTACCCTCACAGACGATCCTTTTCAGTCAAGATCAACCCCCCCTGAAAAGACACTGGGAACCTCACCGGTCTCATTGCATCTGCTCAAGCAAACTCAGTTAGATGGTTACAACTCTATCTTCTGTCTTTGAGGTGGACCTGTGCGACTGGTGTAGTGTCTCGTTGGGAATAATACAGACTGAAGACACAGGACGGCGCAGCGCAGATATAAAAAAGATAAAACACTGATTATTATTCACCCTGCGAGAGGTAATTAAACCTGATAGCGGTAATATCCAGCAATGAGAGAAGTAATGTATCTCTAAATGATCAGATGTCAAGCAAGTCCTGACAGGAGAGTGATAACAAACATTTCTCAAGCTGTTTTACTCTTGTTTCAACTATTATCAGAGATAATCAAAGCAATTATCCTAACTTAATGTCTTGGCATATGCAGTTCATTACCTTTAAAAACACTGAAATTAAAATTATAAACTAATTACCACCCATGATTTCTGTATTTACTTCAACAGTTTTATGTCTTGTCATTATTGATGCTTTCCCCTCCTCTATTATAATGTATTTCCAGGCCAGGCTGCTGAAGAAAATGTTTTCGCATTTCATTTCCTTCTAGATAATACCGCTTTTCATGGGGTCTCTGGGGCCAAAGTCACGCTCGTCTTTATTTAACAGCAAAGATATTCACTTGTCCAATAGGATAACCCTTCCCTCCCTGAGGGCTTGTGTTTACTCTTCTAAATGACCTGCGAACAGAAAAGAGTTGTTTTTTGGTCTATAAAAAGGCGAAGAGCACAATAGGCGTGAGAGAATAGTTTAAAATATTCCATTTCTTCTCATCTGCGATACATAGCCAAGGATAAAAGCCGATCAAAATGCAAAAGAACTGCGATTCATTAAAACAGTTTACTTACTTTTTAAGCAGTCCTGTGTGAAAGGGGCAAAGGGCAGAGCTGAATGCATTCCATCCATTCCGCTTTCACCGCCCTCCTTTTCTCATCAAGCATTTGCTGCGAACGACTAATGAATACTTCAGATCAAATAAAACCTCTGGCAGATGGGTGTATTATACATTCTCATTCTGCTCATTAGGTTAAGGTTTACAATGTATTGTTAGGCTCATGGCCTCACAATGATAGCACTCGCCATCAATACAGGGTTTCAAATCCACTCTCGATCCATTCATAACTGCATTTACAATATCAAAAAAAGTCTTCATTACAGCTCAATAGTAATATAATGGCATCAAATTAGATTCCACTGTCTCCAGTAGCACTATCCATATCTGACTGGCGGCTAAATATGCAGCCACAAATGATTCATAACAGCTCTTTATGCGTCATGGCACTGACAGAGAAAATGTAAGACAGATAAAAGGAGACAATGGGATTATTTGATTAGACGGAGAACTGAACTTAGTGGTTCACTCCAAGTTTCAGCTTAAGTTGAGAAGTGAAATCAACAGAAATGTTTTGTGCTCGATTTCAATTCCATTATCTGTTTCCATACTTTTCTCTCCTTAAAAACTTAAATGACTTGAAGAAGGCTTTGAAGAGGACATCTGGTCCCTTGGCGAGCCCAGTTTTCATAGCTGTGATATACGCCGCCACATTAGTCCTTGACAGGAAAGGGTTGTTTTTGATGAACTGCGGTGCTTCGGTGACAGCGTCTACTCTCATGAAGAATATTTACACTAGCACAAGTAGAGGGCTGTAAATAAATGGCTTTGTGGTACACCGCCAGACCACACCACAGAACAGCTCTTCCCTTGCAAGACTGATGGAAAGAACGAGAGTGATACAGAGAAAGTCTCTGCGGAATACTGTACATACATTGTAGTAGCTCATAGGAGTAAAGCCTTTATTGATATATTTTGCAATGACTAAATTATCTGCTACTGTATCTACAGTATATTGAGATAGAATGGGGTATGGGCAGGCCTTAAGTGTCAATTCTAAATAAAATTTGTTTTATTATTATCTTATTTTATTTATAGTTTCACTATAAGCATATAGGCCTTGTATAGTTCATAAACCTATTTATATTTATTTGTATTCTAAATGTAACGGTCATAGGCCAGTAAGAGCTGTGCGTGTAAACCTCACTAGCGCTAGCGAGAGATGCTATATGCTGCAGTATTTGGCGTCATTGCACATTTCCTACTCTGTAACATTTGGTGCCGTGACCCGGGTGGTAGTGAGGTTTAGGTGTGTGTGTAATGATCAGTAAGAGCTGTTGCATGTAAACCTCACTCCCTTGGCCTCAAGAGGCGCCCTTGCAGCTGCGGTCTTTAGCGTCCTTGTCAGCATGCCCGTCTCCCACGCCAGAGACCCCGTTTCCAATTCTGCTCGGAGCGAATCGAGTAAGACCAGTTACATTTGGTGCCGTGACCCGGATGGAAGTGAGGTTTATGGGGTGAGTGTAATGGATGTAGGCCAGTAAGAGCTGTACGTGTCAACGTGTCACTCCCTTGTGAGAGACATGTTAGCGGAGCGAGTTAAGTAGGACTGGTTACACAAACTATATGTAAAATGTCAAGAAACGTTCCTTGAACTGATTCTTTTAAATATGTTAGCAAAAAAAACTTGCACCCACCCCCCTAAACCTCACTCCCATCCAGGTCACGACATCAAATGTAACTGCTCCTACTCGACCCACTCAGAGCGGGATTCTAACCGGGGTTGTCTGGCGTGGGAGGCGGGCAAAGTAACAAGGACGCTAAAGGCCGCATGCTGCTAGCGTTTGTCCTTAGTGCGCCTCTTGAGGCCAGGGGAGTGAAGTTTACACGCACAGCTCTTACTGGCCTACAGAACGCCCTTTACACACGGAAACAATAGACAGCACGTTACAGGTTTGGGACGAGATGTGTGTGAGTAAATGAATTTTCGTTTTTGGGTGAACTATTCCTTTAGGGCCTCTAACATTGGTCTTTTGGTTTTTCAATTCACTGTGAGAGACACCATAATCGGCCACAGGCTAGCTCCAGTCACCTAGAAAAGTAGCACGTCTAATAAGAATGCAGATAGTGTATTGAATTTCTGACTGGTTCACCGTATTACTAAGAGAGAACAATCGCCAGCCCCTGACAGCAATGGCTGGGGAGTCTGCTCCTTCAGGGGAGGACACTCTTCCCTTTCATTACTGTTTGTTCAATGAGATGTTGCCCTTAGCTGTCAGATGTGTGTTAAGGACTTTGTGCGCTAAGGACTTTGAGTGGCCACCCTGAAAACACGCCAGTAACTGAAGCGCCCTCTAATCTGCATGCTGACTGTCACGATTTTGGCGGATTCTTTGACTGGCTGGCTTGTACCATAATTTAATTAAACAAAAAGTAACTTCTGGTGGGCTGTCAATCCAAAATAGGAGTTCACTTGTGTTATCCAGCCTGAGGTAATTTAGGACTTTCAAACTGTGTGTGAGAAAGTCTACATTGAGTTCACACTTTTATCATTTTTCTATGATGTCTTTTTCCCTCATTGCTGTCATGGATAAATATAGAATACATTATTTGGTGTTTGCACTTCTTTTGGGCCAATTATGAGAAAAACAAAGAAAGTGACAGAAGAGAAAGGGATTACAGAATATAAACAAGTGCAATGTATCTGTAATGGAATATAGAATGCTTCTTAATATTGTATATATTTATGGCAGTTCTTAGTGCAGACTTTTTTACAGCGTCACATTGGTATTCTATTTATTTTCATGCTTTTGTTTTTGGACAAAAACTTTTTTCCTCCGGAAAGTCATGTCCACTTCTGCCACATTTCTACAGCACCTCAAAGTATGCATCTTTGATAACATTCTGTTGTGGAAATTAAACTTTACATATTTTTTGAATAAAATTGCCAACTCCTTGCTTAGCATTTTATGGATACTAAATACTAAATACACACGATTAAGTAATTTTTTTAATTATTTGGACACTTTCACAAAATGCAGCTTAATTAGAAATTACACAATAAACGCATTATGTTTAAAATATAGATTTTCTTTGATGTTTCATTGTTTTCTTCACACATCACATAATATTTCACTTCACTGACCATGTTGTCTCCTTGGTTTCCACACTCGTGTTGTTGGGGCAAATTTGTTTGTTGTGGTAGAAATGAGGCCATAGCTGTTAGACTGTGAGAAAAAAAAAAAAAAAAATATATATATATATACAATGAAACATTTTGCTTATTTTTGTTTTGATTTTCATAGTTTTAAACATAAAATGTAATATTTTCATAACAAATTTTTGTAGTTTAAGATAGAAAGTCTGAGCCTGGAACAAGGGTAAAACAAAATTTAAAAGAATGCATTAAAAATGTATTAGTAATAAAAACAAATGCTCAAATTAAGTGTGATTAGGTGATCCATCTCATTATGCTTATTTTATACAAGGCACAAGCTATAAAGTTTGTTAGGATTGCTCATTTCATAATGCAAGAGAAGCCCCTTGTGTATCCATGTCTCCGCGGCCAATCTAACATGCTGGCTATGTCCTCTTTTCTATTTGCATCTCTCTGAGTCATGTATTTAATGTGTTTCTTTCCTTCTCGCTTTTATCTCTCATCTAGTTGGAGATAGCATCGGTAAGTGTCATGCAAAATAACGATGAACAGTGAATCTCTCCATGCATGATTACACATGCACAAACCCTGATGAACACACACACACACACACACACACACACACACACACGTGTGGGAACTACACAAGTGCGCACAATGCCGATCCAGACATCTCATTAAAAACACTCCAGTTATCAAAGGTCTGCTCTTGTTTTCCACTTCCAGAGTGTGGTCACTGAACACTGACGCTTGTGATCTTTCAGTTGGAATTTGTTTATTCGTTCTTGGGGTAATCTTGTTTGTTAAACCTTAGATCAAACCTTTAAGAAGACTTCTTGGATTATAATTCATGCTTTCTGAGGGCATACTTCAGGCCGCACGTGTTAAATGAAGCGTTTCTCTACTATACACACGGGTCCAGGAACACAATCCAGGCCAAGCACTGTTTCGCACTGTTTGGCTGTAGGTCATGCATCACTGCTGTGCCCACATTGTGAGCTCTTCTTCACAAGATCCTCCAGTCCTCAGCATGGGCCCGTCTTCCTGTCTCTATACGGGCCGCAGTTATCACACGGCCCAGAAAATGAGCTTGGCCTCCGATTCAGCCCATCACCGCTGCCCTCCTGGGGCTTCCCAGCATTCTTTTGAGAAACAGATGGGCAGGTTAATACCTGGGCTGTTTTTCGATGCTTCATACTATCTTATCGCAGGCTGGCAATACCCAGGGCAAAGGGATTTTACTGTCCAGCCATACCGCAAAAGCAGTAACTGTGTCATGGTGGAGGGCTTATCATGGTCTCAGCAGCCACACTCTCTACCTGGCCCTGTGAAGCTCAGGGAAGTATGCTTCTGATTTACAAATGCTTCTTACCGCTGGCACCATCTTGCCTCCAATGAATAGGCATCATTACCATCATTATTACTGGTTATGTCGTTGATGGAGGAAGACAATCGCTGTTGTGGGGTTGTTTTACCAGGGTGTTAGTGGAAGGTTCATGAGGTGCCAAGGGAGAGAATAATCTATTCAGCACCCTGTCGGGATGCAGAGCCTTCCTTTGTAGTTTGTTTTTTTTGGGTGGGCACAAGAGAGAATGGCGAATAATGGTTTCAGATGTGCTCGATTCTTGCCAACCACTGTCTGTTTAGTTTTGAATGATGCCAAATGCAATATAAAGCCTCTATAATTTATTTATTTCAAAGGCTATTTGCCTGAACCAAATCACTAAGTGCCAGACTGGCATGGTTATTATTATTAAAAATGATGAACATCCTGTCATGTTTTTGTTTCATCCAGCCGGAGACTGATTCGCCCTAACACGTCTTCTAATCCCTGTTGCCTGAGAGGTAAAACTTGGACAAAAGAAATTTTGATGTCAAACTGAATTTTCTGTTTCAAGAGCTTGACATTTCCTATCGCAAACTCTTTTAGACCAAATAAGTGACAATTGGAGATGTCATTTTGGCCTGAGGGCAGTGGTTTCTTAGACATTTATTTTTCACAATATTCCCTACCTGCAATATGCATTACAAAGGAGTGTTCACATAAAAAAAAAAAAGAAATAAATCGAAATTCTAAGCACACCTCAGGCATCTGTTCATACGAGTAAAAAACCAACAGGCATCTTTACTGAATTTGCTTGTATTTAAAGGCATAATTTGAACTATTCCCATGTTAACTTGAGAATGTTTTTGGACCACATTCTAGTTGAAACTCAAGCCACTCTGAAGGATGAAAATCATTTAATTAAGTCCCCATAGTTCATTAACATTCATACTAGGCCCCAGCCACAGATTATGTACACAACGCTGAAAAGCTGACAAGTGCTTTAATTCATAAGTTATTAACTTTTTAAGCACCCAATTACACCAACCGCATAACTTAAACTATTCCAAATCCACTGGGCTTTGTCAATAAATGTGTGTGGTCAATTCTAAGCTTCTTAAGCTGACAGTATAGATGAGAGAATGTGTTGGTTCAAATAACATTTTATTCAAGACAAAATGACACAACTGCCGTACTTCTGCAAACTGGCAAAAATATGCTTATGCTGAGCAAAAAAAATTGTCATTTTTTTGATGCAGATATGATTGCTGAGACACTGTGGAATATTTCCAGAAGCTGAAACATGGAAATTCGCTTTACAGACATTCTGTCTGGCTGTGTTTGGTGCATTTTGCTGATATTGTTTGTCCCACACAACTCATCATGGGTCAGTGAAAATGCTGGACAGCATTTGTTTTTCATGCTCACGTGGAGATCTATAACAGTGAAGAGAAAATTGTTAAGCTGCGCCTGCTTCGACAGATATGACAAACGGCGAAAAAGAGGTTTAGATTAAGTGCAGGTTTTGTATTGATCTCTGCATCAATTTTAAATTATATCCAAACAACAGAGCACTGAAATGATCTGAGAGTCTTAGTTCACACGACACTGTTTACAACGAAAAATGAAAAACTTTTTATGCGTTTTGGCCATTCATTAACATGACAAAGGCGGTTTGGCAGCCTGAAAATGCAAGCTTTTGAAACAGGGTTTCTTTATTCTTTATTCTCCATGTAAATAACAAAAAAAGCTAATTTGTGAAAACGGTGATGTCATGCGCATATGTATTATGTGTTCATTCTATGGGTGCATAATGGTTCTTTAAAAAATTACATTGCCGACTGGCAGGCATAACTGTGTTTTTTGTAATTGTTTGCAGATCATGTGAATGGGGAAAGGTTTGACAACACAAAAAATCTAAGGAAAAAAATATCAGGTGATTGGACATAATTGTCTATGGTTGGATATGATTGGTTCGTGCGATAAATCCTGCCTCTTTTTTCGTGCGCGTTCACAAATCGGTCTAAATTAACAAAATATTGGCTCTTTCACCAACAAACACGGAATTTTCCGTTATTTGTGAGAAAACAATTCGCTGCCAAACACGGAATTGTCCGTGCTTTCACTGTTGTTCGGTAGGGGGCGCTATGGCATCTTCTGAAAGAGTCCTGGTTCTCTGGATCAAAGTAGTACATGCGAAGAAGATGCAGAAACAAGTGATCTCATATGTAATCATATGCATATGTAAAATAAATCGCGATCATCCACATTAAACGGCATATAAATCAAAACTGCCAAATGTTACTGAAGGAAATGAGCTATAGGACTGTGAAGCTTTGGGGGTTTTGATGTACTCGATCTACTACATCTGTTTTCGATCATTGTTGTGAATCCTTTTCAGATGTATTCTTTGACAAAAACGTGATTTTCTCATCTTTTTGTTCAATGTTGCTTTTAAAAAAAAAACTTATTCAAGTGTTGATCAAAAAAGAGCATGAAGGTATAATAAAACAGGGTTTTTTGTTTAAATCCAGAGGGTCTGTTCAAATATTCATACAATAAAATACACTGGGGGGGGCATGAAAATGTTGTAAAAATGATCAAAAAAATGTGTCTGGCAATGAAGTTAATGAAGACTAATTAAAAAGCAAGTAAACAACTCATTTTAGATATCACCACTTTATGTCACGTCAAAATCAAAGTTGAAATGAACTGAAACATGATAACTGTGGGGGGTAATTAGTGAGCAATCAGCATGGTCAAATGAAAGATACATCTTTGCCTGTGATCAGTGTTCACTGAGCATGATAACTGATGAAAATAAGTTGACTAATAAAAAGAAAAGCTGAACATAATTTATTTAACCAGGAATGTGACAACATTAAGTGTGACTGGGACATGAATTTACATTTGAGATATAAATATACTCACAATTTTGTGAACTGCATAAACTGATTTATTGAAAAGTTCTGACTCTGAAGAATGATTAATTCACCAATTGACCGTTCGCAAAGACACCCCCCCCCCCCCCCCCATGAACCGATCATCTCTTCCATCTAGTTCATTTAGCATCAAATAAACATGAATGAACATAAGAAGGAGTGTTGTTTTAACCGCGGAAAGGCGTCAGTACACTCCGTTTTTCAAGTTCAAATCCTCCCATGTTAATACAATAACTCTCCTGACTGCTTTGTCGGACAAAATGGCGGATTGCGAAGTATGATTGGTCAGATCACCTGTCAATCAAGCTCCCTGCGAAGGGTCAATTGGGAGGTTTGGAGTGATTGTTTCCTTTACCACCCCATCTATCATACATAGCATTTGCATAAAGTATTCTACCATACTCCGCTCACATCATGTTGATTCCACGCGCAGAGTTACAAGAGATGAAAATGCGTCTAAAAACTTCACCTGCCTTTCTCCTTTGATCTGCTAATTCTTACCAAACTTGCCTGATGTGTCTTAATTTCCTCTCTTTCATGTTTGCTGGTTCTGTCACTAACGCACAACCCCCAGCATTCCCGAAACGTATGAGCAGCACAGACACTTTGTTTGTTATTCCCAACCCTTTCTCTGTTCGCCCACAGTTAGTAATGTGCAGTAGTGTGATAAAAGACAGCGAGGCACGTTGGCATTTCAAATGCAACGCATACTCTCACACTCTGCAGCAGAGCATTTGAAGAAGTGTTTCCTTTTAACAATGTCTCCCGAAGAGAGGGGTGGATAGTTAAAACGCAGCTTTACAAAATTTTCTCCATGGGGTCTTCTGTACCATCTAAAAACCTTTTAAATGTGCTAAGTTGGTGTATTTATTGATCCATGTGAATGGAACCATATATCTCTATGGCACATTTCTCATATGGCAGAAAATCATTCAATACTTTGACCTTTTCAGAACGAGGACCCTCTAGTGCCTGTGGCCCTTTGAGGCCACTCTGAGGTTACTAGTCTTTATTAAGGGTTTAATCACATTTAATCTAAAAAGAGTTATGTCAAATCTTGTATATCATTTATTAGAGACAAAATGGGCGTGGAATGAATTTTGTATGCAACACATAATGTGACAAAATCCCTAAGCAATATCATCTAGGTAACTTGTCATAATACTACACAACACACACACACACACACACACACACACACACACACACACATTCCATTTAAAGGAATGGAAATATCTGAATGTCACGACTGACAGATGTGAAAAGATATGAAATCAAGTATCCCAAAGCACTGTGTAATAAAGTGTTATATATTATATGTAAGATCAAAATAAGAACAGAAAGTGTAAGAGAAAATGTTAAAATGTAAATGAAAAGAAAATGTAACAAACATTCAGTAAACTTGAAATTTATATTCATCATAACTATATCATCAGAGGTATAATCATTGCTTTACTTCCTATACTAATGACATGATTTTTAAGAAAAGCAGGAACTGACAAAAAAATAGGAAACTGATGTAATGGAGTGGTTAATTGCAACATGAAAAAGATAAAGATATAAAAAGAAAGATAAAGACATTAAATGTAGACGTGTACAGAAAAGGTTATTAAACACATATACAGAAAAGGTGTATTACGGATATCTGCACTGAAGTGCTATTCAGTCCTAAACAGCCTGCATGTGTTTTCTTCCACAGTTCTCACATAATGTCAGATTTAAAGTGATTCTTTAGGACAGTGGTAAGTTGCAGCACAAGAGACTTAAATCCCACTCTAAGCCTGCTCCCAGCCCCGCAAGAGTCCAGAGCCCTAGACTTAAATCTGACGTGCAAGTGAATGGCCATCAGCCGAGCTCCTACTTTGACACAAATTTATTTGCTTTTAATCCTCTTAGGGAGTCCGAAAACTAGCCATTTCAAAGACAGGCCGAAAAGAATTTAAATTGCATACAAATGAGGCCTAATTCAGATTTCTCAGTCTGCTTGTCCCTCAGTGACCACATCCAATTTTCACCGTAATTTTATCAACTTGGGTGAAGCGAGTCATAGACGGAAAGAGCTAATATCTAGAAGCCACTCAGTCAAGCCAATGTGAGGACATTATTATACATTTACTTTTACAGATATAGAATACATTATGATTCATTCATGGCAAATGATTATATTTACAGATTATATTTAGTCATTGGCCACATATAATACTCCCTGAAGGGTTCTACCTATATACAGCATGTGTCGATTCAAAAGACATTTAAAGAAAAATGCTAGTTGGTATGGTTTTATGTTGTTAATGAGGGATAAAGGTCTTAAATCTAAAAGGGATTTGTTTTGCATTATGAAGCTAAGTACAGAGACTGACTTGCCTTTACAGAAACTTAACTTGACCTGTACTGTACAGCACTATTATTATCCCCCGCCCACATTTACTGTAGCAGATAAAGACATTTGTTTATGAGCAGAATGCTTATAATATTTCTATGGAAAGCGGACAGACAACAGCTAAAGTGAGACTAGGTGAAAAAAAACAAAAAAAAAAAACGTGAGATTCATAATTCCTTTTTAGTGAGAGGGGTGAGTGAAACAGAGAGCGGGCACAATCCAATAAAACTGCCCCAAATATGAGGAGTGGGTCTGAGCGCTGTCTCCATTCTCAAAGGAAGATGCTTCCCTGAAGGCATTTATCACCCATATGCTCAAATTATTGTTTCCCTATTAATTTGCACATTTATTCATTTTATAAGTCCCATATAGCTGTTAAAAAGAGAAAAACACATCGGACGAAATATAGTTTTTGGCAAATGTGCAGTTTTGTGCATGATGCTCTACAGCTTGCTCGGCCTTCGGAACTAAATAAAGAATGGCTTTCAAATCTCAGTTCAACTCCTGAATTTCACTTAAATAGAATTAACATTCAAATTTGGATATAAGAGAAGGGATTTAAAATTAATTTAAATTCAAACAGCAAAGTTCATCCAGACAATCTTTGAAAGTTTGACAAGTTTTGAAAAAATTTTTTTTTTGAAAAGTCTTTATGTCTGAAGGTTAATAGGCCTTACTCTAACTCTATAACCATATAAACACCATTCGCACTCCATCTCATTCAGTGGCTTCAAAGCTTGTGAATTTTGAATAAAATAATTCGCAGACCTTTCCATCACGCCACATTTTCACAGAAAGCGCACTCCCGCTGAGACACAGCCATGGAAATTAAATTATAAATTATTAGAGATGAATAACTCCATAACTTCATCAACATAATTTCTATTTCGGGGCAACTCACACTCGTTTTTGTAATCGCAGCCTTTTCTTACTTGAGATTGTTATTTGGTAACTTGCCACTGAAGAACTGTAATTGGTAACTGATAAATGCCCTATTGAATTCAAAGAGTAAACTTAAAGCCATCAATAAAAAAGAAGTACAAGCTTGCCTTGACCTTTTTTTCTTCTCTGATTTATACACACTTTAATACCAAGGGGAGGTTACAGTACATTGTGTTCCGTAAGTCTTGACAGTGGATTGAACTACATATACCCTTCACAGAGCCGCGATGACGTAATAAATATCCTTTATAAGAAAAGCTGAAAAATCGCCTGCTCATTCTCACAAGCACATGCCCCGAACATGATTGAGGCGCACAGATTAATGTCAAGATGAGTGCAGCGGAGACATTTAGAGATGAAAGTGCCCCGACTTAAATGTTGGCCGTGATTTCTAAGCACTTATTCAAGGCTAATGGAGGAGTGAAAAAAAAAGAAATACAGTGCACTACATTCTTTATGATTGCAAGAATAGTGTTGATTGGTGGAATAGTCCGTTTGACAGGCCTGCGCTCTCGATCTTTGCAGCGACGGTTCGAATCCAAAGATCACCAATCCCTGAAAAAAGCATCCTGTCAGCCATTATCACAAACAGCATTATCTCAGCTGGGTGGCACTCGTAGAGAAATCCTAGCATACATTTTCACATCTAAATGACCTGCCATTCCCTTGTCATATTTAAGTTAAACTGATTCTCCATTAATCAGCTTAGCCCCACATCCCAAAGGACAGGGAGATAAAGGGAATCTTCTGGAATCCTTGTCGTTACTCATAATGATTTTGGAATCCATAACATTTGTTAGAGGTTGTTTGACTTGCTGTACATGTTAATAAAAAGGTGCTGACTCTTGAGTGATGGCTAATTCCTTGTAATGTGTTTTCCAGGAAGTGACAGTGTCTGTGTTGCATCCATCAGCATATCCAATATGCATGGGGGGCGAATGGAGAGTCTGATGGGCCTAATGTATTATTTTGGCGGAAGCCTGCAGGCAGTAACGATTGACGGCTCTGAGGAAAGTTTAAATATGTAATTACACAGATGGATGGGTATTCTAACTTGCACAAGCTAATCTTAAGTCCTAGTAATTAAGGGCTTCTTTTCTATCTCATGCCTTTTTAATGTGACATTCTGATGTAAACAAGTGTTCTGCGTTTAGTAGATATTTTTTTGCACCATGTACATCTGCTTCTGTTCGGAGAAAACTAATGTTAACAATTGGAACCTTATTGTAAAATGTTATCACATTACATTAATATTATATATATATATATAAAAAAAATTACAATATAATAAACTATAATAAAAGTTGGGACAAAGCAGCCGTAGGAGCGATGGTTCATCGGGAAACATGGCCCTGGACATGAAGCAACTGCTAAATGCTAATAAGTGCACTTAAATTTCTTCAAATACAGGCCAAAATGTATTTATTTTTCAATGCAGAAACACAGAGAAGCCTGAATAGATCTAGAAATGGATGACAATATATCTTCAGAAGTATCACTTTATCTTCTGAACTTGGATGTCAGAATAATTCAAGGCATGCTAAGAAAATGTTCTTGCTCAGGATCTTTCAGGCAGGGGCATGCAAGTGTTTCATCAATTTTACCCTTGTTATTTTTAGCGTCACAGGCTACTAGAGAGCCCTTTGTCACAGCATTTATCTGTTCCAGTGTGACTGATGTCCATGTTTGATGACAGCCTGAAAAATACGTCCATCAAAAGCCGTACGCCACAGTTTCGCTCTGTCACTTGTTGATGGTTTGCTTGCCCAGGCAGCGTCCTTCTGTCTTTCTGTCACTGAGTCGCCAGCATGTCACGATGGCTTAGCAAATCACATTTCTGCATGCAAGGACACAGAAGCAGTCTCAACCTTCCATGTTACATGACACCTTTTCACTGCAGTGGTAACCAATAGTAACCATTCTTTAGGTTCGTCATATCTGCTAACATTCAATGTTACATGACTCGAGTTTATTGCGATGGGAATAGTAGTAAAATTAGTAAACATAAGAATGATCTATGAGCTTGATGCATGCTCCACATGTACTGAAAATCATTCAGATGCAGTTTATATTGGGTTTGGTTAACATTCCATGAAGATGAATTAACAATTGGATGTACATGGTTTCTATTAATTTTCAAACTGACTCACCGATTGCTCTTCAGAACAACCAGCGCAGATGTAAAAAAAAGAACTGATAAACATGTGTCTGACGCATGCTTGGTTAAATCGGTGCAATCAGATTTGATGTCTTAGTTTAAATGACATTTAGTTCTCAGGTTTGGAGTTCGATGTAATTTGCTGGATAAAAAGATTTCTTCCTTATTTGGAGTCATGATCCTTGGCCTCATACAGTTGAGCTTAAAGTATTTTGTCTTTGTGTCCCTATTATTCTAGAGCAAACAATGGGAGAAATTCAATCTGGCAGTTCAAACACTATACTTCTAAAAGTCTGATTTCTAGGAAGAATGTTTACATTGGGACTATTCTGGATTGATTGCAATCTGTGAAGGGCGGTAATTTTAAAATTAAGTCAGATTTCTTCCTCATGACAATTTGTTCTATTGTTTGTTTGATTCCCGTCACTGTCAACAAATACTTGCTATGATTGTTTCGAATAAAAAACGTCATTATTGAAAGCTACCTATACTACTATGAGGAAACATTTTGAGAACGTTTAAAGTGATTCAGCTGTATTAGTATCCTTTAGTATAAAGGCAGGTTCTGTGTATGTCACTGATCTAATTTTGTGTAAAACATAAGCTGTTTGATCATAAGCGCCATAATTATCAAGTTCCTTTTATACATAGACTCTCATTAATTAGTAAATTGTGTCTTCAGTGAATCGACAGACACAGCAAGAAGTCAATTTGCATAAACTACATTAATTTCAAAGGGACTCACAAAAAAAACTGAACAACAACTAATTTAATGAGAGAAAGTTTGTGAATCCTTTGATTAATTAATTCATTTCCCTGAAATGGGAGCTGGTCCTCATCTATGTTGTAATGTTAGATTAAATAACTAAAAATATATATTTTCCAAGTATTCTTAATTTTGCGGGGGAAACTGTAGCTGCAATTACAATCTAATAAAGGAAATATATAAATATTTGCTCTTAATTTGCAGATGGACCCTGAATTTTTCCATTACAACAAATGTTTTTCTTTTCTTCCACAGTCCGTAAACCCAAGTAGTAACCATTAGGTTCATCAGGTTCATATCTGCTCACATTACTTTCCAAGCTCTTAAGCAACTGAAGCATGCGTCATCAGAAGCATCTGGACATTTAACAGGCTTGAAAGGAAAAACGGTCCCACTTTATATTAAGTGGCTTTAAGTTACTATGTACTAACATTGAAATTAATAATTTGATACAATGGACTTATTGTGTACATATATGTTTTTACATTGTACTTATATTTTAAAAATACCTGCTTGTAATTACAGCGGTAATTAATTTATGTAATTACATTTGTAATTACACTGTTGACCTGTCCCTTACACCTTAACCCACCCTTAAACTTAACCATACCAGCACACCTGTCCCTAACCTTACCCGTATCACACCGCAATAGCAGCAAAAGTGTTTTATAATACAACATGAACACAATAAGTACATTGTACTTATTTTTCGATTTAAGTACATAGTACTTAAAGCCACTTAATATAAAGTGGGACTGGAAAAACTATAGGTTACCAAGAAAGAAAACTTTGTCCACATCTGTTTTATCTAATATAATACAGTTCTCAGCCTCTTCATTTCACTTTTTAACGGCCATCTCCTTCCTCTCTTTCTTGTTAAAATTTCCCTTCCTCATATTTTAGATGTCACATTTTTTTTGTGAACATTTCAATGTTTGCACACTCAATTCAAATGTATTAGTTTTGCAATTTTAACATGGAAAACCCTTAATAAAACTACTGACAGTCTTCTGAAATCATTTGATAGCTTTGTGAAAAACACACTGAAATTAAAGTCAAATCTTTATAATCACTTCAGTCATTCACAAAACCAGTCCACTCTAAATGATTTGATCATGAATCAGATTGATCCAGTTCTCAAGTCCTGACTCTGGGTGAGTAAATTATGACACAATTTACATTTTTGGATGAGCTATCCCCTGAATAATTCAGTTTGAAGCAGATCGTTTCAAGTAAACAAGATATCTCAGCATGTTCACCAAACAACCAATTTTTTTTTTTTTTTTTTGCGCACAGCATGCTGGTCTGTTACCCCCCACTAAACATCACATAAAACATATCAGTCAGACTGCCTGAATGAACAGAATGTAAATTCTAACAATTATTTCACAAATCTTTGAATAAGGTGTATGGGCAGCAAGCTTTAAATACATTACAAAACTAGTTATTTTATTTTTGAAAGTTCATAATTGAGTATATGTGCCTGGAACTATGCTTTCCTGCAGACAATAAACACAAGCCATAATGAATAGACATTGGTTGAAATTCAAGTGATGTTATCCGTGCTGCTTCTGCCCTTGTGAAGTACAGTGCGTAAACGTGTCAGTGTTATAATGCCGAAACGTCTTCCTCTGCGCCTCATTATCTAATTTACCGTAAACCTACCATACAGAACTTGCTCTTTTAAACCTCGCATTAAACCCTGTTGATGAGTCTTTTACTCCCTATAGGGTGAATGCAGAAACTCATTAAAATCCCCAGTCAGGGCGGAATGCAGAGTCACATTACGTAACGCTTATCTATATCTGAACTGGACAGTGATGTGTTCGGGGATGTGGAGACTGTGACACTTCGTTTCCAGCAGGTAGTGATTATTTTCCAGGCATCAGGATTTAATGGTGTTTGGCTCGCTCCAAGCGGGATGTGTTTCCGCACCCCTCTGACCTTTCCTGGTAAAAACAAATGGCACGCATCTGCTTCTGTGTCAGTTTACTGCTGATAGAGATGTTCTGTTAAGGGAACCCGAATCACCTATGAGCTTGTCCCCCAGGTCACACAGTTTAGATGCGACCTTCTCGTTGCCCCAAACCAATGGGTGCAGCTCCTCTCTTACAGATACTGACCTTGGGGACTAGAATAGATGCTGGCCACATACTATAGCAATTGGGCCACTGATTTTTCATGGCTCTATGGGCATTTTTAAAAAGACTTAAGTAGATGTTTCTATCAACCGTCCTTGAAATGAAATGTAAAAGTGTGCAGAAGCTTGACACTATAATGAATATGCAGCCTGAAAAGATGAATTCAAGAGTGTTATGAATGAAAAGATTTACAGATGTTCTGTTCACTGACATATACCGAGGCCAGATACGAATTCGTTCTTGCAACCCTTTAATATTTTCAAAGGACATGGCTCATGAATTTAAATGTTGATGTTCGATAAATCAAATTAAACTGATTTGCTTCAAGACAGCCAACTGCACTTGTAGTAAAGTCAGCTGTTTTTGAAACACATTTTGAATCCTGCATGGATTTTTTCTTGGTTTTATTCATTTATTTTTGAGAATAGAGCAGTTCAGTCATGAGATCTACACTCAAAAACAAAAGTAAATGTTCTTTATTGGCATTGATCGTTCCACGAAGAACCTTTAACATCCATGGAACCTTTCCATTGGACAAATGGTTCTTTATAGGGGAAAAAAAGGTTCTTTAGATTATTAAAAAGTTAAAAGGTATTAAAAGTATTAAAATGTTAATTTTTTATCCTTTAATTTCTAATGTTTAATATAAGATTTTTTGTAGAGAAAACAAGGTATGCCTATATTACTTGAGGAGTCTTTCATGTTTTGTTCTCGAACATATTTTACAATATCCAACAATCTCAAATATATGTTCAAACTCATTATTTTCTTTGATGTTTGCTTTGGTGGCATGTCAATAAAAAATGATGACGAAAGCAAATTGGTATTGATCATAATAGGTTTGCGGATGTCGAGGTTCAGTTTGCTTGAACAATAGAGGTTGTGCAACTAACCTATATTTTCCATTATCTGTGGCAACACAGAATGATAAAATGCAGAGATAAATCATCAATAACTCATCTAATTACCATCTTTTGTTCTTCATTATGTCACAAATGATAAATCAGCCTGCTGTCTTTGGGAAGTGAAAGTGAGAAATACAAAATTGTGCAGCAATGAAATCATGTCAAAATTTTCCAAACTCGCAAATAGGAATTCATAGGAGAATATAAATGCAGCAAAGTGCAGTGATATTTCAAACAAATATGTATATCCTGTCATTATTCACTCTCCCTTATGTTGTTGTTCCAAACTCTCTGAAAGAGATTTGGAAAAACATCAGTAATACTAATACTAATACATTTTATAAAGTGAATTTCCAAAGCTCAAGGTTGTCAGATTTTTTTTTTTTTGGTCCTACAATTAAAGTCAATGGGGTCCAAAATCTCATTTTATGGACAAAAACACCTGACAAATTCTTCAAAATAACTTATTTTATGTTCCACAGAAGAAAGCTATACAGGTTTGAAATGATATGAGTGTGAGTAAATGATGACAGAATTTTCATTTTAACTTAAAGCAACTTGATTTTAAAACACACAATGTTTTTAAAACCATTTTTGTAATTTCTATTGTACAACAAAATCTAGAGATCTCTTTAAACACTTTAACAAAAGGCCTTATTTAATTCACAAATTGAAAACCAATATTTAAAAAAAACCAGAGGATATTCCAGAGTGTCTTCTGGATTTTAGCACTGCAAACTGAACAGCTCTGTTCCCAGACGGCTGCTTCCTTTATTCCCGTGTCTTGTTACTCAGCCCACATGGTGAGAATCTCATTTCAATTATGTAGTCACCCAGAGAATGATAATGTCCTACAATCTCCGTTCTGAGCACGACACCTCTACTTTGCGACCTTTCTGTCTACTAAGCGCCCAAGGGTATAGATAATTACTGTAGTTGTAATTGCAGCAGGTGTCAGTGCAATGCTTTTGCTGCTGAGGCAATACGCCTAAAAGGTCATTTGTCATAATGAGGAACATTTAAATGTTTGGAGATACGCTGTGGCTTGAAAGCGCGTGTTGGAATTCCCTACAATTGCGAGCTTAATGGAGGTTATCCCTTTCACATTTATCTTTCGGAATTAATGTTAATTATGGAAACGATTGATTGGCACTGGTCCGTTATGGCTTATCATAATTGCTTTGCCATGCACATCTGACTGACAGCATTAGACAAATAGAAGGCGGTCCTGACGCAAAGTGCAACCGCAGCTGTATCTCGTAATTAATCACTAGACGTATAAAGAGTTAAGGCATGCTGTATGAGGAGGGCACTGAAGGGTCTGCTGCAATTAAACACGCATTTACAGTTTTGTGAAAGCACCAATTTTTTTTTTTTATAAACCAGAGTAATTGCACGGCAAGTGGCAGCAACTTTGTTTCAGAAGATCTTGCTTTAAATGGGAAATGTAAAAACCTCTAAAAGCCTAGCTTTGACTTTCTCATTCTCTAATGACTCGGGCGCCCTTGCTGTTTATTGTATTTTACCACACGGGTCCTATTTGCTTCCCCTTTGAAAATGAAGACGCTAATTAGTTCCCATTGCTTGTAATGCCAGAGGAAATGACATTAGAAGGATTATCAGATGGGGTAGAACATGCTTTGCCTCATGGAATCATAGCCACAGAACTTTTAAATGATTTGCATTCATTTAGATGCTCCATTCACCTAGAGCAAGTTTTCTGGAAGATTATCGTGCGTCACAATGGTCTACTAATGAACAAACCTTGCCGTGGGATCTTATTTAAGAAGATGAGACATTTTTCTGATACTTGATTATCACGAATGGTCGCCTGCCCAGAGCCAACATAATAAGCCAGTTCTTCAGAGATCTTATCAAAGAATGGTTTGCGCTAGGCGTATCACGACACACAGAGGTAAAAAGAAAGACACGGAAAAAAAAACCTGTCAGGTGCCACTGGTTTGTCTTGTTAATGTAATTGGGTCACAAATTTGTAACATTTAAAAATTGTTACAAAAGAAAATTGTTTACAATAGTAAAATCCAATTCATTAGTTATCTGTCAGTAATCTTAGTCATCCATAAGCATCCAAAAAGTCTTCCCTAGAGTTGGTGAGGACAATTACTGCACCTGGATAAACAATGTCTGTTTTCTCCACATCTGACACTAAGTCAGTAAGACTTGAAAAACTTACGTCTGCGACTAGGCTGCACCTGACAATAAACACTTCCCCTTTCCAGGGTTCATTTTCATCAGAAACGGCAGTCTGGGGACATACTGAGCTGCGTTTAATAGGCATCATTTTCCATATACATCCCTCTTCAATCAGTAAAGCACCACTGCAGGGTGGCTGAGCAGCCTTGTGTTTTTTAAGTAGCCATCAGCATTTGGCACCATACTCAAAACTCAAGACAGGCGTACAGCACAAAGTTTAAATGACTTTCCACAGACGTTACATAATTACGTGCTTGAAATCGCAACTCAATGTTGTCTCTCATTTAGTGATGCACCGTTTCAGGGATGCTTACTTTGTCCATGTGGTTATGGACATGTTTCGGTGGACTCCAAACAAGGCTTAAGGCGTATTGACAATTAAAGACCATTTAAATGGTCATAGCGGTTATTTTTGACTGACAAGGTCTTACAAAGTTGAACTTTAAGGATTTTTGTTATAAACAGCAAAAACAAAGAAGCAAAAATAAATAAGAGTGTGAAGCAAATTTCAGATCTCTCAAGATTAATCCCATAACTGACAGAGTCAGTGGAATACATGGATAAATCACATTTTAAAGCTCCACCCAAATGCCAGCAAATTCTTCAAACCATAGTATTTCTGTTTTTTATCTAGCAAGCCTCAATGCATTTAAATAGGATGTTTAACTTTGCTGTATCAGGCTCCGGTCTCTGGTGTGGTGGGATGTGTCATTTACAGCCATCATGGTAACATTTTTCACTTAGTCAACTCAAAAATTTCCAATTACTTTCCCCTATATGCTGCCTACAAGGTAAAACACACAAATTATCCGCTATATTACTGGATTTAGTCTAAATAATAATAATAATAATAATAATACAAATAATAATTGGATAAACATGACGAATTGTTGCATGAACTCGGCCCTAAATTGATTTTATTTGTTTACCAAAACTTGGCTGAGAGGAATAAAATATGTGTGCAGACATTCTTGAATGAATACAAACTTAAAGTCACAGTGAAATTGTAATGGTCAATTCTTTTTTTTTTGTGGAAGATTGCAGTGTTTATTATAAATGGTTTATATATAATAATAATTTGACAATAATAATAATAACAATATATGACCTGGCTCTTTTTAATGAGTCAGTCAAAAAGATTCACGAACTGCTTTGAAATATCGAGTGACTTAAGGGTTTGAATCAGGCTCACTCAGTCAGAGCCATTACCGAGATCACAACTAACTCCCTCACTGAAACAGAAAGCCACTTTCAGTTATGTCTGATGGTTGTTTACTGACAGTATTAACAACATAGTTTTGTTATTGTAATAAATGAATAATGGTAAAAAAAAAAAAAAAAAAATCATGTTTCATTTTCAGTTGAAGAGATACTTCTCCTCTGGAAAGATGAATGTGTATTTAAAATGGGTAATTTATGTAGTAGAAATGTGACATATTTTTGAATTTGGAGCCTTCTAGACTGAGAAAAGCCAGAAAATGTATTTTTGGCTCATGTGGATGAAAGACAACAACTCCCAGAATGCACTTGCTTTACTGCCCTACGAGGCCACTCCGAAGCCACGCCTACGGTAAGAGCGCAGTTAGGCTACTAGGCTAGGCTACAACTAGGCTAGGCTACTAGTTGACTCAAAACTTAAAAGAGGCCGTTTTATCGTGAGTCTCCGTGACAAGTCTGCCCGGGATTGTCCGGAATTGGCCCAAGATGTCCGGGATTCGGCTTTTGCATTCTACAGTCGCCATTCATGATGTTTACTGTGCCGAGCAGGACAAGGCTAGGGCCGGGGGAGAACGACGCGTGATTACTGATGAGCGGCACCTGTGAGATGCACCGGTTTTGTAGGCTATCTTTCAGGGAGGAGTGTGAATTTTCTTAGCAATGCTAAAATGCACATCAACCGATCACTTGTTTAGCGTTCAGATTCACCACTTGGAATGAATTCAGTTAGATTGAAACAAAAGGTGTGCATGTAAACAATGAATGGCAACTGTAGAAAGCAAAAGCTTTTTTTTGGACATTTTGGACGATCTCGACGGCCGGACATGTCCGGGAAAAAGGATGTATGGTAACCCCTACTACTCAGCTTTCTCCACAGAACAAGAGCATGTTAGCTTAGCTTCCGAAAAAAAGATGGCTGACACTATTTGTACATTCTGTGAGTGAGATCACACCCTCTATGGGCGGGTTGAAAACGTGCGGATCTAGCGCCTTATACTGGCCAAAAAATCCTCAGATGACGCAAAATTACGATTTTAATTTCATAAATATCAGAGATAAGTATATAAGATATGTAACTGGATGAGCCAAATAAAAACATATTTCAGAAAGAGAAGTCAGAAAAGACTAAAATCATAATTTGGACAAATGATAGCCATTACTTAAAACTGTTTGTGAAGTATATTGTGTCAAAGCATTCTCACAACACTACTAGAAATCATTTGAGAGACTTCTCCAGTGGCAGCAGTTGAAAATAATATATTATAACAATCAAAGTCCAAAATAAATTGTCTCCATACCCTCTTGTTTAGTGGCCATGGAGATACAACTACCCCTAATAAGAAAACACTGACTGTGGGCTATTCGGGTAATAGGTTTTAAAGGACTTGTTACTGCAGGTGTATTACTGCTATAGCAAAGTAATTGCACCTTAATTCTTGTCTTCTTCTTCTTCTTTTTTGTCACGTAACAACACCACTAATTAAGACTTGGACTCAAGAACTCAAAGGAAAAAAGGTTTGTAAAATAAAGTAAAACAAAATAGAAATAAAATGTATAAAAAGTTAGACCTTATATATGTATTTATACACATTTACACTCACAATATCTAATTAATATCTTACACACACAATATCTAATTAATATCTTACACTCACAAAATATAATTACTATCTTATATGTATTGTTTATATTGTCATTCAGGATATACTGCATTACAAACGAAAAAGGGTTTGCTGGCTCTAAGCCTCTAGATACTAGAAGTCACATGACCTAAAATATACCACCATTAGAAGTCCAAAAGCAAGTTTTCATCTGTCAGAGTCCACAAACCCCCTGTGACACTGACAAAAGAGACTAAACAGCTGAGCTAGGTGTTGCAGCCCCATTCGGCTCAGCTAACTTCAGCTTGTGATAGACCAACAGATAGAACCCCACCACCTCCCTCACCGTTGTCTGCTAATGGCCTTACGGGGATGTAGCCATCTCACAGTGCCACGGACAATAATGTCCCCACTTCTTCTTTAGCCTCCAAAAGGGACTCGGCTAGTAAAGTTTCTAAACCTCCATGGCCATCCACACAATAGCGTCATCCATCACAAACAGTCCCTTTGACGCAACACATTCTGTTGCACTGTAGTCACCCAGAGAGCTATTGTAGCGATAGAGTCTTTTAAATATGTCTTCGCCAAAATTGGAAGGCAAATAAAAACCTGTGTTCTGTGAATACATCTGTAGGTTGGAGAATCAAAATGCCTTTTGCACAAAAAAGATTTAAAAGGATGTCTGTGAGCTATCATCTTTACTTATGCTGAACAAATGTAGCCATATACATGAAGAAAGAATCATGTAGTGACGCTATCATGTAGTGACGCACAAGAAAGAAAGAAAGAAAGAGAAAGAAAGAAAAAGAAAGAAAGAAAGAAAGAAAGAAAGAAAGAAAGAAAGAAAGAAAGAAAGAAAGAAAGAAAGAAAGAAAGAAAGAAAGAAAGAAAGAAAGAAAGAAAGAAAGAAAGAAAGAAAGAAAGAAAGAAAGAAAGAAAGAAAGAAAGAAAGAAAGAAAGAAAGAAAGAAAGAAAGAAAGAAAGAAAGAAAGAAAGAAAGAAAGCAAGCAGCCCAACTTATTATCTGACCCGGGAACTTTCCAACTTGCCCAGAAAAGCACAAGTTGTGAGAAATCAAGATTAATAAAAACGAAACATGGAATACAATATGCCACGTTGGTGTAAATTGTTGGTGTTACAGGGCTTGCACTTCGGTGTTGAATTACGTGTATTACGCTTAATTTGACTAATTTCCTCAGATTTTGTGCTCAGATTAATACTAAATTGAGTTATTTTTCGCTACTTATTGAGCTTAAACAGTCAAATACACACAAAACAATGTAAAAATGACGGTCCTGGTGATATTCACCTAAACACAGTCGGTTATGTTTTAAGTGAACGTAAACAGTTAAGAGAAAATTGCATGTGGAACAGTATAATGGATCCGTGCATCAGGTCTTAAAGTGACAGCAGCCTAATGTACCTGCTGCCAAATAATGAGATCATATTAAAAATATCTATATGGCAACTTTTCCCCATGGTACCGATGTCAAAATTGTGACTTTTAATTAATCTTGATTTCTCAAAACATGTGAGCTTCTTATATAAGTCGGAGTGAACTGTAGCGCTTATAGAGTGTCATGAACGTGCGCCATGCACAGAAGACCATTGGCTATGGTCAGGATTTTTGTTAAATAAAACATTACATTTTGGTTTATTTTTCACCAAACCCATATACCCCCACTACACTTGTAATATACAACATGTGTCAGTGTCACATGGGACCTTTTGGATACTTTTGCACATATATATTTTTAAAACTTGATGTTGGTTGCTCTTCACTGCCATTAAATGGACTAACATGAGCAGGACATTTTATTTTTATTTCTCTTTTTTGTGGTTTTGTGAAAAATGAATGATTAAATTGTGCTCTATAAAAGTACACTTGTTGTCTTGGTAGCCAAGAAAGTGTGACACTTTGGAACACACTGGAATGTTACATACTTGCAGAACTTTCCATACCACAAGCAAGGCACAAATACCGCAGGCGTTGACTTTAATTCCGATACTGGGAGTCATTTTAAGCGGATCTAAATGGAGTGAGGCATATTAACATTTGAAAGACATCTAAACGACTAACCCAGGGAATCAAATCCAATGAACTGTAGCGATGCTGTTAAATGTTACGTTACGAAACACAAACCCATCAGAATAACGATGAGTATATTGGTTAATATAAGTCGGTAATCATGCAATGGGTTCGTAATTGGAATGTATCTGACATTGATAAAGGACAAATAAAATGGTCATGCTTGACCTGTAGCTGCTGATAAAAAAAAGCAAATGTTCAAATAGCAGTTAAAGGTTATCTATTCTTCCCGGATCTTTTCATTTGGATAATCGTCAAGTTTCAGTCAAAATATATTTAAAAAATCTCTTTCTTTCTTTCTTTCTTTCTTTCTTTCTTTCTTTCTTTCTTTCTTTCTTTCTTTCTTTCTTTCTTTCTTTCTTTCTTTCTTTCTTTCTTTCTTTCTTTCTTTCTTTCTTTCTTTCTTTCTTGTGCGTCACTACATGATAGAGAACCATGTCAACTTATACAGGTTGCAAAAATTCCACAAAAATAAAATAATTAAAAAGATAACAGTGAGTTTAATGGCTGAGGTGTTTATTCCTGACTGCACACAGATTCCAGCATTTAATGGGCAATTCTACTTATCATATCTGGTGATCAGATATCTGAATATAGCATCTCTTATGTTAATTGGGGTCATCTAACAAACAGTAACAAGTGTGTGTTGATAATCTGGTTCTGAGGGCACTTTTGAGTGAAACAAACAGCTACAAATTAGAGCTTTGAAACAACAAAATGATAAGTATAATTCTTCAGGCAAAAGTAATTTCTTGTATTAACTACAGCAGCACTGGGGTATTTCACTACCTGTGTTTGCAGCATTCCTGGCCAGAACACATTCAACATGCAGAAGAGTAAATTTACACACAAATTTTTAAAAAAAACTATCTTTTGATACTATCTGCATTAGAGGGAAATAAATAAATACAATAACTAACCAGCAAAATTGTGTGCTGCAGATTCTATAAAAACCTTGTTTGTATGGGTTTACCTAATCAGTACATGCTGATAGCAGACGAGACGGCACACTCCTTACACAGCTGAAACCGAAATGGATCAATAAGCAGCACCAAGGAACAGGACAAAATGGAGCCATTGCAATTGTAAAATCTCATCAATGTTTAGTTTCCAAGGGCACATCTACCGAAGATGGGAATATTGGCACATCAGGCAAATGCTGTTTCTATTAGTGATCAGCATTCACTGATGTGATATGGGAGAAATCTTCATCAGAAGGCTCAATTGAGTCTTAACATAAACTGTTTAGCATGTTTCTCGGTTTGAAATTGAAGGTTTTCAATCAGCCATGACCTTATTCAGTAAGATTATAACACCAATTCATACAGTGACAAAAGTTTATCTAATGAGACCTTGTTTCATTCATCATATGTTGACTGCATGACTTTTATTTTTTGCTCAAGGCCATATCAGCAATGGGCTGAATTAGGTTTCACTACTTCTAATTGTCTCCAGTGTTTATTACATTCAACAATGCTATACCTAGGGTACAACAGGGCTAAAGGACACCGGTATATGGACACATTTTGTTTTATTTTCCTCTAAACCATTATATGGCACAAAAACTCACCTCACATGTTATAGATTTATGAAGCAAATGTGAATCATTAAACCATCAAATTTTACAGACAATGGTTAATGATTTCCTGTTTTGTTCAAGGTAATTAAATGATATATTTTTTCATAACTGAGGAATATGGGAAAGCATTGGGGTAAAAAGCACCAGTATTGTTGGGGCTGAAGGTACAATTGATGTGATGATAAAAAGCTGGCTGACTTTTCCATTTGTTGACATGATATGTCATGATTAAAGTTGGATTTAGTTGGATGTCTAGATTGGAGATATATCACCACCTTTACAATCTTTTAATTTTCTTCTGTGTGGGCCTCTGAGTGAGTTCATGTAGTGTAACAGCGCAGCGCTTCTGGGTTGCACGTCAGAAGGTAGGCTCACTATTGGCCGACTTCTTTTTTTAAATGAATACTCAGAATGGTAGAGCCTGCTATAGTGACAAAACACACTGATTGTTCCACATACAGGGAAGATATTACCCAACACCTCAGAATATGATAATTTGCACGATATCAACCCATTCATGCTAAATTTAGATTCAATTGTGCAGATACAACGCAAGGGGATAGGACTGACTTACGCTTTATGCATCTTTAATTTTCTCATTTGAGAACTAATTACTGAAACCTATGCTGGCGATCAACCTGTCAGTCATTTACTTTTTGCTTTGTATGTTACATAATACGTCAATGAATTTCACTCATGAGTTGATAATGGTTGGTTTATCAATCTTTTGTCCTATTCATCTCATGAAAACACATCTCATTATAGTGAGTCTGATGCAATTAGGATGACAACTCCTGCAGAAAGTGAACAGTTAGCATTCTCAATAGTCAGTTACTTGACTGGGGAAGAAATCTGCCACCTTTTCCAGAAATGACTCCTGTCAATGGAGAAAGACATTAGAATTCAGGGGCCGGGATTGCGAAATTCTCCTTAAGAAAGAAGTTTATTTTCTTAATATATTTTTCTCAAGAAAATAATTACCCAAGACAAACCTAACTTTAATGTTATTTACAATGATTTTTAAAAATAATATTTTTAAGAATTTAAATTCTACTTAAAGGTGCTGTATGGAGTTTTCAGCGGCATCTAGCGGTGATGTTTCAGATTGCAACCAATACGTTTACAAGCGAGTGCTCGTGCGCGTGCTTTCTTTTGTTTTTTATTATTATGTGGAGTCTGTGTTGTGCTGGTCGTTTAGCTATTAGTATTAGCAGACTCCATGTCATAAAGTTGCAGTGTCGTCGCTGTTGAGTGCAAAGTCGACGAGGCGAGAGGCGAGGCGCTCGGGAGCGCGCATGCAGGTCTCAGTCACGTCACTGGATTTCGCGGAAAATCCGACCCGGAGCCTCCCCATAGAAATAGGAATACTTGCTTTCAGAGGTAATAGCTAAACCCGCCAAGTGGATCATTTTATTGTGAGATTACAACCCCTTCACACACAGGCAATAAAAAATTGATTCATTTTAGTAGAAAAACTCCTTACAGCACCTTTAAGTTTTGTCTCAAGAACAATCTTAAAAAAAAAGATAACATTCTTTGTAATAAAAATATGGTAACACTTTACAATGAGGTCTGATTAGTTTACGTTAGTTAATGCATTAAGTTAATTATGGAAGTAAAATAATGCCAAATGTTTTTGAAATAAAAAAGCCTGTTGAATTGCACTACTTAAAAAAAATATGTCTTGCATTAACCATGCTTGCATTTTTATGGGCTGAAATTCAACATGGTTGTATATTTAAGCTGTGAATATTTAAATTCAAAACATTTCAAACACATTTTCATTAATAAAAATTCAATAATCCATATTCACCTTTCATTTTTCACTTCCAAAATATTAAACTGTTTAAAAATACAACCTATAATATTCAACAGGCAATTTTCGGTCGATTCTATTTCACTTTACCAATTCGCTTCCACAAATTCAGTGGTTCAAATTTGACAGTAAATTCAACATTGACATCCAGGAACTGCAGGAAAAGCAGTATATTACCGAGCATAATCTCAATCTGCTGTTAATCAACCTCACCAGCAGGGTGTGCAAGCGCGTGTTGACGAAGACTAGAGCAACAGTTACAGCAAGCCATTCATTCATAAAAACTGATTTATAGAAATGTAAGGGTATTTGTGATTATTATGAGGGCTATTTTCATGTTTAATTCAGTGTCTTCATGGTCCCTGTGTAGCCTATGCATCTAACTGCATCCTAGTTAGATGACCGTAAATGTAATCTAAATGTAAATACTTACATTTAAAAAATAATTTACAATGTTAGCTAATATAATTTTTTTTGATCTCCATTACTACACAGCATCATTTATTGTTGTGTAGCCTATCTCTAAATGTATTTTAATAACATCTATGTATAATGTATCCATTCAATGCGAGAAGAATACTCTCATATTCAGGGGAAAACAAGCCAAATGATTTGGCACCAGATGTGTTGCGTGTGATCGAAGCTTTCCTCTCATTGGACTGATGGACGGGGTCGGTTTCTTGGCAGCGGACTGCCGCACACACTCTGTTCATGCAGTGGAACACAAGCCCCCGCCGAGCACAGATCAATAACACAGACTGAGATTATTGCTAAAGTGGGTCTCCTGTCAAGTGTAACAAACACTTTGCAATTATACTTCACACAGACGTATCGACTGGAGAGGTGCTGTTGCGTATCACTTGTTAGCAGAAATCAGAAGCTGATGATCATTAGACAGTTTAATGAGCTCTATTAAAACAGCATAATACGATGGCCTGATTCATGGGTAAATGATGAACATAGATGCTGCATCTGAAATGGAATCCTTCAATAGAGTAGTATGTCCGTATGCATAGCATTAAAAAAAACATTAGGCGGAAAGAACCCGGATTACTTACTTCTTCCGCTGAGATTCTGAAGCATATGGAATCGATGGACACTCTACTATCCCATGAGGCCACGGGAGAGGGTTTGTGAATGGCGGTGAAGGAACACAGATGCTGGCCACGTGACAGTAGCAACATGGCGGACATGGTACATCCGAATATTATTCATACTATATAGAATGTACATTTTTAAATGTCGAAAATAATTTTAAATTCAAATATAGTACCTACTAAGAAAGTATGAGATTTCAGACGCAGCAAGAGTCTTCATGATCACAAGCGGCTTGACATCAGGGTCAACGCACACTTTCTCAAACGCCTTAAAGTTGAATGTTAACCCACCTCATCTTTCTCCAGACCATATTTCCTCTATTTGTTCCAAGTGGTTTACATGCCACTGCAGATTTCTGGACATCCAAATAATTTATCCGTAAGTCATTGTGGCACTGTGAGGGGAAATAAACAGAACTCTCCGTAAAACTGTCACAAGAATCTGCTGAAATGTTGACAGAAATGGATACGACATACTCATTATCCGAGCATGTTAGGACAATGTGCCTTTAGCGTGGGGACTTGGAAGACAGAAAATCCCACAATTCGCTCTTTGCACATAAGAATCAAATCTTCATTTCCAGGTTTTCATGCTCGGTGCTTATGGATTCCATCATTTTGGCAGCTCAGCTGTACTTGCAGTGATTGCAATAGTCCACATATATTCCCCTCATGCCTGTACTATTTAGAAATTCCATTTGATTGACAGCCAATAGTTTCTTGTGAGTCTGCATGCTAGCAGGGGATGAGGAGGCAGCTGTCATGCTGCTCAGTGACCAATCTGTCAAGACTGCCTTATATGCCGTTTCAGTCTCTGCAAAAGTTCCTTTTCCTGTAAGTACAAGTATCATTCATTTATTTGAATTTCAACGTTTTCCAAAATTTGTTCCAGCATGAAAGAACATCATTTTTTTGTAAATGCAACCCTGACTTCAGAGAATATCTAACTTATTATTTGGTTGAATTGCCCAGTGACCTAGAAGAGTATTTTTTTTATAAAATGTGCACTCAACAGTTTTGTCTATATATCACTGTTAATCTTTTCTGTTCACCTAGGGTTAGGGTTAAGATCATTTACACACATATTTTACATTGATATTTTTCACAATATCAAAAACAGTCAAATAAAAAAGTACCAAGACGGTAAGACTACCGGTATTCAAAAGTTTGGGGCCAGTAATTTATATATAGACTTTCAGTCACATGCCAGTATCACCAGAACTATCTGCAATCAAGAGACTCAACTGCTGATCACCTGTGTCATTCAATAAACTCATTCATATTTTACCTGTGTTTGCTATCTTCTATGACAGTGATATTATTTCACACTGCATTTTTCAGTATTTTTAAATAAATTATCAATTATCAAATAAATTCCCCCTCAGTGAGTAGAAACAACTTTTTTAGTATTTTACAATATGTGAGAGGGCCACTTTTCTTAAAGGAGAACTCCGGTCAATTTTAACATTGAGCTAATTTTTTTGTACATTTGGAGTGCTGTCAATACAGAAATACAGAACAAAAAAATACAGAACATAAAAATGATGTTATTTCAGCCAGCGCAAATACCTGTATTTATTTACATCCTGTTTTCGGTCGAAAATAGTCGATTGTCGAGTTAACGCGCGTGATCATAGGTAACTAAACCTAGGCGCGTGAACTCGACAATCGACTACTTTGGACTTCGACTGAAAACAGGATGTAAATACAGGTATGTGCGCTGGCTGAAATAACATCATTTTTATTCATATCTTTCACATCTAATTCAATTCAATTCAATTCAAGTTTATTTGTATAGCGCTTTTCACAATACACATTGTTTCAAAGCAGCTTTACAGAAAATGCATTTCAAAAATATACATACAAAAATACAGTTAGTTAATCATGAAATTTAGGGCATAACATATCGCCGGCGTTGGGTCGTCTCTTCACAGGCGTCGAGTCGTCTCATCACAGGCGTTGGGGCATCTGAAGTCTCCATGAGAGGCTGGATACATAACTGGAGCTGACGAACTCTATTTGAGTTATCTCGGGACAGGCGTCCCGAGATAACAACAAAAAAGGCAGATGGGAAATAATTAGCGTAGCTGCTGTTCATAATATGAATGCATTTGATCTGATTTAACTGTAGTATAAAAGGTATGAGATGCATCATGTGAATGCTTGGCTAAAGAGATGCGTCTTTAATCTAGTTTTAAACTGGGAGAGCGAGTCTGAGCCTCGGACAATATCAGGAAGGCTATTCCAGAGTTTAGGAGCTAGATGTGAAAACGCCCTCCCTCCTTTAGTGGACTTAGATATCCTAGGTACGACCAGAAGCCTCGAATTTAGTGATCTTAAAGAGCGCGATGGATTATATGGCGATAGAAGATCTCTTAAATACACAGGAGCTAAACCATTTAGGGCTTTATAGGTCAGTAACAATACTTTGTAATTGATACGGAACTTAATAGGTAACCAGTGTAGAGATGATAAAATTGGTGTTATATGATCATATTTTCTTGACCTAGTAAGAACTCTAGCGGCTGCATTTTGGACTAACTGTAGCTTGTTTATTGAGGATGCAGGACAACCAGCTAATAGAGCATTACAGTAATCTAGTCTCGAGGTCATGAATGCATGAACTAACTTTTCTGCATCAGAAACTGATAGCATGTTACGTAGCTTAGCAATGTTTCTAAGGTGGAAAAAGGCTGTTCTTGTGACATTTGAAATATGATTTTCAAAAGACAAGTTGCGGTCTAGTATAACACCCAGGTCTTTTACTGTAGAGGATAAAGTAACAGGACGTCCATCTAGATTAAGGTTGTATTGTAAGAGGTTTTGTGGGCAGTTTTTTGGACCAATCAGTAATACCTCCGTTTTATCTGAATTTAATAGAAGAAAATTACACGTCATCCAATATTTTATATCTTTAACACACTCTGTCATTTTAGATAATTTAGTGTTATCATCTGGTCTAGATGAAATATATAATTGAGTGTCATCAGCATAACAGTGGAAACTTATTCCATGTTTTCTTATAATATTACCAAGTGGCAGCATATAAATTGAGAATAGCAGGGGGCCTAATACAGATCCTTGCGGCACTCCATAATTTACTGACGTTATCTTTGATTTTTCCCCATTTAAATGGACAAAATGGTAACGGTCTGATAGGTACGATCTAAACCAGCTTAATGCCTGTCCCTGAACACCAGTGTAATTTTGAAGTCGATCTAAGAGTATTTTATGATCTATAGTGTCAAACGCAGCGCTAAGATCGAGTAAAACTAGTATTGAGATACAGCCTTGGTCAGAAGCTAAAAGTAAATCATTTGTAATTTTAACCAGCGCAGTTTCTGTGCTATGATGTGGCCTGAATCCTGACTGAAACTTTTCATAGATATCGTTTTCTTGCAAGAAAGAGCACAATTGAGCGGACACAACTTTTTCAAGTATTTTAGACATAAATGGAAGATTTGAAATGGGTCTGTAATTTGCTAGGTTATTTGGATCTAATTGTGGTTTCTTAATAAGAGGTTTTATAACTGCTAGCTTGAATGTTTTTGGAACATGTCCTAAAGATAAAGACGAGTTAATAATATTGAGAAGAGGCTCTTCCACTACAGGTAACACTTCTTTCAGTAGTTTAGTGGGTATTGGATCTAATAAACATGTTGTTGGTTTAGATGCAGTGATAAGTTTATTTAGCTCTTCCTGTCCTATAGTTGTAAAGCGCTGTAGTTGTTCTTGAGGGGCGATAATTGAGGCTGAATCATAAGACGCTGTCAAAGATTGTACATTTACAATTGTGTTTCTGATGCTTTCTATTTTCTCAGTGAAGAAATTCATGAAATCATTACTATTAAAATGTAACGGAATATTTTGTTCAGGTGATGTCTGTTTATTTGTTAATCTAGCCACAGTGTTAAATAAAAACCTTGGATTGTTTTGGTTATTTTCTATTAGTTTGCGGAGATGCTCAGCCCTGGCTGCTTTTAGAGCCTTTTTATAACGTGACATACTGTCTTTCCACGCGATTCTAAAGACCTCTAAATTAGTTTGTTTCCATTTGCGCTCTAAGTTACGAGTTTCTCTCTTGATAACATGCGTAGCACTGTTGTACCATGGTGCTTTAGTTTTAATCTAATGCAGTCAGATTCACTCGTGTTCACTCTGAAGGAATCACTCAACATGGCTGGGCACTTGTATGACGCATCAAGGATGTTAAGAGGCTAAAAGCAGGTTTAAAACTTGCCCCATTGAAGGCAACAGGGTGCAAATTTTAAAAAGAGGATAACACGGTGTAGGCAACACTGATTTGTGTCGTTGTTCTCTGTATTGACAGCACTCCAAATTTACAAAAAAATGACCTCAATGTTAAAATTAACCGGAGTTCTCCTTTAAAGCGGTGGTATAATGCCCTTTTCACAAGATGTAAAATAAATCTCTGATGTCCCAAGAGTGTGTATGTGAAGTTTTAGCTCAAAATACCCCACAGATATTTTTATATAGCATGTTATAACCAAATTTGTCACTTTTTGAGGGTAAGCAAAAACGCCTCGTTTTGTGTCTGTTCCTTTAAATGCAAATGAGCTGCTGCTCCCAGCACAGGGGGCGGAGCAACAACAACTTGTGTCCTTTTACCTCACACAGACCTGAACTGAACATTTCAAAAACAATTAGCCTTTTATGTTCAAACCGGAGTCAGAAAGATGAAGAGACTCAAGAAGTGACAACATCTAGACAACATTTCTGAATGGTTAGTTGATGAATTTATGTAGCTTATGTGTAGTTATCTTCTAGTCATTGATTAGCATATTCTGTCTTGATAATCTAAATCGCATTCCCGGGGGCGGGTTTATGTCAATTTTAGGGTTTGTGATGTCACTAACCCGGGAGGAATGTTGTGTAGCCCCTACCAGCCGTTTGTTAGTCCTTAAAATTGTAGTCCAATTTCTTTAAAAGAAAATATCTCCCTTTGCTTTGAACTTTAAGCGTCGTAACTTTGCAGATGTTGTTTTTGCTCCAACAGCAACATTACACTCTAACTAAAGTTAAAAAAGTGAAATCATAATCAACCACCCCTTTAATTAATCTAATTATTATTTAACACCTGCATTTCATTCACTGAGCATCTCACGCTTATTGCACACAAAAAGTGAACAGCGCTGACTGAAACTGCTTTATTCAGCTTCAGTGATTAAAGGCACATATATTTGTATTAGTCCATCTGTAAGGTAATTTGTGTTAATAAAGTACTGGTTGCAGTAAATTGGGTTGAGACACTTTGTATAGCATATCTTTATATCAATGTATGTATTATAAAGATTATATGAAAAAAAGTGAAATAATTAATATTTGTTTTGGTTTGGACAAATATAAAAGTCTACCATTTGAACAGAATAATTAGATTCATCCGTGCTGGTCTGTTATTGGGGCATGAAGTTTTTAAAATATACGTTTTTCCCTAAACGTTACGTAAAAAACTAAATGAATGGTCGCTTGACGTTTTATACAGAAGGTTAAAAAAGAGTGTGAGACTTTACTCAAAGTAACTTAAAGCTCATCCACAAGTTGCAGTGTTTCAATTAACCGATGTTATGCGACAATAACTTAATTTTTTCCTCTAGCGATAAGTCATTCCAAAAATCAAAGCGATGGATGTTGGTAGGTTTCCGTATATCCCAGCCACTGCACTGGCCATTATTATTAATGGAAGGAGACGTATGTGTGTTATCCAAGTATTAAAGCTAAGTAAGGACAGACCCTTATACTTGGAGCGGCTGTTGTTTCTTGGTGTTTCTCCCTCATATCTGCTTCAAAGTCTTGATTATGGCATTTGTTTGAGGTTTAGAATCCAGTATTCCTGTAATTATTTTGTCTTTTATGAATTTAATAAAGAACTCTGTCTCATATTCTCTCCAAACATACCGCGTCATATACGTCATTTACACATGTGTATGTGTGCAGTGCCGTAAAGCAATTTGTTACATCGCGGCCCACCGTGGTTTTTCCGCTCACAGACACCAGGGGGGCGCGAGACGACCACCATTCAACCCCAAAAACCAATTCTGAACAGAAGCTGTTCAGTTAAGGTAATGAGCTAAAAAAAACTGCATAGTTCCCCTTTAAATTCATCGTTACCTTCTTTGTTGTGGGTAAAGAAAATGTGTTGCTGTTATTATTGTCTCCTGTAGAGGGTGTTTAGCGCTGTTGAATTATGGTACTGCTGCACCGGGGGCTTCAGAGTTACACATATGCGAATTTGAAGTGAAATGAGAGAAAACACTCATGTGAAAAGAGTTTAGGAATGTTTCTAAAGTGTTTTATATGTTGATTGTAAATGGATGATAAGGTTTAAGCGAGTTAAATGTACATTTGCTACTGGAGTTATCTCGAGCCAAAATGGCGATGCACATATGTGCGAACTAGAGCCAAAATGGCAACTTTCATGTAAAACATCAGGTTAGTGTGAAGCCAAATGCGATATTCATTTATGTGACAGTGTGAAAATGGAATTAATGTTTATGATGAAGTGAAAACACTGTAGCAGGTCAATGTATTGTGATTGATTCTAATGTGTTGCAGAACAAGTGAAGTACAGACAAAAGTAACTTCTGAAAAGCCTTTATTGAAATGTTATTTGCTTTAATGGAATGTGTTGTGTTACAGAGAAACAAGTAATTGTTGTTCTGCAAAGTTAAATATGTTAATGTTGTGAATACATTGAGAGCTAAGAAAAGAGTCAGAGTTAATTAAACTTTGCCGGAGCTTGCAGCCAGTACTCCTGTCTCACAGCGTTTCTTTTATTATTCTACAGAGCCGGCAAAAGTGGTTCATTCAACTTACCCATTCAGGCTTCCCAGCCCTGATGCGGGTAACATTGGCAGCTTTTACCATTAAGAAAATGCTGGGTAGGTCATTGTACTTAAGAGCAGTCTTCTTTAATCATCACAACTTGGAGGCAACCAGGGTGCTCCATAAATAGAACAACAACAAAAAATCTTCTATATTCACTAAGAGTTTAATACATACATACATATATATACATACCTCTAAATGTATCATTTATTATTAATTCTAAATGCACTTTCATCCAAAATATTTTTCCATTTCTTAGGTCTTAATTTTCCACTAACCACTAATGAAGCATTATTAGCATAGAATAATATAGTCAATAATCAACAAAGCAATAAGCCCTGCGAAGCCGTGTTTTACAGTGAATTTAGAACAGCTAAGGGGCGTTGATGTTAGGCACGACGCGGAGCGGAGTATAAGCATCTTTCAGATCCACCGTTATAATCCAGTCTCTGGGTCCAATGTGCGTGAGGATCTTTTTTATCGTGCTTAGCAAGTCTTATGCCACTCTGTACCAATTGAAGATACTCTTCACCGCTGTGGAGGTATTGTGTCATGTCTAATGTATTAATAATGCCATCAGAATGCAACCAAACCACAGGATAGCAATAAGTAGATGGCTATAAGTAATTGTAAATCATACAAAATAAATGCCATGATCACTCTTTTTTATACAGGTGTTACTATAATGATTTTGTTAATGGTGATCACCAAATATTGATAATATGGAAGTTACTGCCTTTTGCCTTGGCGTGGCGTGCAACATTGTAGTTACATTTAGTAAGTCATAAAATTAACAAATAAAGTTACAATAAATGGTGTAATACGTTGCATGTTAGCTGGGAAAGATTTGCATGCATGTATGATGATCAAATTCATCAGAATCATGTGTTTCACTTCATGTTATGATATTTATTTTCCATGGTAACTGTAGTTGCATAGTTTCCAAAATACCACTATTTTCACTTTCACATTTTCTATACGTCTGATGACTGTGGTGGCTCATTCTAACTTTATTGTATTTATAGGGACTGCTACTTAGTAGTCTTACCTTATACTGTTTATTCATCAGTGTTAGTGATATTCTTACAATTTATGTGTTAAGTAAAGAGGGACTGTACTTGTGTGTTTGTCAACCATTGTTAAGAAATTCATTTGCTTGGGTCAAATTCCTAAAATTTTGGGTCACCGCTGACCATGGGGAAATGTGGGTCTCACGGCCAAACCAGTTGAGAACCACTGGACTGTAGAATAATGTGTAATAAGAATGAAAGAGCATATAGTATAGACAGATATATAGTGCAAAACAGTAATAAATAGCATATAGAATAGACCTTATTTAGCCCCGCCCCTTTTCAGCACTGCACTCGTTGTGTTCTGTCTTCCGGTTCGTATTTCCACAGCATGAAGACAAGATCTTAAGGATTTATAAATGAACCTCTTAAAGGTTATCTTGAGTGCTGTGATGACACTGAGCTCAACAGAGGGATATGTTGCGTATGCATTTCAGTGGTGAAAGTAACAATAACACAGCAAAGAGCAACAGAACTCAAGCATACGTCAGGAACAGACATTTTAACTACTGCTAACTTTTGACCTTTAAAAAAAACGCAAGAGTGATTGCCACTTTGTGTGTCTTTATCAAATCCCAGTGACATACGTACTTGATGAATGCCGTTCAGAATCTGCGACTATGAAACAAGCCAAATTTCAAAGACCGGGGCATGTGACAGTCCAGTAAACATGAGATGACGCTTGACTGAGCTACAGGCCACAGAGAACAAATCAGAATAGCATGTCTGTGACAGGCTATGGGAACAGTGGTTTTTAAAACCCACACAGGAATGTCTGCTGTGTGCTGCTAGATCAAGAGTGGAATGTGGATAGGTTTTAGATTTTCAGTTCAAATTACTCATACATCATGGTATGTTTTCCTCTGGGCTCTCTGACAGCCAGAGTGCAGTGTCCATTTCACAACCTTATAGGTCACGTCTGTTGTTGTTTGTACGCCGTGTAGAATTCAAATGGATTTTTGAAAACTGAGGAAAAACAAAGTGGAAGTTGAGGTGGTCGAAGTATTTTCTAAAGTCCCAACAAAGCACTACCTTTAATGTGTTGCTAATCTTTGATTGTTACGCTGATTGTGTTTCCACATCTTTTTTTCTGGTCTATTCTAGTTTATTCAATTGAAAAAAGATGAAGAGCTTTCAAATGTATCTTGTGGATTAATTTTCTGTACATATGAAGCAACTGTTGAGGTGTTACATTGTCTCATAACCTTAAATACTGTACATTTACTGTATTAAAAGGCAGACATTTGTATGACTATTTAGCATAAGTGCAGATACTTAGATACACTAAAGTGAAGGACTCAATCGCTCCATAAAAAAATGCAATCGAGTCACATTGAACTTCACCAAAGCGTATTTCTAGTGTTGAAGTCAAGACAACCTAAACCAAGAACCAAAGTCAAGACAAAAGCCAGTGTGTGTTCAAGACAAGACCAAGACTTTGAGAGATTGAGACCAAGACAAGACCAGTACTGTATGTGTTAAAACCAAGACTTTTAAAGGGTTGCGGCCAAGACAAGGCCAAGACTTTGAGGGGTTGAGACCAAGACCAAGACCAGTGTGTAAACTTTTGAGTCCAAGACAAGACCAAGGCAGGACAAGACAGACGAAGGTGACGAAGATGAATCTAAAAGATTCACATTTACTGCCTGAGCAATTTCTTATATTTAATCAATAAATACAATTAAAATATTAAGACACTATATAGAGGTGTTACCAATCAAATAAAATCATTAACAACAAACTGCATCAGAAGGTGGCACGGAAGCTGCATCTGAGTTGGTACAATTACAATTGTATTATTATTATAAATCATGTTGAGAATAATGCTTTACAAATAAAATTCACCATATTGAACATTTGTATAAAATCAATAATATGTTTGCAATTGTGCTCATATTTGTGAAAACAGATCTCTTGCTCTTGTGATATTGCTTAAATCATATTATAAAAAACAAGATATCATACAAGTACTTTTTTTCGATTCATATTTAGAATTTTGTAGGTATTTGTATTAATGTTGGTGACATTTTTGACACAATTGCCTGTTAATTTCTGACACTGCACAACAGTAGCAAAACATTTTTTAGATTAGAAATAAGTTATTGATTGCATTTGAAGCAGGAATGGTAACAAATAAATCAGACAGTGCGTCGGCAATTCAGTGATATCCCCGCAGTTGTGGTCTTGAAATAAAAAAGTCATAGTCTGAGAACGAGACCTTCAAAAAATGGTCTCGAGACTAAGAACAGTCTTGAGTCTACAACACTAACTAAAAGTATTTTCATATCTGATTTATTTTATTTTTTTCTTATGCAGTATTGGAAAAACAAGACATTTGTGTTTCTTGGAATAAATAAAGTCATAGAGGTTTTGAATGACATGAGGGTGAGAAAACGATGACAGAATCTTGATTTTTGGATGAACTGTCCCTTTAAGAGTTCAGAGAGTTTTGTTTAATGGACAAAATGCTGGTCAGCCAGTCTCTAAATAGTCTAACTTCCTCGATGACCCCTATTTCAATATTTCTCTGTGTTTGCTAAAAGCACTGAATCGCGAAATGCTTTTGAGGACATTAAGCAATGAGGTATGAAGTGTGTGAAAAACTGCTTTTTTGAACTTTATTAACACCTTTTCCTTTGATGAAAATTGGTTTGCCAAATTTGTCAGTGGAGACTGTGGAAAGCATTGGGGGGGAAACACTAACACTTTCTGCACAGGGATTTATAATCTGCAGCTTTGTGACCAAGTCAAACACTTTGCGTTATTAGCATAATAATGCTAGCCTGGTTACCAAGTTTTAAGGCTCCAACTAGTGGGATACTATTTGAAAAATCAAATCGCTCAGAGTAAATTTTTCATAGTTTAACAAAATGCACCTCATTTGTGAATCTCTGTCGGCTTCTGCTAATGGCAGACAGATGTGTGGAGAATCATTTTAATCAATAATAGATGAACACCACGAGTTCTTATATTAAGATTTCTGTCTATGTAAACTTACATTATGTTAAATTAAATTTCTCATTTCAGATGAGTACAGTATAAAATCAAGGCGATCAGGATCAATGTTTTTAAAACATCACACTAAATGGTTTTATTGTACACAAGTATCTGTCTGAGCATAGTTTTTTAGCTAGACAGGCTTGTAATACTTTACGACGACACATTGATGCAGCAAAAAAAGGACAAAGGTTGTGGATTAAAGTTCCTCTCCAACTTTTAGACCACATGTGTCATCCTCTAAAAAATAAGACGTATTGTGCCCCGATCTAAAAAAATAAATTAGCTCTGGCCTTGGTCCATGAAACCTGGCAGCTCACCGCATTGTCAAGTACAACCAAAATTTTATCTTGAACAAGGGTACTTGAAATACTTCCTGAGTGGGTGTAATAGGTTTATATAACTGGGTTTAATATGTCATGATGCACAATAAAAAAAGTCTGATGGGTTGAGAAAAAAAGTTTTATTCAATTACATAACCTCAGCAAAATGTCAGTGGTTAATTAATGGTTGATCCAAAACCTGAGCTACACCTATATAGCATTTTATGGCATTCAAACAAGTATAAATTGTAATAAAATGATATTACAATTTGTTTTTAAATATTTTTATTAGGTAAGTTTGGGTTAGCATAGGATTTTAATAATTTTATTCAACAAAGACTTGTGAAATTGGTTAAAAGACATTAAAGACATTAAAAGTAAAATTTTACATTTAAAAAGACTTTTATTTGAACTTCTATTCATCAAGGAATCCTGAATAAGTGTATCGCAGTTTCCACAAAAATGTTCAGGAATGCAGAGATTTTCTACACTGACTGTTTCTTGAGCTCCAAATAAGCAGATCAGAATAATTTCTGAAGGATTGTGTACAGTGAAGACTGAATTAATGGCATGCTGAAAATTCAGATTAGCCATCACATTACAAATTATATTTTAAAATATAATTAATTGTATTTTTGATCAAATAAACCCAGTTGATGATTTTTATTTTATTTAAATCTTACCAAGCCTAAACTTTTGAAAATAACATTTTTCTTACTTCCCATCTTGGATTTTCCTCCTGGTCTTGTTGCCGTGTATTTTGAGATTGCCTTCTCCACAACAAACACATGCTATGCTGCCTTAGTGGTGAAGATGAGGTATCATAAGAGACAGCTTAAATGGTAGAAAAGCCTATAATTATGGCTTAAATAGATAAAATGTTTAACTGCAGACTGTACAGCGTGTAAACACACAGATTTAGCAGGATGAACAAGGTAATAACTAATATATTTAAAATCCTAAATGCAGCAGTATAAGCAGTTAGCAGAGGTGCTCTTCTGTTGATAATGAAAGCCACTGCTAATGAGTGTGTATTTACAAGCTCAAATGTTGTTGGACACACTCAAAGGTGGGTTTGTGGCATAAACCAAAAGTAACCTTTTTTTTCACCCATTCTTTTTAAAACCACGCCGAAGATGCTCTCTAAACATATAAGGTGACATTTCCAAAAGTCATTTTGACACCAGAGTAAATATTCGTTTTTGGTGTCATGCTCAGCAGAGGTTATAGCAATTTAGCCAGTTGGTGTGTGCATAACGACAGGTTTAGGAATGTGGAATGGTAGTGACATCCTATCTGTTAGTCAGGGATGTTTCTCCCTTTTCATGCTTTTTTGAGATATAATAATGACTCCAATTACATGTGGAGGCAGACAGGCTTTCAAAAGTCCACCACTGGAGTGCCTTTTCACAGCCTTGGTGCAAGACTGCTTTTACTGCCAAGCTGTAATATCCACTCCTGTCATAGTGATGTCTCTCAGCTTTCATCTATCCACACTGGGTAGTTAGAAGCATAAAATCTCAATTCAAAGTAGGTAAAAAGCCATAATTTTATCTCTATCTCTCTTTCTTTTCCAAGCCATTGTGAAAGCCCTTATCTGATAAATGTATTATATTTCAAGCTATGCCTTTTCTGGCCTTTGCCTTGTTTCATGGTAATAATATCTGATCAAATGTAATTTATGAGGCGCACTAGCACAGCTGTTTGCACCCCGTTGTTTTTGGCAGTATCATCATTTTTATCATTGCTGATGTTGTTACAATTTCAGCTCTAAATTGGCTGTAACAAAGAATTATGGCATATATGTTGCACACTTGCGGAAAACTATTTACCAAATTTATAAATAAATCCCTCACCAATAGACAGGATGTCACTACCATTACACATTTCTATATTATATAAATTATATATATTTAAATATTATGCATGGGTATTTCATACTATGTTTAGTATTGCATTATATTTTATTATGTAAATATGGTGACAACGTATCTGTTGGTGAGTGATTTATATATAAATTTGGTAAATGTGGTTTTCGGCAAGTGTGCAGTTCTTTGTTACAGAGCTGGAATTGTAACAACATCAGCAATTTATATATCTCAAATTTGAAGAAAAAAAAAAACTGTATAATTAGTATTGATCAAATCCTGTTATTTGTCATTATGAAAGAGTTGCTCATGTGTTTTATTGTTGTTTCATCAGCCCACCTCCTCCTTCAAGCTCCATGTTTTGATGTCCCTGCCTTGTGAACGGTCTGCATTGTTTTGAGCTGACAGAGCCTCTGTTGTGTTGGCTTGGGGATGTCTCATGAATTATTTAGAATGAGGTATTATGCTAAATGAATTTACGCAACAATAACCTAATCAAGAGGTTTATGTCCATCATCAGAACCTACATTAGATTATCTTATTTTAGCCATTAATTTTGTCATTGTGTGTCATTGTTTTCTATTCTCTTAGGACCATAACACCTGTAACCATGATCCATTGCTAAATATAGACAGGGTCAAATGCTTTATAACCAGACATGATGTGACATAATGGCATACAAAAAGATTTGATCAATGATGATACATGTTTTCCTGCATTTATGCCAGACTTCCATAAGATAAGTCCAGGATAAAGCATGCGTTCTCATTACGGACACTTCAAATACCGGTATATTAAAATGTAAAATAGTTTTTAAATTGTAATACTATTTCACAATATTACAGGTTTTACTGTATTTTTGCTTAAATAAATGCAGTCTGGGTGAGCATAAGAGCCCCCTTTCAAAAGCATACAATAATATCAACAAAAATAGCTCTTGGTCCACAAGGAAAACTATAAAAAGCATGCTGTCTATTGAAGCATAACTGAAGTCCGTATTCTCTGATTGGTTGTGATATTGTTCCATAAAACAGAATTTTTATTTTTCATTGTAGACGAAAACCTCGACTGGTTGCGACAAACTGTTACCAGTTAACCGTTTAACCGTTCAAAGCCAATAATAAACGGTAGACATTGTCTGAATGAGTGTAATGTTCCTTTACACCGCAACCTAGCACCCAAAAACGATATTCTCTGAATGAGTGAACTTGACAGCTACCTTCATTGATGCACAGTTTCTGTCAATTTAAGTAGACCATCAAAGTTACTGCTTCTAAGGTTTTACCTTACCTACACAACAATGAAGGCTCAATTTAAACAACAAAACTCCCTTGGCCAAAATGGAGATTTTTCCTTTAGTCGAAAGTTTCAAGTAAACTTGTGGACCTCTGAGGAGACAATCTTTCACACAATTGCCTCTATGTTTGAATGTTCAATATTTGTCCTTGCCTGGCTCCAATTAAGGTTAAATGACTGTGAAATTGCGGCTGGGTTGAAAAAAAGCTGACAATGGCAACAATGATATCTGGGGACTTGACTGGAAAGGTACAAGAAAGGAATTATACAGGCTGTCTGTCTGCAATCAAAATACCTGTCAAAAAGTATTGCAATTGTGAGGGCTATATGCTCTCGGCTGAAGCTGTAATTTAAGCAAAGACTTCCAAATTAGACACTGTACTTTGATTGTCATTTTAATGTCTTTTTAAATGCAAACTGCTTCAGCAAATGCAGGACAATGAGATTTTCGCCTGAAACATTCAACTTCTTCATAACACTAAAGCCATGATTCAATAAACCTCTCAAAAGGAACCCATGGAACCATGAGATTATTGCATAGCATTCCTTCATAGACTCCAGGGGGGAACAGAAGGAAAAAAACACCTTAAAGACTTTTTGTGAGTGTTAAGTCTAAGTATAGATCCTCTCTAAAACATTGCACTGAAAATCGCATATACAATAAGGTCTAGTTCAAAAGGGTGGTCAATAAACTGTCCCTGTTGTGTTCTCTTATTTTCTAGCTTCACACCTTCAAATTGTCAGCACACCTACTGTGGAATATATGAAACAAAGAGAATTCAGAGTGAATTCACAATGAGCTGCAGTTAAAACAATACCAGGGCGGATGTTAAGGAAATACCCAATGCTCTGCATCTATTCTCTCTCCTACTTTTGATCATAATGCTCCACAAGTGTCTGACCTTAGTGTCCTCCTCCCTGGTTTGACCAACCGGGACACTCAAAGGCCAGTTGTCTGAACTACAGTACTTGAAATACAAAAAATGGTCAAACTTAATCAAAAGTACTTAACCTGTGTTGACATCTAGTCCCGCATGACTTGCTTACCTGGCCGAAAAGTTAAAAGATAAGTTGGTTCAACCGCAGCTGCTGTAGCAATGTTATTTGGACTGACATATGTGCTAAACCTCAAGTATCCAAAATAACTGAAATTCACTTTTGAGTTTTTTACAGAAAGTTTTAATGGAACTTGACGAGAAAAATGACCCCCAAAATTTGTCGCCTCTGCACTCTGCTGCATAGTCAATGACTGACTGACAGCCTCCATTTCAGTGCTTTGGTGAACACACACACACACAAACACACAGGATGGCAGAAATGCCTTCACCCCAGTCTCCACTACATCGTAATAGTAGTTCAGTAGTTGTTTGTTGTTTACTGGATGTGGCAATATCTATGTTTTGTATTTGATTTACATTTTTATTTCTTCTGCCAAAAATGTTAACTCCTGAGAGAAGCAGACCAATTGTTTTTAGGTATTTGTTCTTATTCTTATATGATATATTCACATTTTAATACTGCTATATATGAAATTCAACTTGAAATTAACTGATTACTTTAACGGTCTTAGAATTACATTTGTATTTGTAAAACAATATTTGTTTTGCCAAAAAAGTTTAATCTTAAAAACAGTGATTTTCATACAAGATTTAATAAATATTTAGAAGAACGTTTGATCTGACTCATTTAAAATATATATATATTGAGAGAATTACTTTTTTTTTAGATTATGCCAATTGTGAAGCCTTTTATATTACTTGCAATTAATATATATTTCAGATTGAAGAAAAGTCCATTTAGATAAAGTCTGTTAAAAACCTTTTTTTAAGCCAATTTAAAATATTGATTTACACCAAATTCAGGAACGAGTTTGCATGAAACGCGGAAAATTAGTTTGAACTGAATGGTTTCTGAACATTAGGTCAATGTAAAATCTTTATTGTGAATGGTTACTTCAATTTTATTAAGTTAATCCAATTCGTCTGCAGTATTTGCCTCATATTCTCTTTACAGTAACTGTAGGTAATGCATAATATTAACAGGCTTTCATAGAGATGAGAATTCGACAGCAGTTCCAGACAAAAGTAAAAGGCCTTTCCTCTGAATCTTATAAAAAAAAGCATTTATGTTGCAAAAAAGATTCAGTCCAAAATTCCCAGCAGAAAACCTTTTGTCATTATATGCGAACATAACTTTCCACAGACGTTGGGTAAAAACATAATCAAAGTGCATTACGGTGCTAATTTCATGCATCAGTAAAGAATGGGCGTGGGACCAATAAAAACATGGCTCTTGATTAAAGAAGGCCACATTCACTGCACATGAGCACACTGACCGACCTCACACACTTTCTCTGATAAAAAAATCATTTTTACTTCCACAGAAAAATTTCCCTTAGGTTCTTGACTAGATCTCGTGGGATGAATAGCACCTGTGAGTAAGGCAGGGTTATCGGGACTGAAAATGAACTGTTCACTGCCGTATATATGAGCTGAATAGAATGGAAGAAGATAATAACTTGAAGAAGAAGCAGCATTGAATTTACAGGAACTGTCGAGTTGTAGAAGCAGCAGCAGCCTCTGACTTGAAAAGCACATCCCTGCTGAAGAGACCAGTTTATATCAGCATCATTTCCATCAATAAAACCATACATTTAAATTTGAACCCAGTCAACCAAGGTAGTCTGGTTTGTTAAAGAATCAAAACACCAGATATCCTGGTCTTTTAATATATCTGTCAATATATTTTCTTTTAAATTATGATGAAAATTTGCAATAAACTGTTAAGCGTGTAAGCTATTAGTCTAATTTTTGTCACCACAATAAATCCACGTCTCCTCAGAAGTGTGTTGATAGTGCCCTTGAATTATCGCCTCATTTATTTTGATTCATCAGCGTGCTTGAGCCCACTGTTCCAATCAAGGGTGCGGCGCATTAGTTTCAAGGGAATTATTAGACTTCAAAAGTTTGCCTTGAAACCACTTTGGCACTTTTTTGATCTCTCGGAGTCCTGATAAGACAAGAAATCTAATAGTTTTTGAAGACTGATAAGAAGAGCTTGTCACCGCTAGTTGCCGGAGTGGAGCGAAACCACTGCTTCAAAAACAGCTCATCTCCACCCTCTTTTATAAAGAAATTACCAGGCAGCCATGCGTTTGATGTACATGGTCATCAGGGACATCAGCTGTTTGTAATTTTACACTGACTGAACTAATTTTGACTTTAGTTCAGAACAAGAAAAAAACTAAACTGTTTAGTAGGGCTGCTCGAATTTTGGAAGGGAAATGTTATTTAAAATGTGAAGTCCATGTTTGTTGTGTTTGTTTGTAGGCTGTGCAATTTGGCCAAATGTTGTTAATATGTCTACAAAAAAAAAAAAAAAAAAAAAAGAATAACACTATATTATTTTACTAAAATTATATTAGTTTTATTTAATATTTTTTATTTAGTAATAATAATGACAACAACAACAATAATATAATAATACTAATAAAAAAACAATAATAATAATGTCAATTGCTTTTGTGTTTTATTATTATTATAAAATAAATTACTAATGCAAACTATTATAATAAAATCAAATATTAAAGAAAACTTATACAACAATTGTATTTTACAGTACAACTGTAAAACTATGATACTAATGGATTAAATTATTAATTTTCAAAAATTAAACCATCAAACATTGACCAAAAACCGCAGGGCCTTAAACTTCTCTTTTGTTCATAAGTGCGCCTCTCATTACAAGTTCGAGAAGATGTTTGGCACATGCTGTGTTCCCAAATGCACATTAAAGTGACCCAAACTCAGAGGAGGAGCATGTGGGAAGTCGTGTGGAGCAGAATTGACTGCAAATCGAGTCGCTCTGAGACGCTGCAAACATCGGCAGATAATGAGCTACTCACATGTTGAACACATTGTCGTGCTTCAATCTGAAACACATAGCGCATATATTTGCGATTTGATAACTGTGTCAAGCCACATTGCATTTTCTTTTTATTTCGATAACTCATGCAGACCTACTGTTTAAAGACTTGGCACCAAGCTACATTTAAAGAAAGGCACGTTTAGCAAAGATACGAAGAAAAAAAAAAAAAACCAGTATATAACACACAAAAGAGGTTCGGTTGATTACATTTTGTCCCTTAGGTATGAACGTCTGATTCATTTGCTCACTGCCACATGGTGAAAAGCACACGCATCATCTTAGGCACTAATTAGAAGCCACAAGCATGATTCAGAGGTTTGAAATGACTGCATGATTCCAACGGGAACAACATGACACAATGACTGACTCACTGGCACCGACTCTCAAGATCAACTCTCTCAACATACTTGCCTCACGGACTCAGCTCTGGTTGAGTTAGGCAGATCGTTCCACCAGCAGGGAACAGTCAAGGTAAAGGTCCAAGAAAGAGATTTTGTGCCTCTTTGAGATGGCACCACAAGACGACGTTCACTTGCAGAGCGCACATTTCTGGATGGCACATAAGTAATGAGTTTAGGTAAAAGGGAACAGAGCCAGTGGTTGTTCTGAATTTGATGCGAGCGGCAACTGGCAACCAGTGCAATTTTGTAAGGAAAGGAGTGACGTGTGCTCTCTTCGGCTTGTTGAAGACCTCTCTAGCTGCAGCATTTTGGATCAGTTGCAGAGGTTTGACAGAGCAAGCTGGAAGACCAGCAGGAGAGCATTATAGTCCAGTCTGGATAAAACAAGCGCATTTGGGGATGTTGAAAGAAACTGCATGATTAGTATGTTTCTGCTTGTTTGTTCTTAGACAAGGTTGTTTCTTATCGAGACTGTTTGTATTTTTGGGGCCATGACGAACAGTGTTCACATTTAAGAAATTGATTTTTATTAATTTTTTTGGATGGCTTTATCTTGGAATTCAAGGAAGTAATTAAGTTGTGTCTCAGGGAACTGGCATTGAGGCATCTTACATCCATCAAATCTGCTTTTTGTTTTGACGTCCATCAAAAATGTTGTTCTTTCTGTAAAATATCCAAGTTCACTTACACTACCTGTGTGAAAGCAAAACCTGTAAAAGCATTCTTCATTTATTGCGCACAGCCAGTGAAAAATTTTATTGTTCAGAGATTGCTCTAGCTCATGAAACAGTTTTTTTTAAGCATCAAATTTGTCTTAACATTCTGTAATTACATTTCCTGACATTGTTAAATGTAATTTTTAGTTAATCTAAAAATTATATTAATATTTCATCCTGTACATATAATGCTGTGATCCCTTTATTACTTTTTAACATAAAAAAAGAGATTTTAAATATTGACACTGAGTGTTATATGACAGCAAGAAAATCATAAACCAATACATTATTCCTTTATTTTTGTCAATAACCAATAGCATCTCTAGTTGAAATAGACTTTGATTACACACATTGGTATCTTTGCAAATCTGAGCACAGTTTGAGACATCTTGGACAACTCCAGAAGAAGAAAAATTCTAGGAGACAAGAAGTTTGCATTTGCTTTCCATTTAACCTTTCCGCTGTCTGTCAGAAACTATCGAACTATTAAAAAGACCAAATTTGTGATTCTTCATTCTTCAATGCCGTGAATTTCGAAGTTAAATGAATTTTCTCCTTCTGTGGTTGTCACTTTCCCAAAACTTTTAAAACTAAAAAACAAAGAGAATTGACACAGTTATTTGCAGTGGACAGATTACAGCCAGGAGGCTTGTCAGTCAGAGCGTTTCATTAACTTCTCCAGTGCAGCTTGTTTAGAACAGCATTGTAAGTATTTACAGTCAGACACCCCGGAGACTAGAGAGTCCCCAGTCAAGGCCTTTATGTCTCTTATCTGTCCTTCAAATACACATTTGGTGGAAAGGGCAAATTGGATTACACTGCATAGCAATCACACTAGAGATCCACCAGTAGGGCAGATGCCAATAATGCAACCTTAAAATAAAATGCATGATGCCATACATGTACATCCATAGATGCCGAAACTTCTGTGGTATTAGAAAAGTTAACTTTTAGTATGTAAAGAATTACAGAAATAACAGGCTCATAGGAGGTTCAGTTTACTGCACAATGTACATTACAGAAAATGCCAACACGTGAGGCCTTGAGCTCACGGACTTGAAGACGGGGTCGGTTTTATTTCATTTAAATGGCTGGCTATGAATGATGTCTGATGAGGTTAGAAGCAGATGATGGATTTATGTGGAGCTGGATTTGAACACTGCTCTCCGTTGCATGTGCTCTGGAGTCCCGGCCAAGGTTCTTGGTGAGGTGAAATTTACATCTGAATGGCCACTTTCATTGTGTTCACCACATGTAATCCCCTGTTTGCATGGTTAAGCATCACTCATTCCCTACAGCATTTGAATGTGACTGACATGTACTGACAGTGCTGCAGCTTATTATTTATCATAATGCATTTATCACAACAATGACCATGATAAACACTGTCTATATGCTCCTTTGAAATATTACTTCAAATAAATATACAATGCATATACAAACAAGTATTCATTCAGTTTCTGACCTTTCTTAATTAAAATTTCTTAAGAATAGCCTATATCACCACCTGCGCAAGCTACCTGAATTTTTGTGTTTCGGTATTATGAATGTGGCGTATTAAATTAAACAGAAATACGTTCGTCGGAGCAGATGTTCAAATGACTGTATTCAAAGAGGAGAGCAAAAGACAAGGAGAAAAATAAGACGGCCATCTGTTACAGGAGGTTGTCATTTTCTGTGCCATTTACATCCGCCGTTCAGCGTTCATTTTGGCAGGCTGTGTTTTGAACATAAGCAATTTGAGAATGTTTGCACACACTCCACACAGACCATCTTAAGAACTGGAATTCACAGTTGATCATTGTTTACATGCAGAAAATATTTTATGGCCTCATTCAAGTTTACCAATGTCAATAATAAAAAATTGCATTCTGCAGATAGCCACTTTATTGCCCTGTCCATCTGAAATAAAATTATTCTTTATTTTACACATATACACACACACACACACACACACATGTAATATGTGTGTATGTGTGTGTATGTGTGTATATATATACACACATACACTCACATACACACATATTACATGTATATATATATATATATATATATATATATACTCTGAATATTTTAAAGTCTATTAAAAATCTAAAATAAAACGAGGTGACGAGCAGCTTCACGGCTTCCAGTGGAGTGAAGCATCATCGGTCACTGCGTGCATAGACACAATATAACAGAACAGAACAGAGTGTCTTTGATCAACTCGGTGTGAACAGATGGAAGTTCTCACTGCAAACTTCACAGGTAAAAATAATAATCTCAATCATTCCAATTCATGAGCACTAGAGGAAAACAGGAGATGAAGAATATACGTCTGTGTAGCTGTGATTAATGCTTATGCTGTCACTTTAATTCCAACAAACTAACTATTTCGAGCAGTTCTGTTGATTACGCATTTAAAATAAGCAAAGGTTGCCCCAGTGATGACAAAACGCCTACAAAATGTTCCTTCATGAACATTTTTATTGACATTATTATTAACGAATGTGAAGTTGAGGTTTATTCTGGCTATAAAGATTTCAAATCAATGTAGCGTTGTCATTGACGAAACTCACAGGGGTCATAAAATGATGTTGTGCAATGTCACGGAAGAGAATTCAATATTATGGTAATATAGAGGGGGGAAAACACTGTAAAGGTCATCACAGTGAATAGAGGCATTCTTATGACACTGTTGACAGTCAGACTTACTTTGCTGTCAGCAGGCAAATGCCACTAAACCGCAGGGTGTTTCACATCGCCATGCTCCTTCAAATCTTCCCCTCACGAAAGCCTACCAGGCAGGTACATTGCTGGCATGTGGTGTGTAAAAAACAAAAGTCAGAGCTGGGGAAAAAACGGCATACAATTTCCATCCATTCAATTGATTCTAATGACAAATTTGTACCTCAAAACCATTTCGGGAAACTAGGTATTGTATTTATTTCGTGTCATCCTGAAATACTCTGGCTTCTTTCACCATTATCGCTTCAACTGTAATTGCTTCTTCATTAATTAAGTACTTACTCGAGCACAAAAATAGTTGACCATTAGGTGTTACGTTTTTTTTAAATATATGCTGCACTTCAAAGTGTGCCAGATATGAAAGAAAAAAATACTAACGCACTCTCTCACAGCTTCAACAATGGGCTGAAAATCTCACGCTGTGCACATTTTTGGAAAAGAAAGTGGGGTGATCCATAACGTGGCCTACAACACTGCTGTGAACGGGAAGAATGAAGACCAACGTCACAAGCTTTGATTCAATATAGAGGATGACACACAGGGGCTAACACATAGACCAACGTCTGCTCCGCTCAGACAAACATGCATGTCCGCTAAAGTGGCTTTCTTGAGAGAACGATGAGAGCCATCTTTTTCCACGAGGCATGTAATTACTGACACATGCCTCCTAGCTAAGATTAGCATATAATTGACAATAATGTCAGTGCTTTCACAGCATGAAACTGGTACAAGATGTCTGCTTTTAGTATTAATGAGGTGGATGAATTATTTTTATATATTCAATTAGCACTGAATGGGAGGGGAAGCTGTTGTAACCTGGTCAACCAACTTCTGTTCTGTTTGTAGGTACACTGTAAAAAATTATAGTGATTTTAATGGTCAAATACTGTAAAAATGCTACAGTGAAAAACTGTAAATTGGTTAACTATTAACTACCGGATCTAATGGTACATTTCATTTAATTTTACTGTAAAACACAGCTAAATTTACAGTTTTTGGAAGTGAAAAACCGTAAATTGACATTCCCACAATTCCCTGCCTGACACTTCACATTTTATGTATTTTTGTTGAAATAACCGTTTCTTCATAGTTTTCTTAGTTTTTTTCTAATCAGTTATGTACATTAGGGTTTTATGTTGTTAAATTAATGTTTATTGCATTTTTCATGTGTGTTACCATGATGGTGTTTAGTGTTTGTGTGAATACTGTGACACTGTGCAACTTACATATTCATTTAAATTAAGTTTCTTGTGGAAGAGCTGCTTGTGATGAGCTTTGATTCATCATGTGACTCTCTTCACTACGATGATTGGTGATTGTCAGTGTATTTCTATGGTAAAAAACTGATATTAATACTTAAATAGGTTGGTAAATTAATATTATATCAGATAATTAAATATGGTTTATTACTGTAAATGTATGTAAAGTCTGTAAAACCTAAAATGTTGCTAACATTTTTTTTTACAGTAAATTTCTGGCAACCAGTTTTTTATCGTAAATTTAACAGATCTTTTTTTTTACAGTGTATGCTACTGTATGACTGCTTTCACACTGTCAGTTTTTGGGGATTAAACAACCACATTTTCTTAAAAAGTTTAAGTCTCGAAATGTCCCGTTCAAACAGTAACTTACAGTAGCATTTCAAATATGGTCTGTATGAACATGCAACAGGAATCAAGTATTCTCTTACCAATAACCATAGCGAAAGTGACCAAAGTAATATCAAAGATGGTGACGTCCATAAAATGGAGTCTAATCACTTTTGATATCCGTCAAACTGACAGCAGCTTTTATGGGTAGAGAGCGGAGCATTTGAGTCACGCGTTGAGCACGAAACTGACGGGAGCAGCTCTCACACCGGAGAACAGTGACTGGATTAAAAAAACCTTCAGATGACACACAGCTCATATCTCTGTCGCTGTAAGTTACTGAAACCAGACATGAAAACCCACAACACACAACACTCTCTCACTATGACGTGACAGACAACTAGTTGTCCAGTCCGGTTGCGGTCACAAGAATTTTCCAAGAATGCGGTTGTGAGTCCTGAAAATGTACAGGTGCGAGTTCAGATACACAATGCGTTTCTCACTCCCGTAAATGACTGAATTGTGTGTGCGGACACAATCGTATTAAGGACTCGAATACATGACTGACTACCGTATATGTATATATTATGGAATGGAATGCATATACGTATGTCACCTCTGCTTTATTTTCTTCTCTGAACACAGAAATGAAAAGATGACTTATTTCAAGGTCTCGCTGAGTAACAAAGAGTCAGAGTTTTTACTAATGATTAAGAAAGGCAAAAGGTTGAATCAGCAACAGCAAAAAACATGATTTGTGAGCTCCTTTCTCAGACTTGTACATATGTTTTAGCATACAGTCATAGTATTGTACTGTAATGCATAATGGCAACAGTATTGCTGAAATTGCTGTTGTAGAATGATTCTCAGTATCAGGATTGTTTATGTTACATTTAATCATATAAATAGTTTTCTGTTTGGCCTTGAAGTCAAGCTTGTTTTGGAATTTAATGTTAAGATGGTCAGAAACATTTTACTTTCACTGTCCTGGTTGCAACGGATTATTAATATAACACTGTCATAAAGCACATAAAACAATACAAAGGTTATAAGCTGTGTCTGTGTGTTTCTTAAATTGTATATACGCACAAGCCGAACACTGACATTATTTGCCAAGATATGACTAATACAAATATTTATAGCTCTCTCTACAAATCTATCATGGATCATTTTACTGAAACGCATGTATTTTCCTGTTTATAAAAAAAATATTATACAGTTGAATAACCTGCCCTAGATTACAGCAATTTCATATCTAAAACGAGATATTACTAAACTGTCTTCCAAAGTAGAGCAGTTGTACTGTTCTGTAAAGTGGGCCAATTTTTGAACGAATTCTGAACTCAAACAAAAGCTAGAACTGTATACAGTCTAGCTCTGACTGGTTGAGTTGCCATAATACAGCAAAATAATGTGATCGATTGCAAAAATAGTTTAGACCCTCAGCTGACTGATTTTCAGACTCATTTTTACACTATATAAGCCTACGTTTTCTTTTGTGAGGTAGCAACCTCAATTGTGAGGTCACAAATCATAACAATTAATGTTTTGCTGTTGCAGTTTCTCAATAAAAAAAATGCCAGTGCAAGGGGTCTAAAATTCAGATTTGTCAAATGCCTGGTAAAATAAGCTGTTAAGAGACACCCGAAGGTCTCCTCACTTATGAATCTTCTCAGTGGTATTGGTTTTGCTACAGTTGGCGCGGTCCCATGATTCAATAGCAGTCTCTTTGCAAGGCTGGCATTACATTGTGACAGGCTCACGAAACAATCCACCATGAAAAGTGCCACACAAACAGTTTTTTCTGGGAAAATCGTGGATAAAATGTCCCTACTACCTGACAGATCTCCGTGAAATGGGTGTCCAGAGGATAGGTGTCTCTTTGACAGTCAGAGGAGCAGCCCACACGTTTACAGCCAGTCAAAAACACACAAAGCATTTCTGATCAGCTAGTTTTCGGGTGATCCAAATAGGTAAAATCGAACCTTACACTTTAGTTCTAAGGCAAAAAGTGTGAGGCATTCGGTTACAAGACACACAAGGACCCATGATGCCAAAAGGAGAAATCTGTGGAAGACAACAAATCCTGGTTACCATAGTTACCAATTAATTTCTAAGAAGAAGAAAAAAAAGAGATTTTGATTATTTATAGACCGGTAAGCACACATGCGGATGTCATTTATGTCTAGTGATGCCCCAGATAATATCGATCTCATTCAGTTGCAGATGTCAATAATGAGATATCTTTGTAGTTAACAAATAAATAAATTATATATATATATATATATTATCTACTCAATATTATTGACTAATATTTACTTATCTAATTTGTTGTAAACATACAAAATCAGAGATCCTGTTGTTTGATAAGACTCATATTTCTAAAAAGAAAATCTTCATGGTCAGTACCAGTTGATCTATTGGCCAGAAGCACAGCTGATATGATACGGTGAAAGTCTGCCTTTATATGACAGCAGACCTTTTATGAAGCTTATATGCCAGAAGTGAGAAAAATCGATCAACAGTCTGACCCTATGGCATGAGGGCAGCTTTTCTTTTCCTCAACTGTGTAAACAGATACAATGTTACTGAGTGAGAAGAGCCAAAAATAAACTAGAACAACAAGATTTGAATGTACACAACAGTATAGCAACCATAAATTCAGCACGACTAAAGTTTAAACTTCTTAAACAAGCTCTTGGAGCAATACCAAGAGCCATACCGCCTGTACTTTCACGGATCCTCTCAACCAATGAGGACGCAGCAGGAGCATCTTTACCAAGGGACAAACTCTTGTTCCTGAGATTTATTACGCAATGCTTCCAAACTTAAAATGAATTCCTCATACTTTCCTTGCATATCGGTAACATCTGTTTAGCTGCCTCATTGACTACACACACCTAAGGATTACTAAACTATGAGCTTGAGCCAAAAGCGATTTCTCTTTCCAAGCTTGATTTGAAGAGACCGGGGATATTTCTGCCGAGGAATCTCTGGAGACATGAGCCTGTTCATTAATAAAATGTGTCATTGGCCAACACCCTAATGAGCGCTAGCGCATTATATTCCAAAGCCCCTCATTGTTTTAATTACAGGCCCAAAAGCATTTTCACTTTCAATCATCCAAAAATATTTTCCAATGTCCTCGTTTCTCCGCTACCTGGATGCTCCCTGCAACACCTGCTGACATGTCCAGAGACATCGGGAAAAAACATGAGCTTCATTACAATTATAATTGAAAAATTTGTTCAAAACTGGCCATTAATTTTTGCTTCAATCCAAGTGCAATGTTACCAACAGGAGGAATATGAGGTTTTAACAGAAGAATCCAATGTACGCTAGGCCTTTGATTATTATCATACTTCTTGGGAAATTTGTAAGGTGTCTCTTAAAGTCCCTGTAAAGTCAAAATTAAGTATGTGTTCTGAGTTTGTCATATCACAGAAAAATGTGTTATTAGCCACCCAGCCAAATTTGAATGATAAAAAAAGCCGGCAAGAACATAAAATAAGCTATCAAAATCTTGAAAAAATGAGCAGTGGTCTCTGCTCTCAAACGCTGGGGGCGTGTCCGCTGGCTGCGCTGAAACCACGCCCACTCGCGGGAAAGCTGCAGTCGCCACACTCAACTGTCACCGCTACAGCCGGAAATGGATGCTCCTAGCAGGTTATTAGGTTTATAATTATAACATAAGCACACAAGGCAGCTTACCCTCATTGGTGGGCACGCACTGCCGAGGATGGCACCAGGTGTCTGCGCGACGGGAGGATGAAGGCCGAGGCGGGAGATAGTCGGTTCGGCCACATTCACCACCAGTAACAGCGGATTATCAGAGCATCCCAGTTGTCTCCGACGAAAGTTTATAAAACTATCCCGTGTAAAATGATCACTACAGAGGCTGGTTTTGGTGGTGATCCTCAGCTCTCCATCAAGGTGGCTCTTCACAAAATTAATCCACCTCTTCTTGATGTGATCGTTTATAGGAAATCTAAATAAGGACACCGATCTGTTTCGTACATGATCGCATCCAGGTAGTACGCATTTCTGTGACGAAGGCATAGCTAACTAGCAAACTGTAGGCTGTAGTAACTAATAATAGTACTGACTGACAGTAACTCGCGATTGAGCGGCAAACTGATGCGAATGTGCTCTATTTATATTGTTAGGGAGCGCCGCGGCCAGCATCAGGGGCTCCAGTGCGTCATCAAGTAGGGGCGTGTCCAGCAGCTCAGGGGCTCCAGTGCGTCATCGAGCCCCCGTTTTAGCCCCGCCCAAAAAATCCGGAAAATAGCAATGGTGAAAAACTGTTTAACGGTCTAACTCCACAATTCAGTACTTCGCAGTTCACAGTCTTTGTAATATATTTTAGCAATACATTTCTAACATGTATAATGTGTTTAGAATTTGTTTTTAGAATTATCTTTACAGGGACTTTAAAGGATTAGTTCACTTTAAAAAAAACTTTTGTCCATAAAACATTTCTCCATACAACAGTTTCAATGTAGCTTCAAAGGGCTTTAAATTATACCAGACGATGAATAAGGGTCTTATCTAGCGAAATGTTCGGTCATTTCAAAAATAAATAAAAAAAGTTTAAGTTTCATAAGCACAAATGCTCGCCTTGCTCTGTTCTGTGATGTGCGTTCGTGATGTCACGTAATACGCAATAACGTTGAAAAGGTCCTGATATTTAGCCAAAATGAAAGCCATTCTATAGAGAAACTAGCTAGCTACTTTTAGCTTTTTAATATATACAAAAAAAAATGCATCTTCAAAAGAAGTAAAAAAAAAAATGGTATTGTGGTTTTAGATTATGTGTCATGGTTATCAGTAGGTACTTTCACATTCAGCATATACAGCCATTTTATGTAAATTTTTCCATTTAAAGGTAATGTGTGAATAGGACACAAGGTCAAAATGCCGATAACTCACTATAGATTGGTGCGGGTGTGACGTCAGAACCCGGGAGTCTAATCCGTCGCTGGTTCCTTCAAGATAATGGGGTTTTTCTATTTATGTATAAAATAAAGCTTGTGGTAAACATAACTTGACTATACTAACGTTTTGTTCTATAATGTAAAATGCACACGCTCACACCCTAAGCTGTCTTATCGAGTTATCTACTTATGTTAGGCTTTTTGATTTGAATAAGTATGTTTTTAATAACTGCTTCAAAAAATAAAATAAAACCTTGAGCACCAAATCAGCATATTAGAATGATTTCTGAAGGATCTTATGACACTTAAGACAAGAGAAATGGAGTAATGGCTGCTGAGAATTCAGCTTTGCAATGACAGGAATAAAATATATTAAAAAATATATAGAAAACAGTTTTAAATTGTAATAATATCTCACAATATTATTGTTTTACTGTATTTTTTATTTTTAAAAATTAAATTATCGGTAGTATATTATATGGTCTTGTGACCCATGTACATACTATGTACTTATTATAGTAATTGCAATAACTGAGTAATAACATAACTTGACTATACTAACGTTTTGTTCTATAATGTAAAATGCAATTCTGCCACTTTAATAGGTCTTGTTTGTGAACAGTACAAAGATATCCTATAGTTTATACTTTCCAGTTCTGTTTTAATCCTCAAAGGCAATTTTGTCTGAACACTCTTTTATTGTGTAATCATATTTTCAAATCTGCCATCGTAGGTGAGACAGTCTGTTATTCAGCATGTCTGTCAAGAGGACAGCGCAATGCCAAACAACAAGGCTCTCAGGGCCGGTTTCAATCAAAGAGACAATGACGCGTCAATACGGCGCATCTGCTGAAACTTCGCCGAACAGGCGAGCTTTCACAAATAATAATGAGGTAAGTTTTCAAAAAAAGACATGAAGGAGAGAGAAGTCAAAGCAAAACATGACAGGCCTACTGTACATGCGGTTTGCACCACTAATAGCTTATTTTCCTAAGGAAAACCATAACTAATCCGTTTCTTCTCAATCACAAATAATATGTGGATTATTGGAGACTAGCTCGAGATGGGAGTCATTTTTTCTGGTGATGCATTCCACCGCCGCACCACTTGTCTTTGGCCCAGACATCAGGATATCAGTCTCTTTTGCCAACATTTAATGGAATTTCACTGCCATCCAGAGCAATCTGTCTGGATCCAGATGGATTTGCTCATTTCATTAACGTTCAACTTGTTCGGAGACCACCTTGAGCAACCCAAAAATTAGCACATGAACGATTGGGTGGCAGAAATTACCAGCCGCCCTGAGATTTGATAATAGAGATTGACTGACCGACCAGAAATGTTCATACATAAACATACATTGAAAGGAACAAGCTATATAGCATTGAAATGAAAGACGTGTACTGTTCTTTTCGTAACCAAACTCCACCACACAGTAACAGCATTTCAGTGTCACGACTCACGAGTCTGTTTTGTTGTTAGACTGAACAGTCTCTTAATTTGGTTGAGGGATGTGAAGTGTAAATGAAGTAATTAAGTATTGCTATGTGCAGCGACAGACAAAAGGAACCTGATATCGATTTTATATTCTAGTAACGTAAAATAGTTGGATGCTCTGCATTCAAAACGCAACTTAAAATGTTACTCATATTCAGAATTAATATCAAAGATGAAATGCTGGTTTGCCAGGATGACAGACGACATATTTAGAGATGACATTTATTGATTTACTGTAGCTATTCATAGACTTATCAAACAGTGCACGCATACAAAGTAATACTTTAGAGCCAGAGGTGAACATACTGTATCTAAAACACCATATCAAAATTTATTTGCATGCAGTTTTATGACCTCAAATTAATTGAGAAACTACATGGAAAATTAGCACTTTTAAAAACGGATTTGCCACACTGCAGGAATAATTAAAGAAGGAAAAGGGCGCTTAAAATTGTGATAAACCTAACTAAGACTTCAAACACATTTTCCCTTTCACATATATTTTAATCTAAAATCTTGATTTTAAAAAGGTCCAGTTAATAACCCATCTCCAGAAAACTAAAAGAATATTCCCTACTCATTTTAGTACAATTCTTGCCATTTCCAATGTGATTTCTGTTTATTAAAAGTGAAATATCTGACGGACTAAAATCATACATATCCTAGAATACTAAACAAATAACAGAAATCCTTACATCAAAACCATCTGTCATCTGTCAAATTGATTTTAAAGAAGACATTATGGATTTACATGAGGATAAATTATTTGTGACCAGTAAGCTTGAGGAATATATTTTGTCAAAGGACAATATTAAAGGTGGAATAGGTAATCTGGAAAATGCTAACTTTAGCCTGCTAGCATTGAAAGCATACGATCCCACCCTCCCAGCAAATCGCCATCCAAAGCCACGCATCCTCCAAAACACATGAACACACAGACCAGAAGCGAGACGACCAGAGACAACTATTGGATTACATCATGTGTCATTCACGGGTGAGAAAAAAAAAGTACAGTACAGTGAGGGGAGAAACAGAAGCGCTTGCTTGCATAGATACATAAGAGATTGTGAAATGACTCCAGTTCAGAACTTGAGCTGTTGACATAAAAGGAAAGAATGCACTGTATTTCAGCTTTATTTATATGCGATTTCAGGACAAAGCGGCAACACAGTTGAATCTCATCTGCATAGGGCAAAGTCAGTGGTACATAACTGTACCGTCAAACACACGTTGACTGACAGGGAACACATGGTATCATTTCTTTCGGACCGAATGAAATAGTTGAACAAACGTTTTATGGTCCTACGCCTTCCACATGATATATATTTATAAAAATACATTTTATACAGCTTAACATATTGATTGCTTTGCATGATATGAGGAAAATTTTAACCATAACACATTTTTTCTGTAATCACCTATTGCACCTTTAACTACAGATTTTTAAAATCATCATTGCAGTCCAAAATGACCAAATTTGTCGTTTCGTTGCTCAGAATGCTATAATTAATTTGCTGCTTTTTTTGTTTTGATGTTTTGCCGTTAAACGCACCATCATTATGGGAGTGTGTAATTAGTGTCAGTGACTGAAGGAGAAGAACTGCCTGTAAATATTTTAGAGCATCAACCAAATATGCAGTAAGCAATATGCAGTACTTGGCCATTTTTCAGTCACTGGCATAAATGTTATGAGGGCAATTACGGTTGCTGCATTTTGAATTTGACACAAGCAGCTGCATGATCTACACAAATACACACACACTTACTAAAGGAAAATTGTTTAGTCGATAAATGAGAATGTTAAGAAAGCAAGGCCTTTCTGAGTGATTTTAACGTGAAGATCAAGAGTTGGATTCCAGATAGCACTTTCCAAAACAAAAACTGCACATTATCTTGCACTGTCTTATCCCAGCTGCAGCTAACTCAGTGGCTGTGATTAAATGTCAACTCAGAGCAACAGACGAGTGTCCAGGTTAACCTCGGGCCACCTAACAAGTGAACACATAATAAGAGGATTCTTTAGGGCCATGTCTTCCATGATGCCCTGATTCTGAAGACTTGGTCTGTAACGACTAAATTGTTAAAAGCTCTGCTGTTTGCACTATATTTCTTCATCAACATTGGCCAGAGGGCATAGAAAAGGATCGAACTGCTTTGTTTGCCTGTGAAAACCTTGCTTGAAATAGGAAGTGCTTTATTACCTGTCCAGAAGTTTTTTTTCCCTCTCTTTTCCATTTTTAGATCTCCTGTGAAGTGTTTTTACAAACTTCGCCTCGTGCTAGTAAGAATATTTAACCTAAACAGTCAGTTAAACTGCACTAGATGTATCTCTATTACGGCTTAAATTCGCTTCGGTTGGGGGGGGGGGGGGGGGGGATTCTCATGTGCAATGAGACGTAACTAAAGGACATATTTACATGCTTCTTACAAGAGCACCATCTGCTCAACAGCTCTTATGTTTTGATCATAATGTATTTACCCTGAAGTGAGTAGGACTGTGCCAGTGAGATCAGGTGGGCTTTAACTCAGATGGTGATGGAGCAAAAGGTCAATGTGCCAGGCTATGGATCACACCATATGGTACTGAACGGCGGGGGAAGATGATCTTCTGACTGAGCCTTTTCATATCGGTCCAATAAAAGCATGTTTAACAGAGCTAGTGTACCTTGCCTTGTTTTACTTTTTGGAGAGATGACAGATCTTCCTAGGCTATCTTCTCAATCTTCAGTGAAAATGTTCCTCACTGGTTTTTATTTAATAAATAAATGTTTGGTTTATCATCAATAAAAAAAATTTTTTTACTTAATTTATCCTTTATAGATCCATTACAGAAGAATTCTGACATTTTACCTGTCTAAACAAATATAATATCCATAAAATCAATGATTCTATGGTTGAAATTGCAGTTCCTGTTTAGAATTAAAAAAAATGACAAACTTCTTTGTTTTGCTAAGTCTACCTTCATAGTTCACATTTTATGTATGCTAAATACACACAATTAAATCATTTTAATCTTTTCGCATAATTTGGCAAAATTACAGCTTGATTTGTAATGATGCACAATAACGCTTTTTTCCTCATACAACACATATTTATTTCAGCATGCTCTTCACTTACCCTTGGTAAACAAGTATACCAACTTTTTGGGAAAAACAAAAACAAAACATTAGTGGCTGGTTATGATGTAAATGTTGGAACACAAAGTTAACATAATATATCAAAATATTATCAAGAAAGTTTATGCTATCTACACTACCGTTCATATTATATTTTTTATTATCATTCATTTGAAAATATTAATTCGTATTTTTGAAAGAAATTTTGAAGTTTATTCAGCAAGAATGCATTAGATTGATTAACATTAAAGACTGTTACATTGTTACAAAAATTATATTTCAAATCAATCCTGTTCATTTGGTATTCATATTCAAACAAAAAATCATCATGGTTTTAAAAAAAAGAAAGTAAAAAAAAAAAAAGTAAGCAGCACAATTGTTTTCATCATTGATAATAATAATAAAAAAAAGAGCACTAAATCTGCATATTAGAATGATTTCTGAAGGATCATGTGAGACTGAAGTAATGATGCTGAAAATGCATCTTTGCCATCAGAAATTAATAATTTTAAGATAAATTAAAATAGAAATGTTATTTTAAATTATAGTAATATTTCTCAACATTACTGTTTTATTGTTTAAATCAAATAATTACAACCTTGGTGAGCATAAGAGACTTCTTTCAAAAACATTTTTTAAAATACTGAGCATAAACTTGAGCCGTATAGTGTACTTTTTTTGGAAAAACTTTCATGTTGTGCCAATGATGCCTTGAAGTTCTACTCCACTTTCTCAATCAGCCCACTCTGACTGTTTAACATTCTATTCTGCATGATCATCCATCCATCCTTGTGCCACTGGCCTCTGAATATCCCATGGAACAGGTCACAGACTGTCAGGATAGCTAATCAATCATCCCTCAGACTGACCATGGGCACTGGGAGCCTCAGGGTTTTGTCCTCTACTCCCTGTTCCTCTCACTTTTCACCTATGATGCAACCTTCTCAAAACCCCGATGCATGGCTGTCTCATTCCACTCCTTAGTTCACTATTACACAAATCAGTATACCATGAAAACTGCTAGCAAGGGCAATGACTATGAGGTTGCACATTAAAACAGAGCTGACATTTTTCAACATCACTGACTGATATTTAACTTCTTCAAAGTACTTGGCATACACCTCTACAGATTGTTAAAATGGTATATAAACTCTTTGTACACTAAAGGTCCTCATATACTTATGGCAAAATTGTTTTTCATTCTTCGCTTAGGGGTAAAAAGATGTGACCAGCGATACGGTTAGTGAACATCGTGTTTAGATGAATATGTGCTGTGTGCTTTCCTCTCAACAACAAAATAGAGTAACAAAGAAAATGACAGCAGTGAGAAAACAGCAGTTAAGAAAGCATCTGATCATAACACATTAGACATGTTTGAACTTTGCACAAGCTCTGCAATTCGGCTCTCCAGTCAAGTCACGTCACATTTATTTATAGCATTTTATAAAATAGATTCAAATATTAGATTAAAAAAATTATTAGAATAAATCGATTAGATTAAAATAGATTTAAAGTCTGCGTGAACCGGAAGTTGCAAACGACTTTTCTCAAGTGTTGTGATGCATTTCCGAGTGAAAGGGAATATTGAACAGAGGGCAGGGTTTTACTTTAGCGCTCCTCCTCTACATCTCTCGCCCATAGCAGAGTAACGGTATGAGGGAGTGGTTAAGCGTTTAACCAACCCAAGCCGTCAAGCCTATGTCATCAGAAAAATAACCATTCCAGACCCGGAAGTAACTTTTCAGACTCTGATTAAAGATAACTTCGGCAAACAATTTTTCCATGTATTAACTTGCACGGATTAATTGTTCACCACAAGACTAGTAATATCCGCTAACAAAGTAAATAGGGTCAATTTTGATTTCATGCCGACTTTAAAAAAAAAAAAACAGTGACAGTGTAACTTTCAATTAACCAAATTTTGTACTATAAAGCGGTTTTTCAGTGTGTTCATGTTTTTACTTGTGGACGTCCGACCTTGACAGACTGAACAGAAGAAATTAAGAAGATTTCCATGTCAAAAGAAGGCTTAACCCACACCAACCTATATCACCATGGACCAACGGTGTGTGAAGGTGTTTACCAGCGAAGTGTACTTTGAGAGACTGCTCACTGCAGAGCCAATGGGTGAAGCTTGACGTCCAGCTCCCCCTCGCTGGACGTAATGGGTGGAGCTAGATGGCCCAATCACAGCTTAACCCTTACCCATAAACCTGTCGCTAAACATAACTCCACACATTAGGTCTACAGAGGTGGAGCTGGACCAGGTCAAACTGGAGCTGGACGTCATTTGGCTCAGCAGTAAAACCACTTTAACTTTTTCTGGAAAGTTTGCTTTAGCAAGTGGTTTTAAACTCCCGAAACAATCTCCAAACGAACTTCATTTTGGCCTGATTTTGTTCGAAATTGTTTCGAAATTGAGTTTTTTTCTTATAGAAGTCTCTTATGCTCACCGAGGCTCCCTTTAATTGATAAAAAAACATTGAAAACAATATGAATGAAAAGTTTAAAATATCATCTTTTATTTGAAACAGAAATAGTATGTAACATTATAAATGTCTTTACTGTCACTTCTTATTAGTGTATTCTTTGTCCATAAATGTATTAATATATTTTACAAGAAATTACTACTTTCTCAGGGAAGTTATGGAACAGTAGCCTTCGATCCGACCATCATTAGACAGTCTCTTGACAACATCCATAACTGTCTGGTCGAGTATCTCTGGCATGAGTCTAGCGGTACTGGAAAAGAGTATTCAGCAGAAAATCCATGATGCAGACTTTCAATACATTCGTTTTCCTCAAACTTTTGCCCAGGGTGAGCCAAACCCATCTCTCGGATGAATTCTTCTCCGCAGCCATTTGTTCTTCTAGCCTTTACCCTCTGGAAAATTACACAGGTCTCTTTCCTCAATGAGCTGCTGTGTAATAAACAGCTTCTTCCCCACTGCAATCAGGGTCCTTAACTCACAATATTAATCGCTAATGACCTCCTCAGAGCTTCTGTTCATTGTTTTACACACTGACGTGTCATTTATCTACTGTATTTATTAGTGTACCTCCTTGCACTCTCGCCTCGGCGCCGTACGAGACTGTTTTCCTCCTTCCACAGCACACAATCGTCCACAACACGGCAATAAAAAAGTCATGAATGCTGAATTTTAAATGTTGTTTGGGTGTGTGAGAAACAGTCCTTAAATCAATGGGTTCCTGCCAGCTAGCTAGTTGTAATAGACAGGATAGTATTAGCTTCTAATTTAAGACAATCAAAATATTAATATTGCAAAGCGAGATGCTCACTTATAATCTTCAACTGAATGAGTGTTATGCATTCTGATTCTGAACGTCAATTGAAATTTTACAGCTGTTCAAACTCTCAGTGTGGCTTCCCATCAAGAAAACAAACAGTGGTGATGCATGGGCTTATTAATGGTAGCTGTGCCATGGAAACAAACACGTTTTTCCTAATGCTCCTTTCCGATAGGGTTTAATGTACTGTGACTCATATGCGTGAAAGAAACACGTCAGGCTTAACCTCTCACCACAGATGCCAGAGATTGCTAAAATGTCATGTTTGATAAAAAAAAAAAAAAACTTTTGTCAATTGTAACTACAAAACTAACACCATGCAGTATAGCATTCATGCGACACTGAATCGTGACAAAGTATCTTTGACCCCCCAAAATATTTGGACACTTTAAGTCACAAAAAAACCTGAGCATTAGCAAACTTGTCAGAACTATTTGCATTTTTATTCTATGTTTGGAATTAATTTTAACCAACTGGTTCCGAGGTCTTTTTTGGTAGATGTGTCACCATTATGTTTAGTTAATGTTTAGTTAACTATGTTTTTATGTGGTTTTTTTTAGTTAACTTTATGTTTAAAAACAGTTTAGTTATGTTTTTTTCATGACTTGCAGTTTGTTGTTATTTGTCACGTGTCTTCAGATTCCCGCCACTCATCTGCCTCCTTGTTACAGTCATTATTAGTTCATCCATGTCAGCTGTGTTCTGTTAATTATCCTCGTTTGTGTTTGCTTTAGAAGTTCATCCCTCACATTCGTTTGGTCAGCGTTACCTTTAGTGTGTGTTGCCCAGCCGGTCTTTGTGTTATTTGTATTATCCTCATTAAAGTTCATATTGAAACTTTATTCAGAATCTTCGTCTGCCTTCCTGCAACCACCCGTGACATTATGAATGCACCTCCTAAGAAAACAGACAAAGGCATAATGTCACATTTATGAATGTTGAAAAAAATTCTCTAGTTTTAGATCCAACCGAGTGAATACTAAGGACTACAATGATTATTTCTTGCTATAATAAGTTGAAAATATTTAATTAAACCGCTTCATCAGAAAATATTCCCACCACCAAACCACACACAGGTTTGTGGTATGGTATATCATATCAGTGAAGGATATACGTTGCCTTCATCTTAAGATGAAGACATCTAATGCTATATGACAGAATATTATGAGGATATTGAATTTGGATGTGCATTGATGTCTTTCTACCTCTGAAATTCAGACCCAGTGGAGTTCGACAAATAAGTGTCCCAACTTGGTTTTCTTTTTGGATAGTACATTGATTGTGGTAATTTTAAAGGGGTGTTATAATGCACTTTTCACAAGATGTAAAATAAGTCTTTGATGTCCCCAGACTGTGTATGTGAAGTTTTAGCTCAAAATACCCCACAGATATTTCTATATAGCATGTTCAAATTTTCTCTTTTTGAGGGTGAGCAAAAACGCACTGTTTTTGTGTCCCTTTAAATGCCAATGAGCTGCTGCACCCAGCACAGAGGGCGGAGCTTCAAGAGCTTTTGTTCTTTTACCCAAGGGGGTAATCCGTCCGCCGGAAACTGAAGCCTCCGCGGGAGCCGCCATTGTAGCAGAACTTCACCTGCTGTTAGCATTCCATTGACTCCCATTCATTTTTGCGTCACTTTGACAGCGAATAACTTTACATCTGAAGCGTCCAAAGACTCCATTTGTCCATTATTTATTTCTAAAGAAACACGACAATGTATAAAAGGCTTCATTACTTTGTATCTTACGTTATGACTTCGTAGAAGCCGTTTTTGTAAAAAATAGGCTAACGATTGAGTCATACCCACGCGACTCTCTGTCGCACTGTAGAGAAATTACCGTATAGACCGGCGGAGAAGCTTGCATGCAATCGGGGGGACGTGGAGGCATAAAGTGAAGGGAGAAGCCCATAGAGATTCATAAAGTTGCTCATGCTGCTAGCTCATGGACAACTAATAATCACGCTCTCCGTCTCTGCGAGATTCGGAAGGGAATGATTCAGATTTCCCTCGGCACAGCTACTAGAAGACCCACGTCACATCTACGTCGTCAAGCTCAGTTTGAGTCTGCGCAGTTCGCCTGGCGATCAGAAAGTGAGTGCTTCAAATGGGCTTCACTTTTCTCCGTTGAAATCTATGGGGTCGCTGTGTCCATCTTATATACTGTCTATGCTTTTACTTCACACAGACATGCACTGAAAATATAAAAAAAGTTTTAGCCTTTTATGTTCAAACCGGAGTCAGATAAAGATGGAGAGATTCAAGAAGTGAGTATGTAGAATGCAACAGGACATTTCTGAATGGTTAGTTGATTCATTTATGTAGCTTATGTGTAGTTATCTTCTAGTTATTGATTAGCATATTATGTCATACCATGTGACTTGTCTCTCTAGAAGCTAATAAACAAAACTGCATGCATTTTGCAGAAGAACATTGTTTTGGTTTTGCTTCAGCCCTGAGCTGATGAATATGGTTATCCTACTGCTCATAAAACATTCACTACTATGGCTTAAGAGATATAACCAGTTTAGATGGAAAGGATCTCAAGCTGACTAGCTGAAGACGTTACTGTAGCTATACCCATTACCCTTTAAAATAAATTCCAGCATAGCTACAACAACCATATTTGAATGACCCTTCACAATAGTTAATGGCAATTTATCTGTTAAATAAAATACCTTACTCGCCTGTTGAGTAATAAAAACGCCATTTCTACAACTTTTTAGACCTTTCAGTTCTCGCCATCTCCAAACAGCCAAGCCAATAGGCTTGTTTGAGATGCGCCTGGCCTCGCCTGAAATGTAGGCAAGAGCCGGCGGCTGCAGTGAGGGGAGGAGTGAAAAAAGTGCAGGCAAGATGGACAGTTCACTGAACTTCTCTTCTCGCAGTGGATCAGACACCTACGAGATCAAAGACGCATATCGCGGGATTCACGCTCTTGTACGGTGTTGCTAATAAACTGGATGCAATTTAAGTTCTGTTGCTTTTATATGAAAATATAAACCCAAAGTACTTTTTATTTAATTACATAAAGATGTGTTTATCAATCATTTTACTTTAATTAGCCTACAGACATGTTTTATATATACTTTTTTATAAATATGACAACAATCAAATAACCCATCACACTATCAGAGTTTGGGAATACTTACACAATTTATACACATAAAAACATGATATCAGTTTTCAATATCAGATATCACACATTTTAAAAGAGAACAATACAATACATCACGGTTGTTTAAACGAATGAGCATTAAGCTATATCGTAATTTCCCATCATGCTTTTTGATCCACTCGGTGGAGAGCAACTGCGCCCGACTGCAGAATCCGACAGGTGCGCCTTGCGCTCGCGAGAGTTTTTTGACATACGTCAGCATGACATCAGAGCAAGGCGGACCGCACTCGGACACATTTCTAACCGGCATGCATCTCGCGGTGATCGGTTCTGCGCAGATTTTGCTCAAACAAGCCTTATGTTAACTCACTCGTTGTGACAACTAACCTAAGCCACTCCCACATCAAAGTAGCTGGAGCAACTTTTCTCTATTTATGTATAACGAGACAAGCACGTATGTACACAATTTCCCCCCAAAAAAACATTCCGCTAAGCCTAAAAACCATAATGAGTCAGGGTTTTGGAAGAAGGATTGATAATATATTGACTCATTATTTAAAAAAATAATAATTTTGAACCATTTCAAGTTACATAGTGTACATTTAAGCAAACATTGATTTGCTTCTTACTTTAAAATAAAACCCACCCAGTATTCTGTATCTATTGCGATGACATTCACAATTTAGAAAGTTTAGAATAAGTTTCAAAATATTTTATGGGCCACTGTTACTAAAGAAAAGTTATTTAGATATTTTTCATAAGCTTACAGTGTCTGTGCAAGTGGCAGAT
>NC_136897.1:17792665-17867665 GCF_949152265.1 Phoxinus phoxinus | reverse complement strand
GCAGAATGCACTTTGCTTTCCATGCACACTACTTCAGTTCTCTTGTCTTGACAGCTTTATGTTTGAAAGAGTAAAGCTGGAGAACGGGTTCGATTTTAAATGTATTACTGTAATTTGGTACATTACCGCTCAAATGTTTGGGGTCGGTATGATTGATCTATTTTTTATTTTTTTTGGAAGAAATAAAAACTTATTTTTTTAGTGAGGATGAATTAAATTGATCAAAAGTGGAAAGACATTTATAATGTTACGAAAGATTTCTACTTCAAATAAATGCTGTTCTTTTGAACTTTCTATTAATCAAAAAATGCATAACAGTTCCCACTTTTTTCAACATTGATGATAATAAGATATTTCTTGAGCACCAAAATGCAGCTGTCATCACAGGAATAAATTACATTTTAAAATGAACTAAAATAGAAAACAGTTAAACAAAGTTTAAATTGTAATAATATTTCATAACATTATTCTACTCTTGTTTACTGTTAACCCTCTGGTGCTGTTCAGTCATTTTTTACCGAAGAGTTTTATTGTGGCCAGCCTAAGGCACACCTGTGCAACAATCTGTCTAATCAGCATCTTGATTTGCCACGCATGTGAGGTGGATGGATTATCTCGGCAAAGGAGAAGTTCTCACTAACACAGATTTAGACAGATTTGTGAAAAATATTTGAGAGAAATAGGCCTTTTGTGTACATAGAAAAAGTCTTAGGTCTTTGAGTTCAGCTCATGAAAAATGGGGGCAAAAACAAAAGTGTTGCGTTTATATTTTGGTTCAGTGTATATAATCAACCCAACAGGTGACCCAAATGATTCATCCGGCAACACAAACTCACAAACTTGCCATCATGTTTTACTACCTTCAGATACTTTCTGCATGATAAAGCAGAATTTTAATATTTCAGACCCACTGTATCGCCTAGTTCCAGTCTATAAAAATAATTTACACAGATAATAATTAACAGAATTTAATGTGCGGTTTAAAAAGCGAAACAGGTAGAAATAAATGACGGCGGCTCACATCAGAAAACCCAATTATCTGCCGACTTAGAAAACACCAGACGACAGCAGAAGTAATGAAATGCGTATTTGAAAGATTAATATCTCTGACTTTGAGGACCTAAATGAATTATTAATAGCATATGTATTTATTTTCGACCCCCTTCCCTTGCGTGGGGTGATTAGTTACTCTTCATTTCTTCATGCTCAGTGGCGAAGGCACCCATGGCACCACACTGTCAAGAATGGGACGAGTGAAGGAAAGGGGGAGGGAGGTTTGTGTCTGTGACATGTGAGCTAATTGACTTCCAGTGGCATCCACCCATTGTGCCAGCTGGGGCTGTTCAGTCTGATCTGCTTTCATTTGGCCTCAGGGAAACCCTCCCGCCTCCTCCCACTTCCCACATACGTGGATTTAAAAGAATGGATGTTTGGAAGGACGGAAAACATCTTTCCATTGCCGCTTTCCGCCATGCATGGCATTAGCGTTGTATTGGATTGGTGTGCTCTGTGGTCAGATGCCATAAGTGACATTAATTATTGAGAGCTTGATGAGTGATGGAAGCTGTAGCTTTTAAGCACAGAGTTCCTCCTGACGCTCAGGCCAGGCCCGTTTGACAAATGAATGGTAATAAGATTACTCACGGCTGCTTTTTGTTTTTCCTCCTTGATAAATGATCAGTGGGTGACGAATGTCACATGTCCCTGATTAATGTTGAAAGCTAGAACTATGCATTTATCATAGTATCACTGGAATCTCTGGCAGCTTCCTAATTTATTCTCCTTTGTTTATGTACGTGAAGGTGGAAAAATGATTATTTGATTGTGTACTGGAGTTTAAATAAGAGAAAACTATTTAAAAGACAAGTCACAAAACACATACAATCTTTGTGTTTGTGTTGGGTTTCCTTATTTTTTTGAAAAATATATTTAAAAAACATTAATATGTCATTATTTTAAACATCAATATCAATAAATATATCATGGATATGCATTTTCTTATACCTGAACTAGCTACTAATATATATATATATATATATATATATATATATATATTAAAAACCACCACAGTGAAATTCATACTGATGGGCAAAGTTTAATTTTAATATGAACAATATTTAAATTTGTATATATATATTTAGATATAGGCTACTTAGAAATACTATTAGACACTGTATACTAGGTCAAAAATTTTTATTTGACCCATATCTCTCAAACATACAGTATATATATATATTTTTTTTTTTTATATTTGAAAGATATACTTAGATATACTATTAGATAGGACAAAAAAGTTGATTTGATCCATATCTCTCGCAAACAATCAAATATATAGAAGACTTTTGTTTAAGTCATGTCTGTTTGAATTGCATTTTTAATGTATCTTTAGATCTGGACAAAAAAGATGTCTGTGACATCATTGACCCATATCTGTAGTGGATATATCTAAAGTGACATTGTGTATGATGAATGTCATGCAAACACAATAAACACACACACACAAAAGCAGCTAGTGGACTGGAGAATGACGGATTGCATATGGAGCACTCAGTGAGATTGAACACTGCAGAGTCTGGAACAGATGTCACCTGACAGACAGCTGTACGTCCATCAGCCAGGATCAATATTGGTCATGTTTTTCAGAGAGACAGAAGGAAAGGGTTGGAGAACAAGGCATGTTTATAGGCTTTCTAGTGTAGAGGACAAACCAGACACAGCAGCAACCACCAGCAGGCCTATTTGTTTTTCTGTGGAAAACTGAAAAACAATATTAGCTCCACATAGTGACTGTGTGACCCTTACCTCATTTGGTCTGACACCCTATTAGAAGAGCTGGCATTATTTTTCCATATGCATTTAGGTGGTCAGTCACTTAAGCTGAACTGAAGTGTATCATGCTGAGTGATGTCATCAGAGTAGGAGGGGCTTTGACTGATGACTGGCACTTAAGGGCCCTATCATACACCCGGAGCAATGCAGAGACGCAAGTGTTTTTTGCTAGTTTCAGCCCAACGCAGTTATCATTTTCATGTCCTGCCCCATGTTGTTTAAATAGCAAATGCATTTGTGCCCATGGGCATGCTGGTCTGAAAACGAGGTGTTCAGGCACATTGTTGGCACGTTGCTATTTTGAGGCAACATTATTGATCCATTGACCAACAAAAACCTGATCTAAAGTCAATGGCGCAATATTTTTTAGTTATTTAAAAGGCGTGTTGTGCCTATAGGCGGGTGCAGAACGCATGCACACTTTGCTTATTACACCCACAGGGACACGCAGCCGCACACAAACAAGCCAAATAATACAAATAAAATTATTACAATGTAAAATATTATTATTGTGTACATAAAGATATGGTGGAATCCAGCTTGTCCCGTAGATGGTCTGCTCACGTGCTTTAATCTTGCGCACGAGCACATCCGTTTCCTCTCTGGAGAAGCGTTCAGTTTTTTTCCGCTTGCAAATTCCGCCATGTAAATATAGCAATCCGCCATGGACCAAGCGCAACTGTCTTTTAAAGGGAATGGAAATTAAACTCTGATTGGTTTATTGCACGTTACGCCCAAAAAACACCCATTTCTCAGAGACGACCCTTTTAGACCATGCACCGGGCGCGTCGGCCAATTATCCCGTCATTAAACTTGCAAAACCGCGCGCTTAGATCGTTTATATAGGACCCATGATGTGTTGTGTACAGCATGTCATCAGACACATTTTTTTTAGACTCATTGTCTTACCATATGTGTAAAAGTTATGAGCACAAAGGAATGGAATTTTGTTGTGATGGAATGAATGATTAGGACTGAAGGCACTTTCAGGATTAAACGTTTAGCTTACACTCTTTTTACTTAATCTGACCCTGTCTAAACTCAACGTTTACCCACAGCAACTAGCACAACTGACAAATCATAATGCGTAACTTTAATTGAGTTCTTCAAGGAGAATAACACAATTAAATCCAGCCTTATTTGCTACAACATGATGTTCATTCTTTTATAATAAGCAGATTGAACAACTGTCGTCTTTAAAGTGGTTGACTTTTGCAGAACAGAGTTATTGGTGATTTTATTGCCCTTATAGATACGCAAAGAGCCCATGTTTGCAGTTTACAGAGTGGACAGTTAGCCTGATGTCATGTGAAATATGGTTCACTGACAAAATAATCAATAAACATAAAGCATCATGAACATGGATGAGTTCAAAGCTAAGTGTTCGGTATAAGTAAGTGTTAGGTCTGTTTCACAACACACATGTAAGCAGGTTTTAAGATGCGCATATTTTTATTTTGATGGCCATGTCAACAGATTCGTATTTACGCTACTTGCATAAATGTGCAAAAAGTCAACACAAAATATAAATGAATCCTTAGAATATATATGTAATGTATCCTCAGAATGAGTGTGTAAAGTATATACCATACAAATTATTTATATAAATAAATTATTGTTTAATTTTTTTAAATTTATTGATTATGGGTAACTGATATTTGTATTTATTTTCATGTTTGTTGTTGTTAGTGTTCTATTTATTAACACTAATAACAGTGAAATTAAATTTAAGTAAATAAATAAATGTAAATAATTTGGGGGCTTACAAATACAACACTAACAAACAGACCAAAAATATTTATTGATTTATTGTTAAATATTTTAGTTTCATTCATATTTTTAATTTTTAATTTTACATGTTAATTTTAGTAACATTTTTTGTAATTGTATTATGTGCATTTGGCATTTTTAAAAATATTGCTTTTTAGGTTTAATTTATATTTTTATTTCAGTTTTAGTTTCAACATTTCTAATTTTCGTTTAGACCCCCCCCCCCCCCCACCCAACTATTTAACCTATATTTTATTTTATTCCAGCTTTAATTCAGTTAAAATAAATGTTTTTTAATAATTTTAGTATAATAACCCTGATTTTAGCATGTGTATCTTAAATTTTAATGCATTTTGATGCGATATTGGGGCCATGGGTGCGATATTGATGCGATATTGGGGTCATAAACACAGTAGCTTCTTGTTGCTTAAAATATTTTGTCTGGTGAAGAGCCTCTTGCTGAAAGCTTCACTTGTCTGTTTGTGGTGCGAATTAAACGGAATAACTTTCAATTCCATAATTAAACTCTCTAAAATATTGCACACTATGCCGCAACAAGAGCGTTTGGCAAAATGAATCAATCAGCTTTTTGGCCGTGGTTTCTGAAGTCCAACTCCTTGATGGAGGGAAAACTAAATTAAGGAGTGACTTGAAATACAGGGCACTCTGAAAGATTAAACGATCAGGAAATGTGACGCCTGGCATGAGCTTGTATCGCAGGCCGAGTGCCCGTGTTTATCCAAATCATCTCACAGATCTTCAGAATCTTTTGATATCTTTCTCAGGGCTCAAGGACTGAAGATTATGAGCTTCTTTACGGGGTTTCTGAAGCTATAAATTGGGCTATATCGATTCTAAAGGGTCGACTGACATGCAAAACTGCATAAACTTGTTTAGTTTAGCTAACATTTAATTACTCATTAATTCAATTTGATTGAATTAAACCCATTTTCAGGTTAATGTTGCGCCACGCTTTCACATGAGTCATTCGACTGCACTTTGTCAATGCACTTGCATTAAGAGAGTAACTTAAACACATTTATTTAAAGAAGTAATTACAGAATCTGGTAGTGAAAGGTGGCTTGAAGCTCTGGACATTGATATTTTAGCTAATGGTGTCCGTGAGAGATATATGTGACAGGTGTTTAAAAGGCCTGGCTTTTCGCTCAGACGGCGGAAGGCAAAGGACATTAATATTTACCAGTCTCGAGGGGGGTCAAGGCAAAATGTATTCATCTCTCCTAAATAAAATATATCTGAGGTGCACTCTTTCCTGGCTCCACAACAGATTTATCGTCACAGGCCTGTTATTAATTTCACCAGTCTTGTGTGTGTGTGTGTGTGTGTGTGTGTGTGTGTGTCATCGGAGTAAAAGAGAGAAGTGGAATCGGCTACATTAAGCTGTTGAAGTCATTGTGGTCATCCGGATATGAGCTAAATCAATGGGGAGAGCAGTGGCTCAGTGAAATGTAGTGTGTAACCAGGGGCCGTTTACTGGAGAGAATGATGAATAGAGATCTATATTGTTTTTAGCCTACCATGAAAATGAAAGACTTTAAATGTGAAGCTCACTTTAGGTAACTTCATTAGAATAGATTACTTCAGGTGTTTTGTTTCCATCTTGTAGGCCTACTTTATACTGGTTTTCATTACATTTTGAAAACCATTAGAAATTAAGTGATCTTCAGAGGATTTATAAAATATAATGTGTAATTTACATATCAAAAGTCTCATTTTTATATACAGGGGTCTCATATGCTCACCAAGGTTGCATTTATTGCTGAAATTGTGTTTGAAATATAAAATATATTCAGATAGAAAACAGTTATTTAAATTTTAGTAAGATTTCAGAATATGCATATTACTGTTTTTACTGTGAGTATGTGTGAGTGTATATAATCGCATCTAACATAAAAGTTTTTGTTTATATACTGTGTGAGCGTATATATATATATATATATATATATTATATTTATATATATTATATTTATGTTATATACTATATTTATGTGTGTGTCTGTGTATACATATATATGTATATTAATCAATGAATCGCTATCGATAGCAGTAATTAGTAATTTATTGAGGGAAAACTCAGTTAATAGTGAATATGTGCTCCCTAATCTAAAATATGATAATACCAATTCGCGATTAATCAAATCTAACATAAAAGTTTTTGTTTATATAATACATGAGCGTATATTATTATATTTATGTATATTATGCATATGTGTGGGTGTCTGTGTGTACATATACACACAGACACAGACACACACAGGCACGCACGCACACACACACACATTAATCAATTAATCGTTATGAATCAATTTGACAGCACTAATATATGTATATTTGACATATAATTCACTAGTAACTAGTTGCTTATTAGCATAGATATTGCTAGCATATTGGCTGTTTATTAGTACTTATAAAGCACATATTAATTATTTTGCATGACAATATTGTAGATCCCATAATCCATACCTAAACATATCCACCACAATAACTACCTTAGTATCAATAGTAATAAGGAATTTATTGAGGGAAAACTCCAATCGTGAATATATGTTCCCTAATTAAAAATATTACCATATACACATAGGCCTATTTGAGCTGTCAAATTAATTAATCACACCTTACAGAAGTTTTTTAGTCCTTTATGTTAGATGCAATTAATTACGGTTAATCGACTATTATATATATATATATATATATATATATATATATATACTGCACTAATATACTGTATATGATATACGTATATGTTTCTTTGAATTTTACGTCAGTTCTAATTGTACAATTTTGTAAGTCTGCATCCTATTTGCTACGTTAATTCAAGTTTGGGTTAGATCCAAACTAAAATCCAAACTGGATTTTAAAAACTATTGTCAATTCAAACAGTGAAAAGTTTACACTTCCACTTTCCTTTTATAAAATCATTAAAACTCAGATATCATCCCATCTAAATATTAAAGGGATAGTTCACTTTGAAATTAAATTTTGGTATGTTTTAGCTTACCTGAAGTGCATCCAAGATGTATTTGTCTTTGTCTCCGCAGTAGTTAAAATTTTGATATTTTTAGGTCAAACCGTTCTTGTCTGTCAGTTATATAATGCAGGTATATAGGCAGTCTCCAAAAGCATGCAGAGAAAAGTCCAAATAAAAAAATTCCCCATCGTAAGTGCACATTGATGGCCTAAGACACGAAACAAGCGGTTTGTGTGATAAAACGAACAGTATTTATATCGTTTTTATCTCTTTTACACAACGACATCCAAGTGATCTGTTTACACCGGATTTCTTCCCCGGAAACTAATCTAACCGCCTTCGATTGGACGTTGCATTTTTAAACTCAGCAGAAACGCGTGTGATTGGCTGTAAGGCTCAACGTATGCCTTTGATTGACCTGAACAATGAAGTGAGTAGTGTGTCAAGAAGGCTTACAAATTGGGAATAAGTGAAAACTCAACACTCCCGGATGAGTTCGCGCGAGCTTAGGCCATCAATGTGCACTTACGATGGGGAATTTTTTAATTTGGACTTTTCTCTGCATGCTATTAGAGACATCTCTGCATGCTTTTGGTGACAGTACCTATATACCTGCATTATATGACTGACTGACAAGAACGGTTTGACCTAAAAATATCAAAATCGAAATACTGATACTGCGGAGACAAAGACACCTACATCTTGGATGCACTTCAGGTAAGCTAAAACATACCAAAATTTAATTTCAAAGTGAACTATCCCTTTAAATGATTCTTATGAATCAGTGTATAAAGTTTACAAAACCCAAATGTTGAAAAGTGTAAGAACTCTTCAGTAATCAGAGGCAAGGACAGATCAGAAGGTTGAGAAAATGACACAGCTTTACTATAAAGAAAGGCGTCTCGAGCAGATTAAGTTGCAGCATCTCGTCATACACGCATACATGGTGAACAATAATGATCGACCATTCCTATGGCCAGATTTACAGAACAAAAACACTGTTAACCTGCACGATGAGCAATTTAAGAAAGCTGATCCGATGCAGAAGTGTCTAAAAATACAATAATGTATGGGTTTGCATTTAAAAATCAAACGTGTCACGGGAACAGCTGTGGCAATTATTGTCCTCTTTGTTTTATGGATACTAGATTAAGCAAGTTACCAGTTAATAACTACACAAATGATCTGACATATGAGAAAGACAGAATAAGCAATATACCAACAAATATATAATTGTATATATTTTATGAACATCACCAGTCCCCTACAACTCATGGACATGGGGAACGATCTGCAAAGACGATAAAAGTGTCTGCAGAAGTTCAAGGCAAGGTTGGACAAAACAGGTTCAAGCTGACTTTGAATTGCCTTGATGCTAAACTGTGTCTACGACGCGACGTGTCGTCTAAACAGTGATCTGTGCACGTAAGTCGCTACTTGCTGGAACAAAAGCTGGTAGACTAGGTCTACTGTGCAGAAAACAACAGCGAAAGACAAACCAGGAGAGTATTGCTTTGAGGTATCCAATTCATTTCATTAACACGTATTTCGTTGCTGCGAAGGCATAGGACATCGCATCCCGATCAGGACGTCACGACCTGATGTTCAGCCCTGGGCCGTGTCACAGGTGAAAGGCATTATGGGAGCCTGTGGTGCAATACATGAACAAGAAATGACAAACCATTTTCTCTTGCATAACACAATTCAAATGTTGTTTACAAAAAAAGGTATCATCCTCAGTGCAGAATGCTACAATGGTACAACTCTACAGCATTTGCTATTTACATCGTTATTAATGGTGTCAGCCAGGCAAATTTGAGACAATGAGTGACAAAAGCCACCTAAATACAATTAAAATTAGAAGACAAAATCTTAATCGAATACCCAAGGCCACTGGCTGAACCCAATCCAAATCTGTGCATGGAGTCTTCCATTTTGGGATGCACCAAAAAGCTTTTTTAAAAATTATTATTATGAATCATTTACTTACTGTAACACGGTAAACCTGCTAAAAAAAAAAAATATTTACATGATGATCAAGGCCTTTTTTGCGAAAAATAAATACACAATATTTCCATTTGATGTTATGTAGAAATGACATTAAATAAAATCGAATATATGAACACATTAGCAGTGAAATGACATTAATACTAAAAAGAGCAGCACAATTAACAAGACATACTCCCTTTAATGGTGACATCACATTTCATTATTTTACATAGCCACAAACATGATCCTTGATCTCTGAAGTATCCTACATTACACAGAGAAGCTTTCACTATGTGCTAAAATCACAGCTCAGACTCCAAATGGCTGTTGTGCAGTCAGCAATAAATTATTCATATATTAGTCCCTATTATTTTTTATTATTTTTTATAAATAAAATCAAGATAAATATGTAACGGGGTCCAAAAGTTTGAGATCACTATAGTGGAAATTTTTATATTTTCAGCAAAACATTTTAAGTTTTAGAATATCTTAATATTTTGGTTTGTCGCGCTTTTGCTTTAATTCCAGCTGAATGAACTGAAGTTTGTAAACACCAGATGATCGGGTTCTCCAGCATGATTTGAGATTCTCTAAAGAGACTAGATGCTCTGAATCCGGAAGCGGATCTTCCTTCTGTTAAAGAGTCACAAGAGGCTCACTCAACATTTCAAATCGATTGTTTGCTTGATTAAATCTTACATTTTTAAATGTTTTTGAAAGAAGTATCTTATCCTCATCAAGCCTGCATTTATTTGATAAAAAAATACAGAAACAGTAATGTTGTGAAATATTATTACAATTTAAAAGAATGGTTTTCCATTTTAATACACTTATTTCTGTGATGCAAAGCGGAATATTCAGCAATATTACTCCAGTCTGCAGTGTCACATGATCCTTCAGAAATCATTCTAATATGCTGATTTATTATCATTGTTGTAAACAGCTGTGCGGTTTAATATTTTTGTATAACCTGTGATACTTTTTTCAGGACTCTTTGATAAATAAAAAGTAAAAAAACAACAACAAAGAAAACAGTATTTATTTAAAATAGAAATGTTTTGTAACAATATACTGTTCAGTATTTTTGATCAAATAAAGCTTGATGAGCATAAGAAACTTCTTTCAAAAACATTAAAAATAGTAATGTTTCCAAACTTTTGACTGATACTGTATATCCGACTGAAACGGTGTCTCAAAATAAAAAATAAAAATTAGAGCACGACTTGATTTTGTGATTGATTACAAAAAGGCACATGACTTAAAAAATTGTGCACAGATAAATCATTTATAATAAACACTGCTATATTCCATAAAAAACATGAATTTTGATTTCATGTTGACTTTAACAACATACATTTTTAATTTCAAAATCTTAAAATGTTGTTCATTTCCAGGTGATTTTCAATGTGGCCTCAGACTTTTGAACCCTACTGTAAGTACATAATAGTGCAGAAGATAAATGAATGGTAGTAGTGTGAGAGCACAGGTAGAGAAAGAAACTAGAATATCAGCCGCGAGCGAACACTGGATCAACCCCAAACAATATGTTCACTTCTCTTTACTGTACTCACTGCCTATGTCTATGTTGAGTTATTCATTTCGAGAAATCTTCGACTGACAAGCCACTGATGTATTGATGCACCCCAAATTTCTTTTAGACTCCTTGAATAAACTTATTCAGGCACCAAACTCATCACCAAGCTTATTAAAAAAAAGAATGAAAAACAAATGTGATCAATTTCATCATCATTATTCTCTTTTTCAGGACTATATAAAGCAAGTCTTATAAAAAAAAAAGAAAAAAGAATATATCATTGTGTATTTAACTCTTCGTATTACAACTTCTCCATTGTCCTTTGCGCTAAAATACTACCATGCTTCAAAATAATGTTTTTTTTTCTTCATTTACATGTGATGCCATCTAACCTCTGCCTATAAATATTGGTGGCATTTTATAGTTGCAGCCAGTGAAAATATATTAACCGAGCAACAGCAAATGAAAGCATGATCAGTCCAGTGGCGTATACAAGAATATAGCCGGGACTAACGTTTGTTTTCTTTGCAAAAATCCACATAAAAAAAGGAAACATGAGATTCTAACGTCCAATATTAACCCAAAAAGCACGATAATGATAATACATAGTGCATAGTTTTATAAAGCACAGCGAACCGTGCCAGCACTGTATACAGATTTCATGTTTTTTGGACGCATCTATCTGCGGTGAAAAAAAAAAAGGATCATTCACTGCAGAAATATCAATATGATAAACGTATTTGCCGACGTTCTGCAGTTGAGTCGACACACAGTTGATATGTCACAGGTCTGGTGCTTCTATCCCCGTTTCTTTGATGCTAGCTACAATAGGAGGAGGAAGGGGAAGATTAAAGATTTCCAAAATAAAAAAAAAGAAGAGCATAAGCCACACGAAAAGCTTGAAAGTCCGCCCCGTCGCCCTAAAGGCACACTAAAGTCTGTGTGGAGCATGGGGACGCCTCAAACAAAGGTTTCCGAACACCGGCTGGCTCCCCATCCCTTGCTCAGAAGGATCATGCACTCCAGTGCGTTGTATGTGAATACTCGTAATTCTCTCTGTAAATATATATATATATATATTTATTTTTCTGCGTGTAGTGGCACCCTCCGACCTGCTGGGGGCGCCGTGCCCCTTTCGGAGTGCTATGCCAGAGAGTAGATGGCATTAACGGGTGACGTGGCTTCTGAGCTCTCGTTTCCTTCAGTCTCCTCTTTGTCCTTCTTAACTGTGTACTGGCCAATGAAGGAGCCGTCCTCGTTGAACTGGCCGTCCCCTCCTTCACCATAGTCCACAAGACTGTCATCGCTCTCTTTTACGTTCCCGTCCAGGGATGTTTGGCTGCCCTGCAATGGCTTGTTGTCTTCGTCGCTGCTGCAGGAAGAAAGAAAAAAAGAGTTAGAACATAACAAGGGATGACGGTTCGGCTGGTTAGCATAAACCGGTTAGCCCTGGTGGTAGATGTCATAACTACACCATTTGGCTGCAAAAGCATGTTTTTCCATGGGCAACTGTTCAAAAGTAGGACTGTGTTATGATAAAATAAAAACAAGCAACTCAAAAATCCTTTCATTTAGAGATGCACCGGACATTTTTAAAAAATCAATTTACAACCATCAGCGTATTGGTAGCACGAAAAAGGCCGATATAACAAACCAATGTTTTATTGAACAACTGCGTGAAGACACTGAGCTGCAGGGCTCGTCAACAAGGACCTTTGGGACTATTGAACTGTGCAACACTGTCACTTTCCCGATCGGGCCAGTGCTGCATCTTCGCGAGTTTATCATTTGCATGTGGTTTTAAGCCTAGCCTAAATATTCAAGCGCAAGAAGACACAAAAGAGAAGTTAGAGAAGTTCACACACACCCATAGCGCGCACCGCGCCTGGAAATCAGATCAAATACTGTTGTCTTTCTCTTCTTGTAATTAACACAAAATTATATCAAAACCATCTTGGACAGTATCCTTGCAAATATAGTCGGTTATGTCTTAAATGAATGTAAACAGCCGAGAAATAAAACGCTTGTGTAACAATCTAATTGGATCCGTGCAGCTCTTAAAGTGACAACAGCCTAATATCCCTGCTGCTCTGCATTTTATTGTAAATCAAACAACAAAAAGACAACAAAAAAAAGTAAATGGTACAATTATAAATGTCTTTACTGTCCCTTTTGATCAATTTAATGTACCCCTTGATGAATACAATAAAACTCAATGCTGTAAACGCTGTCAATAATGGGGGATGTGAACCAAGAACTCAGGCGTTTTGAAATTCCCTCAAGGTTTTTGATGCTTTTGTCTATCTGAATAAAGAAGAAACGCAGCAAAGAATATTAAAACCTCAAAATCTTATTTCCCAGATATGTGGCAACTAAATCTGACTGCTTGACTATTAGAATATAGGGATGCACGAGATAATGGCCACCATATCGGTATCGGACGATATATGTTCTTTTTTGATGTTATCGTTATCTGCCTGATAAGAACATTTGGCCAATATATTAAAGCCGATAAATAATGTATTATACACTTCAGATGCACACTGTTCACCATGATGGTTTTGAATTGCTTGAAATATGATTGAAAACACTTCAAAAAAGGAAAGTACAGTGCAACAACCAAGTCTATCATATCGGCGACATACAATTATAATGAGAACATTCTAATTGTGTGCTTGGCTTTTAATGGTGAGACTTTTGTTTCTGTAATCAGGCTCTCAAAAATTATACAAAAATGTGGATTTAGATGTATAGGCCAATATATCGGTTATCGGCTTTCACGCTTAAAGAATTATCGGTTATCTGTATCGGCCAAAATTTCCATATCGGTGCATCCCTATTAGAATATTTTATGGTTTGGCTTTTTCTTCCATGTAAATAATGATTCCAACCAGATCATCCTGAGAAAAACATTTAGCATCTCACTTTTGAGAAACCTCAAGGAGAAAAGAAAACACTCAAGGCAAAATAACCATTTATGTATTACTAGACAAAGACAAACTCTCAGTATTCTATAAATGCTGTCACGGCTATAAATGATTCATTGCACTACCACAGGTAGATCTTTTCCCCCCTGTCCTGTGCATGCCTAAACACATGCGCCTCATATATTAAAACAGACCTCTGCTGGGGGGTAATAGTGTCATGCATTAAGAGCCGAGACCTACATCAACCGAGATGCACCAGCAAAACAGAAGACAACAAAGAAACACCAATCAGATCTTAAAAACCATTTACGTAGCACAGAGGTCCATCTTTAATTTCATGTAATATCCATGGACCTTGTTGTAAACTGTTTTACAGATGGGCTCTTAAATCGAAATATTGTGAATAAACTACTTTGTCCCCACACACAACATGGTTTACAACCAGGCTCCATGATACTATCCATTTTCATAGGTCATAAAAATGCTTTTACCAACAGCATATATCCTCTCTATAAAAAAAGAAGCATTGATGTTTCATAAAAAAGGTTTAAGTAGTATGATATTACCAGATGACACGGTTCTGTGCATGCAGCATGACAACTGGAAAATAATGGTCGTTTATTTATTTATCTTTAGATTCAATAAGGCGCATTCGGGATATCTTGCTTTCTCCAACCAAATACACTCTCTCTGCACCAGCAAGAGTTCAGGGAATAATGAGGATGGGTTTTTGATTTAATCGATCAGCCCTCACACTCACAGTTTCACCAGCTTTTCACCTCCAAGAGCGGAAAAAGAACCCAAATTTCACATTGTACATCATTTTTGACAGAATATGTGAAAACTGTAATGACATTCTAAACAATTTGTCATGAATCAGGGATTTGAAGAATGTGTAAAAAACTAATGGATGAATAAACAAATAAATAGGACTATTAGTGAATTAATTACATGACATGCAGATTAATCAAATTAATAACATAATATATGTAAATATATCTCTATATTTTTGGCAGTAAATACTATTTTTATGTATTTTGCAACAGTTTTTAATTGCACTAAATTAACACATTCAATTGACAGCCCAATAAATAAAGTTAAAAAAATTTACTACTACAGTTGGGACACAAAATCATGAATCATGATAGAATGACAGGAAAATCATGGAAGAATATGAGTTAGTTAAAAAAAAACGATCATTTATCAACACTAAAGGAGAAGGACATGTATTAATCGATTAAAATCAAAAACACAAGGCAAGAAATGCTTTAGTTCATGACTAAAGTCCAAATGCAGGTGATATTAGTGCAGCTCTTTCCATACCTTTCCTTTTCAAGAGACCTTCATTGGACCAACAGGATGGAAAACACCCAAGAATAAAATGATTAAGAGAGAAAAAAATTATGAATAAAACAAAACATTTGTGTCATCAAAGAGGCACTTAAAAAGAAAAATAAGAGGAAAAAGAAAACGATGCAGTGAACATAATAATTATAAACAGCCTTCAGCAAATAATCTGTTGTTAGCTTTTGGTTCATTTTCTAGATGTGGCATCCCACTAAATGCAGATTACTGACAAAACCCAAGGGCTCTGATCTCCAGCAGACTCTCCTCTCAGACTGTAGGAAATGCATTATAAATTCTGAATAGACTCAATGAACTGAAAAACCATACATTTTGCTAGCCTTGCATGCACATTTACATTCAACCGAGTTTCCCTCTGAACAAAGCAGAATCATTTTCATGTTTCATGCATGTTTCTGTGCATCTGATCATGGTCACCCTGTCACTGAATATTGTCTACTGCGCTTTCCATTCCATCAAGGGTGTTAAAACATTGAAGAAAGAACCTTGGCTCCCTTCTGACAAATTAGTTTGACCTTGACATCGCAGTACTGGCTTTTAAAATATTAACTTTACAATAAAAACCAATGAATCGTGATTATTATTTTTATAATAAAGAGACAAAATTATTTTAAGAGGGAATAAAATGCTTCAGTACTTGACATTTTATTTCAGGCCAAAGCTTTTAATACATATTCCAATTCACTCTCTGAGATGAACAGCTTTATATGAAGCATTCAATAAGTGCACTGTTGTAAGTGGTGTCCTAACCAGGCACAATGTGACACGTTTGCTGTCCTTTAAAAGCGAAAATATGGAAGCTAGTTTCCAGCATGGAGTCAAATAAAAATAAAAAAGGTAATTGCAACTTTTTATCTCAGCATTATGACAATTTTTCTTGCAATTGCGAGTTTGTGTCTCACAATTCTTTGATTTTTTTCTCCGAATTGTGAGTTAATAAAACTAGTGTTTAATATTTATAAACTCGAGTTTATCTCACAATCCTGACTTTTGTCTCAGAACGGTGAGATATAACCTGCAATTGTGTGTTATAAAGTCGGAAAGTGTGAAAAAAAGGGAGAAAAGTAAGTGTGAGCAGCCTTTTTTCCCTCAATTGCAAGTTTATTTTCAGCAAGTCAGACTGTATAACTCACAATTGCAAGTTTATATCTCACAATCCTGAGGAAAAAAGTCAGGATTGCGAGATATAAACTTGAGTTTATAAATATTAAAGTCTAGTTTAATAGTTCTACTTTTAGAAAAAACATTTTCTCAGAATTTTGAGATCTAAACTCGCAATTGTGAGTTATAAACTCAGAAATATGTGATAAAAAGTCACTATTAACTTTTTCATTCCGTGGCAGAAACAAGCTTCCAAAGCAAGATGCCACACAATCACAGCCAATCCAAAAACATCCTGTCACTAGCCACACCTAGCTGAAAAACAGCTGGCTTTTACCACTAGTTGCTTTATCACATCGTGTTTGGTTAGGACACGATGTATTAACTTTCCAAAAATAGCTGGATTACGTCCAAAATAGAGGGACCAAGGATTTTAACACCTTTGAAGAGCTCATACACTGATCAGACAGCAGCGTTAGTCCCTGTTCTGCCATCCACATGTAGGCTAACCAATGACATGCTCAGGCTGAGATGATGTGCTGAAACCAAATACCTGTTCTCGTTCCTTAACAACCCAGTCGCCATTTTGAAAGAGGAGGGGGAAGAAAAGGGTTCATCATTCACACGTTAGATGGAGAGAGAAGTTAGTACTGCCGCTGTGTAAGGCTTAGCATATCTTAGATCTTAGCATTACTAAGCTAATCAGTTAGATCGCTGGTCTCCTTAAAAAGAATTAGCTTTTAGAAAAGACAAACCATCACGTTACTAGCTGTTAGTCACGAAACTGCTGAGACACGAGTGGTTTTTATTACAAATGATATAGTTCAAAATGTTAGAGCATGTTTTTCAATTAGTGGTTTAGAGGATTACACTGAATCAACCGATAAATCCATGGTACACTTCTACAGATATGTCTGTATTCAGCTTTGGTGCAGTGTTGGAGAAGCTATGGTTAGCTTGCTAAGCTAATCAAGCTACTTTTTTCGAAAAGGAGCTAGCAAAAGTTAAAAATCACTAACAAAAAGTAGCTAACTACAATGTTAAAGCTATTTTTATCGTTATCCAAATGAAAAGTGTTACGTTTGAAGTGTTGCTATACAGTACTTTCCCAACACTGCACAAGTAACATGACGATTATTAGCTTATCGAGCTTGAGATATTAGTTCTTCAGACATTTAATGTGTTGCCTGAAACCCTCACTGACACTTCCCTTTACTCTCTGTACCCGGGTTGTAATATCCACACCAACTTGACAGATGTAGGCTTATACAACAAAACCTTCAAAACAAACTAAGGATGACAGATAGAAAAATGTTTGTTTGTTTGTTAAGGCGTCACACCGCCTTAAATTCCAGCTGATCCAAACAAAAGCAATGAACCGCCAATGTTGTTTTAGTTAACTAAATCTAAAACGATTAAAAAGGTAAATAGTTTTCATGAATTAAAATGCAGCTGAAATCAAATAAATATAAATTTTAAGCAATTAACTGAAATAAAATAAGTAACTGAAATAAAGGTAAATAAAAAATTAAAAATAATGGTAACGGTAAATAGAAATGGAAAAAACAAGTCAAAAGCATAACAAAATGTGTAAATATAATCCAATACAAAATAATAATAACAAATACTATAATAGTAGGCCTATATAAATAATACTAAAGTACAGTTGGATGTTGGTGTTTGTTGGGGCAGTGTGAACTCCTCTTCAGAGTAGCACACTGATTTTTTTCCTGCCACGACGGGATAGCAGGGTGTGAAGTTATGAGATCTGTGTGGTTTAGAGAGTAGAGGTAGAACTGTACAGGAAGGACTCATTTATAGTATGTTGGTGTGGATGGTGATAAAAAGCACACTAGAGTTTTTAACTTCATGGCAACCACAGTTTCCTGAGAATCTGGCGCATTGGTTTTCAGCTGCTGGTCAGTGAACAGACACATTACACATCAGCAAGCTTATTTTCTGTTTAAGTAAAGCAAAAGCCTCATCAACAAACGCTCTGGGGGTGTTTATGTAATAATGTTATTTCGTTTTTGTTGGGTTTAAGTGGTTAGTTGTTATATTTGTTTAAAATGAGAGACATTTTCCCCTCTGCAGGGTGAGAGCTATGTTCAGGACCTGTAACACGTAAAACAAAGTGTTTCATCAACAGGTTCAACATTATAAATAGCAGAACCTGAATAGACGTTTATCTTTATGGCAAAAGTGATAGAAAGCAAAAACTTACTGATAGTCAAATGATCCATCTTGGTCTTTATGGTCCACAGGATCTAAGGGGAGGTCTTTCTTCTCTCTCACTGATAAAAACAAATAGTAGATAGATCATTTACATAGCATGTAACACTTTACAATAGGGTTTCATTTGTTGACATTAGTTAATGTATTAACTAACATGAACAAACAATGAGCAGTACCATTTGTTACAGTATTTAGTCATCTGTTAATGTTAGTTACTACAAATACAGTCCTTCATGTTAGTTCACATTGAATTAACTATAATGTAAACAAATAGAGCTTTTGATTTTAATAATGTATTAGTAAACGTTGAAATTAACATGAACTAAGATTAATAAATGCTGTAGAATTATTGTTCATAGTTCATGTTAGCTAAAGTTGTACTAATGCTAACTAATGAAACTTTGTTGTAAAGTGTTAACATGTAGCATATACTTATATTGTGGTAAAAGGTAATTAATCTTAGCAGAAATGCACATAGTTTACAAAAACATCAACAACATCAATATTTGATGGTTCTATTTTGAGTTTCATATCATCTAAAATAAAATAAATAACCAACCAACCCTTTTTTAATATATTACAATGGTTTATGGAAAGTGATCCCAAGTGTGTTTGCTGGATTTTACCTGGGTATTTTCCTCCACGACTCCTCTTGATGAAACAAACAATGAGCAGAATGAGAACCAATAAAGCGACGGCACACATCAGCCCAATGAACCAGCCCTGAGTAGCGATGTCTTCCTGCTCCTTGTAGGCTGTTAACAAGCAAACACACAGAGGAGGAGAGAAGAAAAAGAGGTACAGAAGAAAAAGTTTAAGTTTCGTAACATTATACCCATAAGCAAGAATGGCAGAAATCAACTCTCGCAGATCATCTTACACATTAAGAACCTTGTTCTCTTCCTGTATGATTTATCGAGTCAGGAGAAAAGCTGAACACAGTTACACCAAATGGAGACCCTAATAAATCTCACTGACTTTCAGCAACATGGTAGGAGTCCGTTGACAGCCATTCTTTATCAAAAACACATTAACGGTGAGTGGATCTGGATTTGAATTACCCATCCTGATAATAACATCAGAGCTCAGGGCGCTCTCTCCATAAAGAGTGATCTGATGAAAACGGAAACCCAGTAAAGCCAGCAGCTTGGTTTAACCACATCATCAAATACTCTCCTTTTCGAAAAACACTCTTTTTAAAATCTGCATCCTGTAAAACATTAGAGTGATTCTAGAGGGTGGACTAACTGCATGTGTTTTTCCTGTTTTATTGAAAGGTTTTTCGATACACACTACCGTTCAGAAGTTTGGGGTTGTTAAGATTTCCAAGGCTGCACTTACAGTATTTGATCAAAAATACAGTAAAGATTGTATTATTGTTTTTTTCATGATTCTTTAATGAATACAATGTACAAAAGAGCAGCATTTATTTGAAATAGACATGTCTTGTAACAGTATAAATATATTTACTGTCACTTTTGATCAATTTTATTCCTCTTTCCGGAATGAAATGATTCAATTCTCTCTCTAAAAAAAATAATTATTCTGACCCCAAACTTTTGAACTATAGCGAACCCTATGCCATCTTATGTGCTTCGAACACTTCCTTTTAAAACCAAGGGCATTAATTAAAAGTGCTATAATTAATATAATATAATATATAAAAAAGTACCTAAAATGGCCTGATAATAGTGCCATTTCTTTGTGTGGAAAACCACAGAGGGATCTAACAGTGAGAGGAACAAACAATAAAGCTGATGGATTATTATGAGCTCAATCTTCTATATCCGAAAAACACAGAGCAAACATCCCACCTAAAATGATATTTACACGGCTCAAGGATCCTTATCATCATCATGATCAATATCTTATTGAGCGTGCTCTTACAGAAAATCCTGAGAGATTTCGTCTCGCTCACACTGCCACCTGAGGCACATATGCATCCTGCTGGAAAAATACGTTTGCTAGTGCACCTGAAGCTTCGAAAAATAATCTGCAAAGATAAACTCACAAAATAACGTACCGAGCATTAACTATGTTGATAACATTAAGGGTTTCAGCCTGACGCAGTTATCATTTTCACGTTCTGCGCCACGTTGTTTATAGCAAATGCATTTGCGCCCATGGTCTGAAAATGAGTTGTGTTCAGACGCATTGTTGGCGCGTTTTTATTTTGAGGCAACTGAAATTACTGAGCCATTGACCAACTGAAACCTTGTCTAAAGTCAATGGCGCAATAGTGTTTTGTTATTTAAAGAGCACGTTAGTAATATGTGCCAATAGGCGAGTCCACAACGCACGTACACTTTGTCCCGTAGATGGTCTGCTCACGCACTTTAACCTCGCGCACGAGCAGATCCGTTTCCTTGCTAGAGAAGCGTTCAGTTTTTCCTGTCGTTAAACTAGCAAAAGTGGATTCTAAGTGCACTTGAGCCGTGCGCTTTAGACCATGCGCTTAGATCATTAAAACAGGGCCCTTACACTTTACCCATGCCCTTCTTGTGCTCTACAAGTTACCAGTTACAGTGACCCATTGGTAAACATGACAACATACAGTTTGTTGTAGTTGTATCTACTTCAGAAGGTAACATGTTGAAGCCTTTCTTCCTCCCTTGTGTCTTGGCTACCCCTCACCTCTGACTGTCTCGAACGTGACAAAGTCGCTGCTGATGGAGCGGTGCTCATGGGAATACACCCGCAACCGATACTTGGCCCCGGCCACCAGCCCAGCCAGCTTAATGAAAGGCTGCTGGTTTACTTGTATGCTTTTCATCGACCCATTACCTTCAAGGAGAGACACAAGAGAGGTGTCCATCAAACCGAGCCCATCAAGCTTAACTGGCCAAAACTAAGCACGCAACACTGGCCTCTTCCACAAGATAGCAGGTCATGTTCGTTAACTGAGGAAATGTGCTGCATTCCCTTCCACTCTTAAGAGACAATGTATAAAATGTATATTTTTAGCATGCTGGGAGCAAAAATACTGGAATATCTTGGCTCAGCACACATCAAAGTCCGTCACTGGTGTATTAGGGGCATCATTTGCTTTAGTGATGCCCGTTAAAAGCTTTGATGTGTAGTTGCCGCTTAATATCTCACACTGGATTTGCTATAATGAACTCCGGTCTAGAGTGGAGGGAGGTGCACCTTGTCTCAATTATCTACATAGACCTCATCTCATCTCTGAGGAAGCTGAGAAGTGGAGGGACAAATCCCAATGGAATTGTCAAGAGGTGGATGTGAGGTTCCAATGAGGTTCCACGATGTTCATAAGGAACCATCAGGCACTGTGTAACTCATGGGTTGCCATGAGTTAGATGCAAAACCCTGCATATCCAAAATGTGGCCATATACAACAGCCTTTGAAGCAAGCAGCCATTGGATTATATCTGCATATATATGTATATAGTGTCTGAAAGTGCAGACCTGGAGGTGCAAGAGCTACTAGCTGGAAAGAAGTACTTATCCATTATATTCATCCATAATAAAAAAGAAAAAAGCTTTTAGTCATTTGTTTTGTAGCTTTATCTTTCATTCCAATGCTTGCAAAGCTGTGTGTATTACACCAACATTCTGGTTAGGGTTTGCTCTGCAATTAATGTAAAGCTATGTTTTGTAGAAACAGTACATACTGAATTATGACTGGCCAACTTGCATATATTTAACCATGAAAAGCTGGCAAAAAACAGCTCTGAAACAGAATTAAATTTAAGCTAAGCAAAATAGTTTGAATTTACACTAGGGGTACAGTTAACAATTCTGACTAATAACAATATGATGTTATGGCCAATAATCTATATATGGCCGACAATAAAACTGTATACTGTTTTGTCTAAATGATAAAAAATAAAAAACATCCACAATTTTAAGCATCACAGCATTATGATTTCAGTATGAAAAATTAATATTTATTCTGAGATAATGCTAAAGATGACCTTTAACATTTAAATTCATGTTTTTAAAAATCAAAATAGCATTAGATGATGATACATGTAATCTAATTGTAAAAATAGAAAATTCAGAATGCACAATTAAATATCCAATATTAACCAATACCAATAGATAAGAAAAGGTATGTGGTACTATTATATCATGCATCCTTATTTGTAGCCTTGCAAGAATTCATATTGGTATTCATATTAGAATTCAAGCTTGGTAAAGGTGCCGATTGTCTTTCAAAGCCAAGTTAATCCCTACCTCTGTCAAAGAAGCTATGTGGATTTCAATTATATTTATTCCCATATTACATGCAAAAAATTGGCTGATAACTCTTCAATGTCACGATGTCCTGCTTTGAGATCAACAAAACATCTCATATGGGCTGAGAAGCTGCTACGGCTTGTCTCAGACTTTAAGACATCATCAGACACCATGCCTCACACTGACTGCATGCAGCTGCCACAATCTTGACAGGACATGGTGAGATGATGAGAAAGAGGAAGAAAGAAGAGGGAGTGTTATATAATGGTATGGTGAGTCTACATGGGAAGCACTTTTGGGGAATGTGTGTGCTTTGGTCCTGGTGTAATTTAATCCCATAATAATGCAGTAAAAAAAATGAGTCCAAAGCTGTTATGCACCTCTTGGATGAAACCCAGTGTTTCATTTACACCTACTGGGTGGGGTATTGCACCAGCACGTACTGCACAACATGTTTCAAGGTTAAATATGTTACTCTGACTCTCCCCTTGAGGAGACCTTAGGTTGGAAACATTAACCTCATCTCTGAAACCTTTCCACCAAAGATAAAAAAAAGAGGCCTAAAGGGGCATCAATCAGATATGGCAGGCTTGCTGGCATAATCATGAGATGGGGCAATGGTGGCCAAAATGAACAATAAGCCAAGCAGTTTTGGGCAGCCAGACAACAAGCGCTGCTGGGAAGCCAATGGTTGAGGTAAGAGTGGAATGAGCAATCACATCTGATCAGCCAAACAGATATAGCTCAAGGACAAAAGAGCAAGCGAGAGAGAGAGAGCAAGAAAATGAGTGAGAGAGAGAGAGAGACTTTTGTAGAGTAATATACACTAGTTACGTATTGCATGTCCGACTGAAACATGCACAGGCACAACAGAACAGTGATGTAGTATGAGGAAATAATATTTTTTTGATTAACAACAACAACAAAAAAAACGGCTCAAGAGAGTATAGGCACTGAATAATAATAAGTCTTGGTTTCCAGTAAAAATATCAAAAAAAGAAAAAATCTTTAAAACAAAATTAATTTTCATAGAAAGCTAAATATAATATAAATTATAGAATTATAATATAGTATAATATATTTAACAGATTTTTGTTCTTACTATATTGACAATGTTTTCCTTTTTTAAAGCATAAATCAAATAAATGTACACCTAATTAAAAAAAAAAGACAGGTAAAAAAGACATAACTGCTAAAATATTGCAGGGATAATAAGAGTGGACTGCAGGGTGCCTCAAAGCCACCAGTTTACTGACCAAAACTCTCTGTGGCCCAATTAGAGTCAAATAAACAGGTCTTGGTTGTCTCTTTTTAAGTCTCAGGGCATCTCTCCCCCTCATAGATTTAGTCAAATCTCTCCCTGTTCTTAGCCACCAGAGAGAAACAGAGCTTTCTAAAGGGAACATGCATGACTGCTGATGACACAAAGCAGGATGTAGTATTGCAGACATGATATTAGTCAGTAACATGTTGGAGGACTGCTTCAGTTTGGTGTTAAAACACATTTTAAGTTAACAAGCTACACACAAGTACTGTTGGAAAAGAACATTACAGAGATTCACAGCAAGAAAGATATCATAAATGTTGAACAAATAACATTTACAATACCTCCCTTTCAAATAAACCTGAGCACCCTGTAATGTTTATTGAGATGTTCTGTAAATTCGCCATAAAACGAGGTCCAATTAAACATTATAAGAGGATGATTTGGGTCACCAGTAGGCTCAATAAAATCTAGCGTTCCCTTTATAAGCTCTCGGTAGGTGTATCTGGCTCTTACTGTCCAGTGTGTACTCTAGCACAAACTTGCTGCTGTCAACGGAGAAGTTGTGCTTCCAGCTGACGTTAGCATAGTCATTGTTAGCATCCACGGTCAGATTCCAGATCTTTACATTCGGGGCTATGCAGAACAGGTAGGAGAGGAGTACACTTAGATATTTTGTGATACAGACACTGGTTAGGTAACATATATGCTTAATCTTAAAGACCCCATGAAACCTACACTTTTTGTACCTTTTTGTTGATGTTGATTAATTAGCTTTGAGGTTATCTACTGTATACGCAAGTATAGTTGACAAATCATTTAGCAGATACAGTATATACACATTTAAAGTGTACAGACTTTCTCGATCCTCTGAGAAAACGGACTAAAAATATGGTTATCATCCTGTACATTAAGCATATTCAAATTTTTCCAAACTTCCAATGTCTATTATCAATAGAGTAGAGATGCATAAAGTACCACGTACTAACTACCTTTTTTTTATGGTACAGTAAGTACAGCAAATTGGCATGTTCAGAATTAAACAAACTTGAATTCGATGCAAAATCTGGGTTGGGTAATACTTTGTCCCTCAAACGAAATCATGCGGATTCCTATTGAGAGGATTGCATTTCACAGAACAAAGGCAAATGTGACTTACGGCCCGATATACTTCAAGGGAAATTGGAGAACGAACTGTTGGTATGTCCCTAGTGAAAAATAAATATACCAAAATACATTCATATTAAGCTAAGTATACTACAAATACAAAAAAACTTAATATAAATATCCTACAATTACTTTTGGTATACTAAACTGATGTACTTAAAGTCTGCTAAATTGGAACAACTAATTTTGTACTAAATGTACTTTAGTTATCCAGAAATAGTGCTAAGGTTGAACGAAAGATATACTTAAGTATATTTGATTGTGCAAAAGTGGAACTATTGCAAGTATACTTTAGGTACACTTTAAATGTCTTGCATTTAAAGACTTATAATATACATTGATCATCCTATCCTTACTAATATTAAACACATTTTAGGCTTAATATTAAGAAATGTGCATTGTAAAATAAAGAAGTGCTCCAAATAAAGTGTAATCATACTTAGTATGAAATAAATGTATTTTAAAAACATTTTGGTAGGGTTTTTTTCACTAGGGGTAATTTTGAGGAAAATCGTTTGGAGTTTGTTTTAACAAGGTTCCACCTTCTCATTCATTCCTTCACCGGAGAGCGGCTTTAGTTGGAATTGACGTTTTAATTATAATTGAAATTCCTGAAACAGAAGAACTCTGAAACACTTGCTGTTTCTTCAGTTTATTACTTAAGCTGCTTTGAAGCAATCTGTATTCTATAAAGCACTATTATACAATTATTTTATTTTTTACTTTTCTCAAAACTGTATTTTTTTGTTAGCGTGCGGCTGTCAGGGTTCTGTCACTTCGATCTGGTTTATTCTTGGTTTGGTGGCAGAGTTTTGTGTTTTTTATTGGCTGCGTGTTTTCGCCTCATCCCTTCACCCACACCTTACATATTCTAATATTTATCTAAACACCACTTCCAGCAGCGTGGGTGGCGTCAGAAGGTTCAAAACAGTATATCGTTGCTCAGCCATTTCAAACTTCTTTTTACCCCCGAGTGCAGAATGAAAAAGAACTTTGCCTTGAGTATATCAGGCTTTTATATAAATAAATAAATAAATAAATATAGCTATATCCCACCAAAAGTTGCTGTAAATTACTGTCACTAAATACCTTACAGCAAAGAAAACTTTCATGGGGTCTTTAAAACAGCGGAATACCTTAGCTAGAAAACGTTATTTGCTAATATGTGTGATATGATTTTACTAAATATCTCATAGTTTAGTCATCAACATCATGCATTTAATTTTCTAATGCAACTGGACAATTTGTAAAGCAAATGTCAATACTAATTCTGAGTAATCTGAGTGTTGTGTGTCTGTGAGAGCACAGGGTGAACATCAATCATGCCCCTGTCCTAAATGGTCTGCTAACTGAGTCAAACATACATAATACATGTCATCTAAACAAGAGGACACACTAATTTCATCTACTTTGTCTGTACTGTGGGCTTTTCCAATGCACACTGTGTCATTATTAGATACCCAGCATTTTCCAATCCACTGTTTTAGGAGACATGGGCCGAACAGGAAGAAGTGTGGTGGAAGCTGTTGTAGTGGTGGTGGTGGTAGTTGTAGTAGTTGTGGTTGTAGTAGTAGTTGTTGTAGTGGTAGTAGTGGTGGAAGTGGTAGTAGGTTTGGGCGGAGCAGCAGTTGTAGGGGCTGGTGTGGCTGGTTCTGGGGTAAGTATTGCTGGGATTGGATCAGTGGAGAGGGGAGGGGGAGGAGGAGGAGTTTCGAACATCAAGACATCTGTAAAGTTAACGGCTGAGAGGGAGAACAGAGAGAGAGACGTTATGTGGAGGTTCCAGGGTTCAGCACAAGAAAGACAAAGAGATGTGAGATAAGACAAACAAGAATGAGTTAATCAAATGGAACTCCCACAATTCCCTTTTCCAAAACAAATTTTGTGAAAGAGAGGCTATGTTCCGAATGGAATACTGGCATACTGCATTCAGTATCTATCGTGTTCTACCTGCTAGTGTTATCTACTGTAATTTGAGCTCTGTGAAAACGCATGCGCGCACACACACACACACACACACACACACACACACACACACACACACACGCGCACACACACACATTTTGGTCAAATAAATGCAGCCGTGGCGAGCATAAGAGACTTTTTCAAAAACATTTGAAAAAACTTCTCATCCCCAAACGTTTGAATGGTAGTGTTTATAGTACATATCTAATAATATCTAGTAATACTAGTAAATCTAGTAAAATATCTAATACTTACTAGAGGTATTCCAGTGAAAATAGTGTATGTGGCACAATAGTATGCTATTCTGAACATAGCCAGTATCAAAACATATTGGTCATCATGGCAGACATCTAAATACCATGCTTATGTATAACCAGACATGATGTCATGCCTCAAAGAATATTAGCATCTTTAAGACACCATTATTTTGTAATGCTTACATTGATTGTTTAGCTTGCAGTGCATTCTCAAATATTAGCTTGTAGTAGTACATATACAGAAATGGTGCAACAACTTTGTGATATTTGTGAGCATGAATGCCGGCACGTCATGCCGCTGAGAAATACTGCAGAGGTTGCACAGAGGGTATCTAAAAATTGATTGTTGTGCACCACCAAGGGGAAATATAGGGTCACTACAAACCACGGTGCTAAAGCGGTGCAATACTATAGGGACAACTGCAAAATGCTGCAGTATTCTCAGATCTTGGCATTTTGAAACTATGAAATATAAAATCATATCTGCTAGGACTTATACTCATTCAATTGCAGTGCTGTCAGCACATTAAATGTATATTTCCACCCAAAAATGAAAATTATGTCATCACAAAAGAAGACATTTGAAAGAATATGGGTAACCACACAGTTGATGGGCCCCATTCACTTACATAGTATGGAAAATAAATACTATGTAAGTCAATGGGACCTATCAACTGTTTGGGTACCGACATGCTTTAAAATATCTTCTGTTGTGTTCAGCAGAAGAAAGAAACTCATACAGGGTCAGAACAACTTGGGGGACGAATAAATGATGACAGAATTTTCAATTTTGGGTGAATTATCCCTTTGAGAGAAGATGTGTGGAAATCAATTAGAACACACAGTGGATAGAATCATTACCGTGGAAGATAGAGATTCATAATGAAAAAAATATTATTGCTTACTGAAGCTTTTACCTTGGAAACAATGATGCTTTGAGTACCAATAACCAACTCCATAACAAAAGCTATAAGCAGTTTCCAAACTCAACTAAAAAGTAAGAGCAATCTGTACTATGCTGGGAAGGTAAAGCCATGTCAGAGAGCCCCGGAGCGCTTGGTGACATTAAGATTCGCCAGACCAAGACATGCTGATGGATGTGAATCTTTTGCACGGGGGTGTGGTTTCAGATCAACACAGCCAATCAGCCAACAATTCAGTGCACTCTTACCTGTATGTCTCCGTCTGACACAATATACAAAAATGCTCAGTAAAAGAGAAATAAAGGTGGCACAAGCAGAAGCGGTGACGTGCATTGCAAAAGCAACGGACTTATGGCGAGCTGATTTAACATTTATTCTTTTTATTGATTCAGCAGCACAACACTCACTACCTTGCGCTTTGTCTTATCTACCGGTAATTCTGACTTTCGTGTATCATTGCTTGACGTTTAAACACACTAGAAAACAGCGCATAATTGCTTTACTAAAACACTTATTTACTATTCTGCCATTTTCATTATGGATGGATTCACAGCCAAACACTATCCCTCCATTAATACTGTTCTATAAGCAGATGCACCTCATCCATATATTAACATGACTGCATTTAAACTATGCAGACTGTTTTGTAGAGCTTAGTCTTGCATTTTCACGGTATAATTAACTAGGAAAATACTGATAGATTTGACATTTTGGGGTATTCGTCATAATCTTGCATCATTTGCATCCACTTTGAAAGAGCAATTGGCACAGGAAAGTATTCATTTACATAAATAAAAAACACAATGCTCCCTCCCTGACTGTCTACAACACACGTACTAAATCTGCAAATGTTATTTTAATAAAGAAAAATGGCTAATGGTTCACCAGGTACAATGCAATAGGTTTATTAAATGACTGCTATCCTCTAATACAACATTATACTCAGTATTCACAACAATTTGCCCTGTCTTTCCACCAGAGAAAGAGAAAATTGATATTTCAGTACTATCAAGACAAAGTGCATGGTCAATGATTACATTTTCTCCCAAAGCATTTAACTAGTTGTCAGGATATCTGTTTCTACAGTGAGGATTGTTGGAGGAATTGGTATCAACTACACAAACAAAATTGGCTTGCCATTGTGATTAGCTTCTATTACAGCGTTCTCTTCATAAATGTCTTCAAAAACATCACTTGTATTAATTTCCCTTTCCCTAACACAATGACTGTATCAAAGTATCACCACTAGAGGTCTCGGTTTCCCAAACTAGAACAACAAAGTGCTTCATTCTGGCTTCTGGGTAGGCTTTAAACCGAAATGAAGAGAAGAGCATGCTGGGATATGCCAAGCAAGGCATGTGGTAGGAAGTGATGTCAAGGCTAAAGTAGCGAAGTGCCATCAGGGATTAGGGGGTCAATCAAAAAAATCACAAATTACATCAGAGCCGAACAGAGCCTTATTTCTGTGGCACTTAGAAGCATCTTACCAGCATCATAAAGAGATACAACTTAAATCATCTACACTGAGAGCAGATTCAGTGACTTCACAAAAGTGCAAGAGTGTAGCCCATCCCTGAAAGCACACAGTGACATGGATGAAGGCAGACGGACAATTAGACGGATCGGGACAGGCATTAATAGACAGTGCAGTTGAGCTGTGTTTTTCAGCAAGGGAAATTTAACAGTTAAAGGTGAAGTGTGCAATTCCTGCACTTGAGGCACCAAGCTAAAAAAATAATATATATATATATATTCAAATAGATTTCAAATACCGGTACTCATTTTTTAATAGTTATTATTATTATTATTGTGAATCTTTTGTAATATTCTTGTAAGATTGAGTATTTAGGAAAAATAATATAATAATTTCATTTGACAGTACAAGAGTAAAATTACAATACTAATACCGATGTCTTAAATTATTTCCAAATGTTAAACTATTGAAGTTTTAGTCAGACATTTGAACAGTGCCATGCTTCACTCTGAAACAGGCAGTGCATATTCATTTCATTAAATTGCAGCCTTTGCAATTTGAAAATCGCACTAATCCATAACATAATTTTAGTTTTATTTCAATTAATTATTTCAATGATTCTCATTCAAATTCAATTCAATAAACTACTGAAAAAGTTATATCTTATGCAATTTGCTTTGTTGATCAAATTTGATGATAAAATGCCTTTACTGAAAAATGACTGATTAAGATATTTTTTTAATATATATATATATATATATATATATATATATATATATATATATATATATATATATATATATATATAAAAGCCTTGTAATACTGACCTAGAAAGGCCACTCAAAAAAAGAAAGAAAAAAGATTGCAATTCCATTTTGGTGCCGACTTTTCTCAACTTACCCACTTCACCTTTAATTAAACATAATGTATAACTTCCTAGTGTTGGTAAAACTGTTTAAGAGAGTCTCTGTGTTTGGCTAGGAATCTCAATTGTGGTTGTGTGAGTGTAAGCACTCAGCTGCACTGTCATATTTAAAAAAAAGTAGATAGACAGTATTTGAGGGAAAGGCAGACAGAGGCTGGAGCAGAGACAGATTGCAGGGCAAGAGATAGACGGGCAGGCAGACAGTCCATTCCCCCATTACCTACAACTGTAGAGTCAGTATCTGGGGTGCCTTCAGTCAACACCACAGGAAAGACAGGAGGAGAAGAGGTGAGAGCAAGTCAGAGAAGACAAAGAAGAAATCAAGCAGTTAAGAGAGAAACAGATCGAGTTAAAGACACCACAAAGCATCAGGAAACAATGAGACAGAAAAGTATTATTAGAAGGAAAGAGAACGACAGGGTGGAGCACAGACAATAACACCCAATGATTCTGCTCTCAGATTCACTAACAGTTCAGTGACACGACAGAGCAACACGACTTCCTTGCTGACCTTCATTCGCGAAATGTGGCGACTCCACGGCGTACAGCTCTCCTGCGCCGACCTGTGTGCGAGCTGCTAGGTAGAACTTGAACCGCGTTAAGCGGTGAGGCAGATTCATGACGTACTCCGTGACATTGGGTGGAAAGCTCTGGACCTTCCTCACTCCCGCCTGCGTCCCGTTCACTAGAGCAGAACAAATGCAACAGATTGAACAAATGCGCTTTTTGAAAAAATTATAACAAACATCTGGGCAAAAGTTGTGCAGTGTATTCCAGCCTTAAAGGGTTAGTTTACCCAAAATTACTATTAATTACTCACCCTCATGTCGTACCAAACCCATAAGACCTTCGTTCATCTTTGGAACACAAATGAAGATATTTTTGATGAAATACGAGAGCTTTCTGACGCCCCATAGACTGCAATGTTATTATCACTTTCAAGGCCCAGAAAGGTAGTAAAGACATCATTAAAATAGTCCATCTGACTACAGTGATTCAACCTTAATGTTATGAAGCGACAAAAAAAAAAAAAAAAAGCTCTCAGAAAGCTCTCAAATTTCATAAAAAATATTTACCTTACGGATTTGGAACAACATGAGGGTGAGTCATGTCATTAATGACAGAATTTCATTTTTGGGTGAACTAACCCTTTAAGATAAACTAGGCATGAAACTCTTTGCTCTCTGAATGTTTATTCACTCATTTTTGAGGCTTCCTTTAGTGCAAGATGAGCTCACCTGTGTGGTATTGGAGTGTGTATCCAATCAGGATACCGTTCGGCTCCAGTGGCTTGTCCCACTTCAGGTGAACCACATCTGTGTGCCTCTGAATCCTAAAGTACTTTGGAGCTCCTGGCTCTATGAAAGGAATATGAAAGCCATTCGTATTCTGCTTTTTGTTACAAACATCCCATATTTGATGCTTCATCGTGGATAATGCTACACCACAAAAAGCAGAGCATGGTGAATCCTACCTCCCTCCTTGGTGTAAAACTCCACAGTGTTACTTTGTGGTCCCTCGTGCTCTCTATTAGCCACCACCATGTATATCTTATACTTGCTGTATGGAAAAAGCTCTGTCAGGATGCCAGAGGGATGTTCAGCAGTGGTGAAGAAACCTTTATGCAACTTTGTCTTATTTACTTTCAGGCCTTTGATGAGGCTGGCCTCCCGCCAGTAGTACAACTGAGAATATAATAAAAGAGATGTGAATGAGCAACGTTAGCACATTCAGTAAGTGCAAATGCATGGTTAATGTAGGAGATCCTGTGTGTTTTTGTGTCATGTGTGGGCAGACACCTTGTACTCTTTAAACTCTCCGTTCACAGTGCTGGGGTCCACAGGCACCCAGTGAACATTAACTTTGGTGCTGTTGATCTTCGACACCCTGAGTTCTGTTGGTGCAGCGGACGGTTCTGATGGGAAAAATAGTATTAGTACAAAATAGACCAACAAAGATGCACCACTATCTGTGAATGACTATAAAAGTGTCATTAAATATGAAATGTTAGTACTTACTGTCTTCCCCAGTGTAACCAATGACTACATTTGACTCTGGGGTGTGTCCAAAGTCATTAATGGCCTGTATTTTGATCTCGTATGGGACATAGGTGTCTGTATTATGGATAACGTGCTTTGCTCTGGTTGTTGTTATGTTAATCCACTCTTCCTCTGTGTCTTTCCTTCTCCAGAAGACCACATATCGCAGGTTTGGCCCATTCCTTTCTGTGTTCTGAAGGGCCTGTAACATGTACAGATACATCAGCTCACTAACAGTCACATCCATCTGCTTTTTCAAGGTATTTCAATAAAGCCAGTCCATTTACCTGCCATGTGATCTCCATGTTGTTCTTCTTGTTTCCCCAGCCTTGAAGACCACCAGGGATAACATCAGGAGCTAAAACAAATCATTATATGTCAGCAAATGTCTCAACTTATAATTTTGCCAAATTCTTGACATAATACTAAACTTCTAAGGGTGCATAAAAAAAGCTAAAATGTAAATTTTTGAACACAGGCTATCAGGGCGATATAAGTGATAACTTACGGGCTCCGCTGGTCTGATAGCGTGCAGAAGGGTGGCTGGGTTGACTCTGGCCCACAGCATTGATCGCAATCACTCTGAACTGGTAGTTGACAAAGGGTGACAGCTGCAGGTTAACTGAGTTTAGTGTGCCATCATACATAGAAAGGTTCTGCCACTTGCCCGGCTCCCACTTGTCCTCTTCAAACTGGACGAGGAAATCTGTAGTAAGGAAACAGTTTAATAGTTTAAATTCCTGCTATTAGTCATTAAAAAGGAAGCGGTAGAGGTATCAATCCTGGGAAACTCAAGTCAGAATATAGACTATTAATTTTTAAAAACAGCAATTATATTAAAGATGAAATAATATTTTGATTCAGGTAAAACTCATATACTTAAAGCTGAGAGTCAATATCAAAAAGAAACAAATAATTTATTTGAATCACTTGAATCTATATACCACTAGATGGCTTCATTGTGATTACTGTTTTGTTTTTTTTTGGTATTATGAGCAGTGTTGCCAACTTAGCAACTATGGGCCAGATTCACTAAATAGGGCAAATTAGTGTTAGAGCGCAATTTTAAAAAAGTACCGATGGGAGTGGAAAGTTCTGCGCGTGATCTACTGGCAAAGAACACAGACGCAGCAGGAATAGGCAGAATGGACACAATGACATCACAAATATGCTAATTGCATGTCGTCATCTAGTGGAATTTTGTGACTTTTCAAGCAGGCTTTAGCTACTTTCCCTTGAAAAAAGTTGGCAACACTGTTTATGTGCAAATCTTGAATCAATCACTCAGAAGATTCAGTCAGAGTGGTTTGCGATGGAAACACCACAACAGCACAAATTGTAAATACTTATTTTAATATGTCATATTTACTTGACTGATAAACCTGATTTGTGTTTTTAATACAAGAGGTAAGTAAACACAAGAGCACTATTAAAAGCATTGAAAGAGGTGTTGACAAAGTTCACTCATTTGACTTTAAAAGCCTTTCAAGACATTAGATTTGATCTGAACTCTGAACTTACGAGTAACAGGACTGTTGTTTTCATTCCCAGGCACCCAGGTGAGTCTGACACTACGTGCTGAAGGGTCCGAGAGCTCAAGATCCTGAGGGGGGTCAGGTCGACCTGGAAGAGAACAGTATACTAATTAACCGTGTTAACTTACACAACCACTAATTATTCTAAGCTAAAAAAAGGGTGATTGTTAGAGGCTTTAATAGGACATTAGAAGTAACTGTCTTTGATATGTTACCTGCAGAGGCACTACGATTTGAGGCAGAAGAGATGTCATCCTCTATGAGGTAAAGGTCAAAGGTCAGAGGTCAAGGGTTAGTGTGACTATTAGTAGATAAATATAATGAGAAACGATGGCTGCATCCGAAATCGCAAAATTACTTAACGCCCTCTAAAAAAGTATGTTCTATGTACTGTAGTATCAATGTTTAAAGTATGAATGTAATCCAGACACACTACATTTGCCATGTTGTCATTATCACGTGATCTACAAGCTTCACCTCCATTCACAAATCTTCTCCCGTGGCCTCATGGGATGGTAAAGTGTCCATCGTATGCACACTTCAGAATCTCGCCAGAAGTAATAGGTCATCCGGGTTTACTTTTATGAGTACTATACTATATATTAGGGAGGTATGCGATTTTGGATGCAGTCAAACACTAAAGATAATGAAGGAGGCACAACAGTAGTAATCTTCAAGCAAACTATTAAGAAAACATGCTTTATTTTCCATAACAGGAAATGTTGAGCTATTTTAAGAGGGACAGGTCTATAAGTTACTAAATTAAAAAGGAAAAATGTTTAGGGAAGTTTAATATCCTCTGGATATGACGTGACTGTTCCACATGCCCATTTCTGCTTAGTATCTATTATAAAGTAAGTAAATTACTAGCCATTAGGAACATGAGAAAAGTGCATAAAAGAGGACCTACATTTATTGTAAGGTGTGTGTGAACGTGTGTGTACCTATAACTGTAAGGCGAGCTGAGGCAGAGTCCTCATCTATCTCAGTTTTGGCAGTGCAAGTGTAGGTTCCTCCATCTTCTGGATTGACATTCTGAATAGTCAAGGACTCTTCATCCTTTCTCAACCGGCCACCAAACCTAGATGACAAATTAGATGTTACGTACAGAAAATTCAGCTTTGTCATCAAATGTTCAAATTAAATGATTATTTATTGTTGATTAAATAAATAAATGAAGCCTTGGTGAGCATAAGAGTCTTCTTTCTGCTGAAAGTGAATATAAGAGTGAAAAATAGTGTTCAGTCTAATTATGATTGTACAAGTGTAAAGTTATGTGACATTACGTCCAGCTGAAGCTTAGAGGTTTGTCATCTTTCAGCCATGTGACCGTAACAGGAAGGGTAGAATCACGTTTAACTCGACAGTCAAAGCGAACCGTGCTCCCTCTGGGTTCTGTGACATGCTCGGGTGCCCGCACTATCCTTGTGGGCTCTGAAATGAAGCACAACACAGAGTAAATGAAGGCATTCATAGGTTCACACATGGGCAATAATGCAATTTTTTTCTTGATTAAAAAGTCACAGTTAGTGCGCGAATGTACAAGTCTGACTTAATTAATGCTTCTGATCTCACCTTTAACCTCCAGGCGCACCTGATTCTCCATCTTGCCCAGGATGTTGCTGGCGACACATGTGTAGGTGCCTTGGTCTTCTGGCCGGGCTTGATTGATCTCCAAAGTACCGTTTGGGTACAGCTTGTACTGACCACCATCCAGACCACTGCCTAAGCCATTCTTAAACCTGAACACACACACATGTATCTTAGATTTTTTTTAAATCAAATTTGTATACTAATTCACTACTGTTCAAAAGTTTGCAGTCTCTCCATTAACAGTCTACGCAACTACCACTTTGACGCTTCAAAAAGTAGATTGTAAAACTAATCCATATGAATCGAGCGGTATCAAAAAGATTTTCATTTGTGTTCCGAAGATGAACGAAAGTCTTACGGGTTTGGAACGACATGAGGGTGAGTAATTAATGACAGAATTTTCCTTTTTGGGTGAACTATGCCAAAAAGTGACAGTAAAGACAATTATAATCTCAAATTTCAAAGAAATGCTGCTATGTTGAACGTGTCAGTTTCCACAAAAAAACATTAAGCAGCACAACAGTTTTTAACATTGATAATATTCAAAAATGTTTCTTGAGCACCAAATCAGCATGTTAGAATGATGTCTTAAGGATCATGTGACACTGAAGACTGGAGTAATGATACTGAATATTAAAATCATTAAAAAAATCTTACCGAACGCAAACTTTTGAACAGTATCTGTTCAAACAATGAAACGTAAGCTCACCAGCGCAGTAAAGGGAACGGTGAGCCAAAGAAAGGGCAGTCAAGGAAGGTTCTGTTGTTTTCAATGACTTTGATCACCTGATTCTTTGGGCCTAGCATTCGCGGTGCCATGTCTGGGAGGAAAACAACACTAACATCTCAAAATCAGTGCATTATATGCCCTCTCTGAACATTTTGAACGATTAACTCCATTGTTTTTACCCAGGATGCTGACAAAAGCATTAGCCAGTAGGTAACCGTGCTCATTGGAGGCGTTACACTGGTACACTGCGCTGCTTCCGATCTGGACCGAATGGAACATGATGGTATCCCCAAGAACTTGCTGGTTTGGGTTTGGTAGTGAACCTGTTACACAAAGAGCAGGAAAAAGTATGCATTACTGCTTTGTGGACACTGAATCCAACTGTTAGAACAGGAAAAACAGTTGACTCACTTTCAATAGGTTCCCCATTCAACAGCCATTGGATGGTGGGTTTAGGGTTCCCACTGGCACGACACACTAACCGTCCATTCTCATCAGGGGCAAGCACCAGATTGGTGGGCTTATCTAGCCAATAGGGTGCAGCTATTCAAGCCAATAAAGAAATCATAGAAATCAGTAAAAGAAAGAGCATGCATGTCATGAACAAGAAGCATTAGTTGCTGTTTCTCTAAGGCCCACCTTTGACCTGGACTTCAACAGAATGGCGAATGCTGCCGATCTTGTTGCTGGCCATGCAGATGTAGCCGCCAGAGTCTTCTTCGGACACATTGAGGATGCGTAACGTTTTATTGAAGTTCTCAAGCTTGACTTTTTTTGCTGGCAAGTCTCCACCTCTTTTGAACCAATGAATGGAAGGAGTTGGGCTGGGAAAGGGGAAGATAAAAAAAGAACAGGACGTTACTTAATTGACCCTTTGCAGGGAGTTTGATTGACAGGCGATCTGACCAATCATAATCCGCCATTCGCCAAATCCGCCATTTTTGTCCGACAAATCAGTCAGGAGGGTTAGTAGATTAGTAGATAAAAGTTAGTAGATGAAACGGAGTGTACTGACATCTTTCTGCGCTTAAAACAACACTCCTTCTTATGTTCATTCATGTTTATTTGATGCTATAAATTACCTAGAAAGAAGAGATGATCGGTTCACCAGCAGCTTTATCTGAGGTTAACTGATAAATCTAAGAACATACTAACACAGAAGTATTTTGTGCTTTTGGTAACTGAATATGCGGTCTACCTAAAACTTGAATTGTTAAAATTACAGCTAAATAGAAATGTACTTCTAAATAAAAGCTACTTCTAAATATTATGAAATACTATAAAAGTATATAAATAATACTAAAATAAGACTGGTAGCCTATACACTCACACTCCAGCTGCTATACACTCCAGAAGAAGCTGTTCCCCTCGGAGCACAATCTTGGAGCTGGATAAGCCCTTTGGAGACATAAAGGTAGGCTGGGTTTCTGCTACATTTCGCACTGTGGAAAAGAAGAAGAACACTTTTAACATGCACAGAAAGAGACACTGGTTTGAGTTAGGAGCAACTACACAGTTATTATAAGCTATAATATAATGTTGCGCTGTTATGGATTAATGTTAGATTCTACTTGCAAATGAACAATATACTATTTTATTAATGCTTTAATTAATCATCAGTATTGTGTTGGTAGTTATAGGAGCCTGTTTCCACACCTCAAAGTAAAAAATATAAAGATAATTGTGAGAGAAACTTTAAACCAAGAAATAGTCACCTTGTGAGATATATAGACAGTTTTGAGAAACAAAGTCAGAATTAGCTTCTTTTTTTTTACTCTAAGGTGGAAACATTGTTCCAATACTTCCGTTTCTCGCATAAAGAAGATGTTACATTTGCATACAGGAAATATATATATATATATTTTTTATCTGGGATATTTTTTAAACTTTAAAGAATTTAAATATGTCAAAGCAAAACAATATGTCACATTACCAGCATAAGAATCAAAAGGTACAAAACTGGTTATTTTTTTCAAACAAATTTACACTACAGTTAAAAAATTTGAAAATGTAAGTCTCTTATGCTCATCAAAGCTGCATTTATTTGATCAAAAGTAAAGTACAAACAGTAATATTTAGCAATATTATTACGGTTTTCTTTTTAAATAAATTTAATAAACAGTGTCACATGACATCTTAACAACTCATTCTAATACGCTGATTTAGTGCTCAAGAAATATTTCTTATTTTTATCAATGTTAAAAAATAATTGTGCTTTTTTTGTGAAAACAGTGCCACAATTTTTTTAGGATTATTTGATTGAATGGAAAGTTCAAAAGAACAGCATTTATTTGGAATACAAATATTTTGTAACTTTATAAATATATTTACGGTCTCTTTTGATCAATTGATTGCATCCTTGCTGAATAAAAGTATTAATTTCTTTTAAAAAAATCTTACCGACCCCAAACTTTTAAAACGTTATGTTTTATTTCAAACAAATATAAAAAGGCATCATAATACACTGTTGATGTTGTTGTATCATCATTATTTCTGTAAAATCATATGCAAAAATAACATAAGCATGAAAAAAGAATCAAGAGCTGTGACGAGACAGATGGTTAGTTGTGGACATAAAACCCTGGTTATGAGAAGGCACAGACAATCTTCTCCCTGAGGAAGACTTGATGAGCATGGCAGTATTAGTCTCTATTGTAATGTATATCTAGCAGTAAGATTAGCTCTCAGCTATTAGCATTGCGAACAGCACTCTTGAAGAGGGAGTGACAACAGCCTTTGTTGGTGTCATTAAGTGGGAGGACAACGCCTGGGAGATTAGACTATGAAGCTGCCAGGAACACATGTTTCACGCCACGGTCACGTGTGTCTGTGGTGACAGCGGTGCCAGTTCTCTGTCAGTGCGACCCCACAATGACATGGTGGAGACTATACATTTGAGACAAGAACCAAGATAGCTTTAAAAAGCTTGTGTCTGTCAGTGAACCCCGGTCCTGACAACATCGCTATATATGGGTGACTCTCAAAAAGCCTATCAAGAACAAGTCTGGGTCATAATTAAAATCAATCAGTTAAACCAAAAGATATAATATACAGTATTTAAATTTGTTATATATTTATTTTATTGTACATTTTATATACTAAATATATATATGTTTTATTTGAACATTCATTCAAGATTATGAATATTTAATTTAAATAATAAAAACATAAAATATAATTTCAATTAATGTATACATCATGGTAGTTAATAAAATTAAATAAAAATAATTATCATCATAATACAATGAGAATCATTCTGTAAAAACAATTAAATATATATATATATATATAAAAATATATATATATAAAAATACAAAATCCAGATTTTGGTGGAATTGTGCAAATATATTCCATTTGATTTTGCAGTGAAATAGGATTTATGGCTTGTTTTTGACAGGGTTTTGGATTTACACATTTTCTTCATATATTCAGTGCCACCCTTAGGCCATATCCTTGGATACATATGTGCGGTTTTGCACATGGTTATCATTGGATTAATGTTGTTGAAATATTAATGAGCACCTCTTGCCTCTTGCCTAATCTCCTTACTTCCATATCCATATATCCATAATGAGCAACGTGATTAGGATAATGAAAGCAATTACCAGATAAATTTGAATACTGGTCCTTCAAAATATGACTGAATGGCTGACCCCAAAAACGGCTTAGACTGATGTATTAAAAAAAATTGTAAGTAACATAAGCACTGAGTGGTAAGTTCCACGGTCAATAAATATAATGTGGAACATCTTTCTTTACATTGTGTATTACATAACAGACACACTATCTCAGCATTTCTTCTGCTGTGTGTGGTTAGAAACAGCATTGCTAACTCCGTTAGTGTTCTTTTACAGAAGCACACAGAAACACACTAGCAGTGTGAGGAACTCACCACCATACAGATCAGTGGAGTTGAGAAAGGTGTCATTATAAGGTTCCTCTGCGAATAAAGTTGCAGTTTAATCATCACACAGATACAGAGAAAGAAAATACACTTAATTGCAACCGGGAAGAACAGAACAATACTGAATCAACTGGAAGATGCATAGTCCCTCAAACATCACTGAAACTGTGATAGTAATAAATAAAGGCAATCCAAATAAAACTCAGACAACCGTCAAAGATAAATGTCCATTAAGATACTGCAATACTACCTCCTCACCACTAGATGGAGTCAGCACCTTTTCAGAGTAACAACATCAAATCAAAGATAACACATAATCCTGAATCATCAGATATCTCTACTCACTTGTTTGCACTTTAAGGGTGTAGGGGTTCTTCTGCTGAATGGTGTGTGTGAACTCGAAGCGAGCGTTGCAGCTGTAGTCGGGATTGCCGTCTTTAGCCAGAACATTGGAGAAGAACAAGTCCCCATTCAGACCCATTGACACCCTCTTGTCCTGTGGTATAGGCATAATGGCTGTGGAGAGAGACAAAAAGAAAAGAGAATCCAGACTCATTTGTTCAACTTCATTTGATGTGCAATAGCCGACAGGCAACAGAAGAAATAATGCTCAAGATGAGCGTGAGAATCACACGCATGATTATCTTCTTCTGGCCTGAAACATCACAAGGCTCAGCAAATGTGACACTCAAGGGAAAGGAGTACGAGATGAAGACAAGACGTTCTGCACTAATCAACACTGAGTCTGGATTTAATAATGATGTATCCGGCCTTGTGGATCAAAGAGTGTATGCGCAGTATATCGATACCAGATGATATTAGAGATGTTTCTAATGTATTGTATTAGTTGTAATTGTATATTTAATTATGCATGCTCATTTCCCCTATTTTACCTTTTAGATTACCTTTGCGAAAGTTAATCTAATAATTAACACGAATAATAAAAAGAAAAATGTAAATTTTCTGTAAATTAAATGTAATGTTTTGCAAATCTGAGGAATACATATAATTTTTTAATACTGAACATTATGTAGTACTTAAAACACTGAGGTTTCAGTGTTTTATTTTTAATACAAAATATAGAATTGCATACACTCAATTCTATAATTTCAAAGAGTCAAAGAGTGTGCATACACTCATTGATCATCGTTTATACATCATCGACTTACTAATGATGGCTACAATTTTAATATTTGTTCATCCTTTTTTTTTTATCTTTATCTTATGCCAGTTTAATATGCAAATATAACTAAATTATATGTACAGAATAAATTAATTTAGCCCAAAAATGGTGGCACTATAAAAACATTTCTTTGTTTGTTCGAGCCCAATATTTATGAAAAAAAAAAAGACTTTATGCTTTTTTATGAAAATCATAATTATAACATAAAAAGTTATAATTATAAGATACTGAGTCATGATTATGAGGTAAAAGTTTAAATTGTGACATAAGTGACATTTAAAAAATAATCTACTTTAATGTCATAATTGTGATTTACCAAAACATGTTTTTTTTTTTTTTATATGGCAGAAATGTGCTTGAATATAACAGAAACACTGGCTTAACCAATAGTGTTAGTTTGAGACACAGTTATCAGTTTGACCAATGAAAATGGAGTGTTCTAGAAAGTTCTTTATCAAATTTAGGACTATACTCAACGATGGAAGTATGGAAAATTCAAGCTAGAAGTTACTCTATCTAAAAGATCCTTATGATTAATACTTCTCATTTTCACTGACACATTTCAAAAGAGCCATTTATCCCTGTACTAATGATGACAAACAGTCAAGATGTGTGATCAAAGCAGTGCAGCGTATGTGTCTGTCTATGTGTCTTGCTTCTCGGTCAGTTGAAATGTTTCAGTGCCATGCTTGTTTCTGCTCTCTCAGCTTTTTTATCAGGTAGTGCAGATTCGCATACATGCACTAGCTCAGCACTAATGCAGTAACGGACACTGCTGTGCAGAGGACACAGACTGAGAGAGAGACAGAAAGTAAGAGGGAGGTTTGAGGAAGCGTGAAGGTGAAGGAGAGGAGGGTTAAGGTTAAGAAATTAGACACAATCAATCACAGGAAGTGATGAGCAAAACTCACAGCTGTCCATCCAGAAGGTTTCAGGAGGGGGGAGACCGGGGGGAGGGTTGCAGGTCAGTATGAGTGGTACCCCCTCACGCACAGTTACCGGCTCCAGAACCTCTTTCGGCCACAGCGGAGACTCTGAGCAATGGAGACAAGTTCACCAGATCAGGGAATATAACACAATGACATTATGCATATTACTTTTAAAGGGATAGTTCACCCCAAAAATGTTGTCACACTCATGGTGCTCCAAACCTGTATGACTTGCTTTTTTGGAACACAAAGGGAGAAATTTTAGCTTTTTCTTTACAATGCAAGGGGATGAATGATGTCGAGGTCCAAAAATTATAATAGAGCATTATAAATGTATCATAAAAGTAGTTCCGAAAAAGTCTGCAAGAATTGTACAGCTTGTCACTGTACCCTTAAAGGAATAACTGTACTTTATGTACCTCTAAATATTCTACATATTACTAATCTAACATACTCTAACCTTTTAAAAGTAGATAAGGAACAAAGTTTACCTTTTTAAATAACACTGGTTTCTGTATGTTTTGTAACCAATTCAAACTGAAACTGAGATAAAAGATGAGAGCTAAGGCTGAGGGGAAGATTATTGGTATAAGCCATTGCTGTATGACTTCAGAAAACTTAAAATGTAGCATCATGTGGACATTTTCCACAAAATGACGAAATCTTCTACTTTTGCGTTCCACAACATGTTCTACAAATGTCATTCACCTTTTATTAAATGCATATGTATGCTTTAAAAAGTAGAACTATAGAACTACAATATACACAATCCCACACCCAACCTCATATATTATGTCAAGTATACTTACATAAAGTATATTGTAAACCACAACAAAAGTCATATGGGTTTGAAACAACTTGACGGTGATAGGTAAATGATGACAGAATATACAATCCCTTTACAGTCAGTTTGCATTAAGTGCATGTTGTGTACAGTACATGTTGTGCTTTGGGATTACAGTAAACCAGCCCTCACTTGACACTCGAAGCAGGATTTTGTTGGAAATTGCTGTGCCAAAGTCGTTGGAGGCAAAGCACTGGTACTCTCCTTCATAATCTTCCGGTTTCCCACTGCTCCTGAACTCTAGGGTTCCGGAACGAGTCCGCATGGTCACCCGCGGGTCCTTCCCCACGTTAAAGAACTTCCCATTCCGCCGCCACTGAAACCTGCACAGACCGGTCACAAACAGGATTTGTGCCAACTTGACGCTGTTTATGTAATAGGTCCATTGTTGGAGCTTTTTAATAAGGGGATTTACACACACATCAAACCAATGACATGAATACCAAACCAAAGTTGACATGAAATGGAAATTTACTCTATTTCCCTTAAAGGGATAGTTCACTTTAAAATTAAAATTCTGTCATCATTTACTCACCCTCAAGTGGTTTCAAACCTGTATTAATTTATTTCTTCTGCTGAACACAAAGAAAGATATTTTGAAGAATGTCAGTAACCAAACAGTAGTCTGTACCCATTGACTTCCATAGTATTTTTTTTTCCTACTATGGAAGTCAATGGGTACAGACTACTGTTTGGTTACTGACATTCTTCAAAATATCTTTCTTTGTGTTCAGCAGAAGAAATAAATTAATACAGGTTTGAAACAACTTGAGGGTGAGTAAATGATGACAGAATTTTAATTTTAAAGTGAACTATCCCTTTAATGTGAGCAATTCATTGGTGCATATGTTTATTTATTTATTATTTGTCATTTTAATAAAAAATGTCATAACTCGATCTTCCAGTGAAAAGACAGACTTCTCATTTCGTCCTCATAAACTTGCTCTTTCTTACAATTGCTAGTTTGCATTCAGATCTGCATCCATCTAATCAACAACCGATGGATGGAACCAAGTCTTCGCCCAACATCTTTTTCTTTTTCGATAATCCGTTTCACTTGGATGTATGTCACAATATGGGAGAAAAAAAAGATTTTCCGTTTCATTGCGACTTTAAAAAAGGGTAGGATTGCGTGCCTGGAGATGACTGGGTGCCATTTACTAACCTACTGAATATTCTGTGAGCGTGAACACTAAACTGAACGTATTATTAGACAACAATTGTTTTGCGGACCAGGCTGAGTGGAAGGTTTTGTAAAGCCCAACATACCACCAAACAAAAAGGCCGTCTGAATGGCCACACTGTGTTGAGCTGGTCAGGCCTGCTTTTCACAAACAAGCACAAGTAACAAGAGCCAGAGTGAGCGCCCCTGCATATCTGATGGCATGAGAAGGGTACAAGTGGGAGGGAGGGTGGACAAAACTGGCAGCGCCACTGTCAGGTTGGGGCATTGGGTGTCACTCTCACAAAAATGTGCTGGCCTTTGTCATGCCGAGACTAATGGCCGTCGGGTTTAATTAGACGGCGACAGAGGTGAAAGAATGAGAGAGAGAAGGACAGGATGATGTAAGGTGGAAATGGATGTATACAGTAAGAGGTTGCTGACAAACTGGAAATGTAGAAGTGGCGAGATATGGAGACAAAAAGATACAGAGGAAGAGACGGCACAAAGAAAAAAAGGATTCATCCATTCTCACGTTGGCACGGGGTTCCCCTTGGCCTCGCATTCAATGATGATGTTATCTCTGGGGTCCACAATGTAGTCCTTTAGTGACTGCTTCACAATGGTGGGGGGCTGTTTCACTGTGGAGGGAGGGACAAAGAGAGAGAGTCTTATCTCAACAGCACTGTGGAAGAACACTCAACTCAATGTCATGTATACATATGCAAGCGTTGCATTTCTCGCTGCTGTCTACAGTACAAACTAAACAAAAGGTTGTTCTATTCACTCTTAGTAACAAAGATAAAGTTTTGATGGAAAACCATTGCTTATTCATCTTTCATAACATTCAAATTCCCTGCCGCTTGTGTGTTTGTTTACTAACTATACTTACTAATTTGATAAGATTATTGTACCAGCTTCGTTTATCACAATTTACCCCCCAAAAACACAAAATGTGTTAAAAATGGTGTAGAATCAGTATGGGCCTCACACAAAGGTGTGAGAGATTGTAAGATGTAAGATTCAGTGGACACAATATCGCTTTAGCTAGTAGCTAATATGCTACATGGCCTTTATGTAATACAAATTTCGTCAATGGACCATAGAGTGCAACAGTCAGGATCCGGAAGCAAAAATCATTCACTTTCTCCATAGCGGAACTGATTATTAAACGATAACCTATGAACATTTAAAGACGTACTGTTAGCTACGAGGTTGTTTATTAATGGCAGACATATATGCTTTTGTTGAAGCTATCAGCCGGGTTAAAACATTTTTGTTTAACATCAACATTGGCCTCATGGAATAAAGTGTCCATTGTATGCACACTTCAGAATTTGGCTTGAAGTAATAATAGGACATCCGGGTTTACTTTTATGAGTACTGTGAATTCTGACACCAACTATATAGAAAGGAGGTATGTGATTTTGGATGCAGCCGTGGTGTCAGTTTCCCTACGCTCTCTCAAACTACTTAAATATCTATATACTGAATATGCATATTTTGCAATAAACGTAATAAAGTGGGCGGGCACTGTTGCACTCTATTGCATTATACCAAATTGTACCTATTAGTCTCTGAGTTCACTGTATTATACTCATTGAATGTGAAACATGATTAGCCACAAGATTCTTGACTGCTTTGCTCTACTTCTAGCTGGCTGAGAACTGTGGGTATTCTGGCACGGCAAACAAACCCCTGAAGTAATCCTTCCTCTCAAAAACATGGCCTGCCAAACAGACATGCTCTTGGGCTTACATTAGAATATTAATCAGCTTTAATAAATGATAGACTTTGTAATTTATCGGGAGTAGCACAGTGAACTTATGCAAGCTCTCTAGAGATTGTGTTTGAGGGTCTTTTCAATGGTTTTTGGGGACTGTATTTGCTCCAATTGTAAAAAGAGATTGGGCAATGTCCAACAGGAATAATTCTGTTCTTTAGATTTCTGATGAGATAAGTTTTGTTGTAAGCTGTATTAAAACCTGCCGCTGATTAAATGAACAAGTTAATCCGTGTTAATGAAGCACTTACGCTCTTGCTGGATCTTTGCTGTTAGTTCCAAGGAGGGGCGGACGGAGAGAAAAACATTAATTGTGGGAATAGTTAAAAGAGAGAGTGAGGAAACATGGGTGATGTTAAATAATGACTGTAGAGAAGACAATAATTAAAACATTTAATACAGTTCTAAGACAAACATTTATTTGAGTTAATTTCTGCTAAACTGCAAACTGAATTACTACTGTAGTTATTATACACACAACACTATGTCTACTTTAACATTGTAATAACAAAAAAAAAGCAACCAAACAAATGAACCTACCTGTTAATGGGCCGCCAGATGAATGAAGCGGGGATAAAATTGCAAATAAACAGAGAGGGCATATTAATAAGACTATTCTGAAGAAACAGAACATCATACCAAAGATACATCACTGTCACATTAGCAAATCATAATCACTGCATTTGTCTTCCCCATATGGCAGCATATTTAATCTTCGACTGTCTTTCTTTGTCAGTCAGTTAAAGCGACAGGCCCAGCGGGGGGGTTCGCTCACATTCGATAATAACCACAGTCACTATGATGTATGTTATCAGAAGAGTCAAGAATTGCTTTTGCGATTGTGCTTTGCTGATTAAAGGAATATGACCTTCATCCTCAGGTTATAGTATCAGAAAGCATCCATGTGTCTGTGGTACTTTTCATGGGATAGCGACAGGTGCATCTCTGGCTCTGTGCCATTCATCATCTGACATCAATCATAGCACATAAGCAAGGTCACGGGGGATGGGACGTCATGAGCAACATATGTGTTAGTGTGTGTGAGCGCGTGTGTAAGGTCAGCTGGGACACGATGACAACCCTCGTCAATAGAAATCACATTTCGGGGGAAGTGTTAGGAGTGAAGGAACATTAGGGAAATAATGGAGAGATTCTTAAAGTCACATATCAAGTTCAATACATCTTGTAGATCAGGGGTCTTCTGAATGGGGTCCAGCAATTATTGTTTGAACTAATCTCAAAACAAATACAAGTCTTAAAAAAGCCCACCTTAAAATGAAACCGTTACTTACACAGTATGACTGGCTTTTGGGTAAACTAAGCCAAAGTTAAGAAGCCAAAGTTCAGTTAAATGTTTAAGTGCTCCTCCTACATATAGTATACAGTGAGCTGTTCAAAAGTTGGGGGTGCGGGCATTACATTCATTAAAACTGACAGTAAAGACTGTTACATTGTTACATGCTGTTCTTTTCAACATTGATAATAAGAAATGTTTCTTAAGCATCAAATCAGCATATTAATATTATTTCTGAAGGATCATGTGACACTGAAGACTGGAGTAATGATGCTGAAAATTCAGCTTTGCTATCACTAAACTCAAAATATATTAAAATAGAAAAACAGTCATTTTAAACTGGAATCATATTTCACAATATTACTGGTTTAGTATTACTGTATTTTCAAACACTTGATCAAACATTTAAAAAAATTCTAACCTCCCCAACTCAAAATTCACATCTACATTTTTCAATTTTCATTTTTCATTTTTCAACTGAAGCAAGTGAAATTCTGTTTATTGATCAAATTAAATGTGCAGAATTTCACTTGGGCCAATTGAAAAATGTAGATGTGACCATTCACTAGAAATTTGAGAGTTGCGGAGGTTAGACATTTTTTTACAGTGAATAAATGCAGACTTTGTAGGAATAAAAGACTTCTTTAAAAAAACATTAAATAATCAAACTGTCTCCAAATTTTAACCAGTAATATTTTTGTATTTTAAGCATCAAAAAGTATACAAAATATTAATTTGGTATTATGAACTCAATTTCATCTTATATGTATTGTATATACATATATGTTTGTTTCTCTATCCAAACTAAGTCTTGGTCTAAAACGAGTCCTGCTCATGGTGCGTGTAATATGGAGTATAAGCGTACAAATGAAGACACAGCACAGTCGCTAATAGCGAGATCAGATGCCTGTCATTTCCCAGTAACCCTGCTGCTGCATACATTCAGAGAGGTCAAGAGGTCAGAGGGGTATTATGAAGTGCTCAGAGACAGGATCAGTGCTCCAATCTTCTCCATCTACACAGATCAATAGAGATTCACACAGACGGGGCCAGAGCCTGTAGTGAAAGCTAGAGATAGAGGGGGGAGAGTAGTTGCCAAAGACGGAACGAGAAAAAAGGCCAAATGAGAAAAAGAGAAAGGAAAGCGAAGGATGGCGCTTTGGGAATACAGGCGGAGAAGGGGAGCTGCTGACAGCCCCTGGTCAGACTGAAGCTCCCTCTATTGTTGAAGCTGGTGAGCACTGAGCGCCGCTGGGGTTGTCTCGCTCTGTATGAGCTTTCAAATCATTTTTCATAAGAGATAAAGACAAACCTGGACTGCTATTATTAGAAGGAAACTGAAAAAAATAGAGGGGTAGAACAGACAACAGAAGGCGGAGTGGGTTTATTGGTTTCTTTGTTGCAGATGCAGTGCGGATATAATGGATTTTACTCATTTATTATGTTTCATAAATGGTATGACCATGATATAGACCAGTGTCTCGCAGGACGGTATAAATTATCTGAGAAAACATCCCAATATATTGGTTTAGTCAGGTTATGAAAGCTTGTTTCTTGCATAAAAATAAAGGGCAAAGTTGGTAAATGGATGTCACGTCTATTATTTAAATATTTATTTAATGCATAATGGCATTAAGCCTCGAAGAGAGGTTAGAAAGCCTCATCAGATACACACTTAGTGCAGAGTATATAATTTATGTTGCGAGTTGAAGTGGCACACTGTGGAGGTCTAAATATGAGTGTGTGTTCGTATAAGATGGGGGATGGGACTGCATGTGATTCTCTGTCCTTATATGATGAACGTGATCATGAACAACTTTGTTGATCCTGGAACAACATTCTAATAAACCAATCAGATTTGGCTTACAACCAGGGTTAGGTGCTTCTACATCAATGTTATTCAGCATTATAATTTCTGACTTTAGGGATAAGTTATGGGTGGGGTTAGATTTAGGGGTAGGGATAGGGTTAGGACTACATTTTCAAACAGGAATGCTGTTCCAGGATCAACAAAATATGTCCTACATATCTGTTGATGACTTACGGTCCAGTGGGACTTCAATTGGAGCCGCTTCCTTTGACAGCAGCAAGATTATTGACAACACCGCCAGTGCCGCCCACCGCCCCTGCGTCCACATCTCTCTCCTCCAATTGGCTGACCCGTCCCGTCCCAGCTCTCTACTGATTTAGTTGCACACTTTTAGCTGCGTTGTGTTATCTGTGAAAAGAAAAACTGCTTGTTAAGGAACTTCACTGGATAATCCTTTTGACATTACTGTGACATTTAGGAGGTGCCACTGGTCTCCCAAACAAACAAAAACAGACTTCTTCTCATAGAGGCCTATTTATTCAGATTTTGCAGGGACACCCTTAAACGCTAAAATGCACAGTTGTGTGTACTGCAGGCGTGGGCTGTGCATACGTGGAGGTTTTCATCTGGCCTACATTTGCAGTTGACACGAGCATTCCCTGGAGCCATTGGCCCTCTTACAGATGAATGCGGCATCAGCGCATCACACCTACACATCACCATACAAACCTCCAAAGCAGGAAGAAAAAGACTCTTGCTGGTCAATCGGTTCCCTTGACAGGGTCACCGAACCCCAAGATGGAGGACAGGGCTAATAAACAAACCACTGAGGTCTGATGGCAGATGTTAACTCGTCTGGCTTTAGCTGTATGCTCTGGCGGCTCTGTTTCTCTGCACTAGTACATCTGTCAAATCCTGCTTTCGTAAACCTGACATTCTCTCCAGACTTTCCTCTACGCTCTTTGAATAACAGCACACACACAGTCTGGAGGTCAGTGACAAACCCTTCCCTGCAGATACCATCTACTTATAGTTGATCTTAGCGTAATTATGCAAATGAGCAGCCATAGCCCTATAATTCACACGCCTAGGGTGGTCTGGGTAGCAAGACCCCTTATTATACAGTGTGCAAAAAAAAAAGCAATTTCAGGAACAAGATTGGTGGTTGAAGCATGCCATATACCTCGCTGCCTCCTTTCTCTCTTCGCTCAACTGAACACATTAAATCTGGAACAATGATATTCCAGCATTCTGCTCTTGTGGTTTGTTGTTTGATTAATCGGATATTACAAACTGTATTATCTGTCGGTTCAAAGTGTGAAATTAACTACTAAACTGATGGAAAAATGAGAATTGGATCAAGGGAGAAATTATTTCAACAAACTAATGTGATCATTATCAAATATCTGCACACAAACCATATGCTGGATGAGTTCAAAGTACTTCATCTGCCCCAACGGAAGATAACACATGCCTCTGCTTCATGTCACTCAGTCAAGAAGGGCTAAAACGTATTGTACTGTAATAATCGTTGTTGGGGAAGCTATTTTAAAATGTTTAGCTTTTTTAAACTTCAAGTTACTCGTAAATTTAGAAATTTATGAAAGCAAATCGAAGCAAATAATGTGGGCTTTACTGTTACAGTTGAGCTAAGATGTAGCTAAACATTTAATATTTACAACTGTTTTACATTTAAAAAAAAAGGGTGAACAGCTGACTGGTCGACTTTTTATGTGTGTCAATTTCACTGTTAAGAATTGAAAATACAGCCTGGGCTATAATTTACATTCATAACTCAATGTGGTCAGGCAAGAAACATTAACGGAGCTGTACTTTGACATATTAGGCATATTATTAACAATGTGGTCTGCTCTTTAAATAATATAACTGTTGATGTATACAATTATACATTTTTTTTTTTTTTGTGGTAATTAGTTTCAATCAATGAGAGCCTCATGGATTCAACAAATCAATGCATTTAGCCTAACATTTATACAGATACATTTACACTAAATACCACCAATGAACACAAAAAATTATATAACTGAGGTAAAACTAAGCATTGAACTAAATATGACATTATTTTATAAAGTTATTACAATAAAAAAACATGCTTGCAATAAAATGCTTGCTATACAATGCTTGCTATAAAAATATGACAAAAAAGCAATTTAGTGAGTAGCTACAGTACACTGCTATGGATAAAGCAGCTTGTTACATGGAAGCTTCCTTGTATTGAAAACCATTGAGTTATAAGAACACTACTCAAAAATACAGTTATTATTCACCTTTGAACTAGTTATTCCAGACTTACTGTATGTGATGAGACACAGATTGAGAGTACACAAAAAAAAATAGAAAGATGCAGTGAACTAGTCTTAAAAATGTCCTTCATCTTGACCATCGTACCCGTCATAACAGACTCCAGGTGGTTAGAAAGAGAGACAGTCTGAGGCCTGGAGAGAAGATGGGCTTAAGCCAGAAAAAAATCTGCCACAGAGGTCACTGTCAGCCCAGGGACCCCAGCATCCTTTTATTTCTCGTTCAAACTCTTTCAAAAAGCCAAAACTCTTTGGCTGCCTGAAATCCCATATGCACAATTACAGAAAACTCTATCTTTCACCACTCTGCTGTCAAGGTAAAAGAGACTTGCCATAATAGATCTGATACATATGCATACACGCACATACACACATTTATATAACATACATGCCTCCAGGACGAAACTCTGGCAAGAGTTCTTTGGCAGGCTCTGCTGTCTGAGAAACTCCCAATATGTTGAATGTCAGTACAGGAATGATCTAACCCAAATACAGTTAAAAGACTCAAGGAAACCAACAGCATTGCCAGTCTCACCTCCACATCCTACAGAGGATTTTCAGTTTGTTCTAATGGAGCGAACAAGAGATATAGGCAGGCACATCTGATGAAGTGTTTTGTGCTCGGTGAGCTGTAGTATATTGAGATTACAGAGAAGCATGTGGCCTAATAGCATGTGTTAAAGCCCCCTCTGTGACCCCAGAAATGACTCGTGGCACACATCCTAGACGGAGTGGAACAGGGTTCGCATCCTGCCAAAGGCAAGACAAGCCATGGGTTAGTCACTCACTGAGTAATCTCCTTCAATTAATTCATAAGATCTATAATTCAACAAGCGCTAAATTAAAATTAAAATAACCTGACACAATGACTTAATAACCCCACCAATCTTTTCATGACTATGGAAGCCCATTTTCACCTCTTATTTAAAGAATAAGATGGTTGTGACAGTAATTATTTCTTGTAATTGCATCTCATAATGTGAATATTTCTTGATTTACACTTTATCCACAAATACATAATTGTTATCAGAACTCGTTTTTGTTCATTGAAAAAAAATCACATATATATTATTATTATATTTTTTTTTTTAACATTTTGCTTTGGGAACTAACTGAAATAAATTAAGTTTAAGTTGAAATCCTGAAAACAATATAAATTAGAATATTATTAAAATAATGCTAAAATAATACTGACAATTATCCGGTTTATTTTGTACAGTGATGCATAAACAGGCTTCCATAGTGACACATTAAGGCAAACAAAATGACATGAAAACAAACACTACGAGGCTCAAAGGTACAGGTGATACAAAGGTAATGTGCTGTTTGGTCTGCGAGGGATTATGCAAGAAAAAAATGTATGCAAGAATTTAAAATAAAAAAATAAAATAAAGATTTATGGACCTAAATTTACCTGCCATTGTGTGGAGACGTTCATTTTGAAACCTGGTATCACAGCTAGACCCTTGTTAACTCTTACCCTTAGTTCAATTATTTTTAAATGAGATCTCACATTTAATTATGTTAACACCAGCTCACCAACTGCATTCTGGGAGTCATTAATGCTATAATTAAACAGCCTGTGTGCTCATATTTGCATTGATGTCTAGATGCATCCATGTTTCAAGTTAGTATCCTTTCATCAACAACCAGAATTTTCTTTTAATATTTTTTACTGCAGAAAAACAGAAACCTTCAGAAGGAGTGTTTTTACCCAAATGGCTTGAGGGATGAGGGGAGTGAGGTGAGGTGGGCTTCAGTGTGGAACTGAAACAGTGATTAACAACATAATAGTCCTGAAACCCACTTGAGCTCCATCAGAGCAGGTGAGTGGGCATAGTGTCGGACTCTTCACTTGTTAATGGTCACGGTTATCACAGCTTATTAATGCATTATGGCAACAGCACCTGCTGGAAAATCCTCATTCAGTGAGAAAAGTGATACATTTTGAAATAGTTTTGATGCACTTCATGGCTGCACTAAAACTTCACCAAGACATCTAGTAGCCTGGAAAAGAGAATGAACATGTCCGCATTTATACTTTCACCAAATATGACTTTTAATATATGTGGTGGTTTTTGAATGGCAGTAAGCAGTACAAAATATAAATCATGTTTTTTTGTGTGTATTGATTTGGGCCACTTTCATATGCGGTTCTAAATCTATCCAATTTCTGGTCATCTGACCATAGCTAAACATTTGTATCTGATTCTCCTCTTATTTCACAATTATTCCAAACATTAAAAGAAAATTCCATAAATCAGTATGCAAATGGTTGAAATCACAGTATCTCTATCTCATTACGATAAACCTAAGATGCACATATTTTAACATAATGTGAAGGACATTAAAATTCCATTAAATGACTTTTCTGAATTAGTCAAATGCAGCGTAATAAATGGTGAATATTTCCAGAAGCGAATATCGGGTGCAGAATAAAAATGACCTAATTTTTAATACCTACAATATACTCACAGCAATATTTTTAAGAAATGTTCATTAAATTTAAGTGCTTACATTTGATGTCACGGTTTCTAAGGACACATAAAATAATGTAATATTTGGTGCTGTTCATGGAATAATGCCTTAAGATTAATGCCTTAAAAATCCAATCAGTGCAGACACGAAAACTAAAATGATAAATAATTAAAGCCCATAACTAAAATTATAAAAAAGAAGCTGGAATTTTGGGTGGGAAATATTGAAGGGCTTGTCCCATTTTTAATAAAAAGCCAACAGACTTTATTAGAAACTTGTTTTGCCAAAGTACTTGGTAGTCGGCTGTAGGTGGTATTAGTGGGAGGGGAACCGCATCTGATTGGACTAAAGTCTTTTGTAATGCATTAGTGTAGCCAGTCCCACTCGACCCGCTCTAAGCGGGATTTGAACCAGGGTCTCCAGCGTGGGAGGCGGGCGCGCAATAGGCCGCAGCCGCTAGCATCAGTCGCTAGCGCATCTCTTGAGGCCAGGGGAGTGAGGTTTACGCACACAGCTCTTATTGGCCTACGTCCGTTACACAAGGTTAGTAATCAATACTGTTGAATTTAATTAAATTTAAAAAAATTCAATTGCATTTTTAATTGCACACATTCTCTTAATATTAATAAACTTTAAAAAAAAACTAATTCTAATTACTTTCGAGTCTAAATGAAATGTAAATGGCCATTAAAACAACTTGATGCATATCTCTGTAAAAAAAAAAAAAAAAAAAAAAACCTGAAAACTAAATGGCACTTTGAGGGCAAATGTCCTTGGTGCCACTGTAGGTTGAAGGTCTAGCAGTCTGGGGTTTCATCTCTCTGTCTCTCTCTCTTCATGTCCCTAGTGTGCTGATGGTAGTACAGCCCCAGGCAGTCTTCTCATCCAAACACACGCACACACATTATCCATACTACCGTTCTATAAATACTCACATGCCCATCACAGCCAATTACCCTCAGTGGAGTCGTGCCTCTCCGCCCAGACGCCCCACTCACTCCTCCTCGGGCCCTGTTCAGCACTGTTCCTCACTGAGACAGAGTCTGAGGATGCTGGACTAGATGCCCCCTACAGCTGTCACTTACACACACCATATGCACGTTTTAACACTCCATTTTCAATAGGCATGACAAACTTTACACTTGTTTTACTTGAGGGCACGGAGGAGATTTTCCATACTTATGTGTCCCACAAACACTGTTGACACTAGAATGTATTTATAGTGATAACATACGTCCATGAGCATTCACATCGACATAACAGGGCCTTCTGATATAAAAAAATAAGCTACTTTAAGCAACATTTAAATGAATAAACACAGTTGATGAATATTGTTTTGTATTATAATACGGCTCTCGAGAGTTGGTTCTGACTGTCAATCACAGCATTCTGTGATTAAATATAAATAAATTAAAATAAAATCAATCAATCACAGCAATCTGCAATCAAATACTTTTCAATGGCCAATGATCAATAAATAGGACATTCAACCATAAAAGCAAATCAAGCAATCAATATAATAGATATAAACTTACACAAAGGGGTTGGAAATTTGGTCAATGTCGAGGCTGATGATGGCAGAGACTTCTAAGACCTGTGAAGACAAAAAAGGGGGTTCATGATTTTTTTTTTTCAGTTCACCTGCATTTGTTTATTATTATTGCTATAATTTGAGTTGGTACCTACATACCACTGGTTCTTAATAGAGAAAGTAACATAGAAGCAAAACGTATTGTCCTCTGCCTGCAGACATGAGGTTTTACTGTAACATGAGGCATTCCACTTCACTTAAGTGTACCATCGAAATCTGTGGTCCTGAAGACAGCTGAGATTACAGAGTACTGGACACGCGCTGTGTAATCTTGACCTCTGAGGCATGGGAGCTTGACCTCTGTCAAACAGAGGGACTATAAGGCCTTTCCTGACTCGACATAATATTGAGAGAGGAAAGAACGACAGTGAGAGACGTGAATAATATAGAGCGATGGATGAAGTGCTGATAGAGAGTGAATCCTGCTGACGTCTCGTTCTCCTGTGGCACGCTGCACAGACTGATCTCTACGGACATTAAAGGCGCTGAGCAGGAGAAGGAAATACACACTGTGTGGATGTGAGCATGTTCAAGACATGCTAGAGATGTGCGACTTGGGGACAGCTTGTCTGTGTCCATTACATTTCCCAGTTGCACAATTCTGGGATGTCTACAATATTTTGCTTCATAACATTTGACCTAACACCAAACACAATTGATAACACGTTGTGCTATGAATATGAATGATATATCATATAGCTTGCTGAGGAGAGGTGTGCCATTGCTTATTTTTGCCTGGTAGACAACAAAATGGGCAAAATTTTCAAAAAAGAACGACATGAAGTTGAGTATAATTAATGACAGAATTAAAATTTTTGGGTGAACTATCCCTTTAATGTAATCCAATCCATCTTTTTGAATGATATATTGTGCTGAAAACGACTCTCTACAGCTGGAAATTCAGGAAAGTCAGATCTGAAATGGTAAAGATAACAGTTGTGTAGTTTTGTGTGTCAAATGTGGACAGCTCTGACGTAAAGGACAGGCATGAGGACATGTCAAACCAAAAACAACCCACAAAAGCCGGGAGGAAGGTGGTTTGAACTTCTGCTTGCACTGACAACCAGACAAGCAGTCAGTCATGCAATCATACACAGTCTTGCTCACACTTCACTAGACCTCTTCCCAGGAGGCAGCCGTGGCTCATTTGTAAGGGCAGGTTGGGCACTGCCCCACCAAAATATTCATCCAAAACATAGACCATAAACTGAATCCATAATAACTTGTCAATGTGTTTAGCATTTTGCAACAAATATTTTTCAGATTCTCTAGACTAGTCGTAAAGTAAGCAGGATATATTCAAATTTAGTGCATGGCTTCGCCAGGTGTGATACAGATTTCAAACTTCCCCACTTATTTTCACGATACCTTACATAAACCTTGCTCCAGACCAAGACGATATCAATCCGCTTCAGCTCTGTGTATATTAGTCTGCATCAGGTCAGTTACTAGTTGTGATCTGTTCTTCCTATGTGGAGTAGGCCATCAAATTAATGAAAGTATGAATACTTTAGTTTAAATGTGCTCATGAGAGTATCCTTTATAAAGTTCAGTTGTGAGAACAGACATGACTTTCTTTTCCTAACTGGAATTCCTCAACATTCAGAGGCAAGTAATGTTGAGGCAAAACAACATTAGACAGTTTTTATTTATTTGCTATTTAAAGTTGATGATTATGTTATTTTACATATGCATATGATTACATATGATATCCCTTGTTTCTACATCTTCCTCACACATGTTTTGATCAGGAGATTCAGTATATGTGTAATAGCGCCACCTACCATATAACAGTGAAAACACAGAAATACGGAAAATTCAAGGAAATTCATGGTTGCCAGGTTTTCTAACAAAACCAGGCCAATTGCTATTCAAAACCCACCCAATCACGGCCAAAACTAGCCTGAACTAGTTACAGGGGATAAAAATCGAGTTCCGATTACGGGTCGCATCAATCCAAGGACAAAAAACCCAGCAACAGTGCAAAAGTAGCCTAATTCCATGGGAAAACCACAGACTTTGCAACACTGATTCTAAGATAGCGTTCAATGCGTGTGTCAGATAAAGCGTTGTTATGCTAAATAACGCAACCTCTGCCAAAAGTGTTCTGCATGTGTTCAGCGATAAAATGTAAAGCTTACTAAATGTTTATCATAAACTGGCGCTAAGACCTAGATAACTAGCTAACTAAATTTACGGTCAGGAGCCGCTATTGCCAGGAGGTCACAAAAGGTTTCCCCTGCCTCCCTTGAAGCGCACTGTTTACATACTTCTTTAGTTTCACATCTATTGTCCGTTTGTCACCCAAATATCTCATATTGTCCGGGAACATCTGCTCCTTATGGAATACACTTCCTGTCTGACCTCTGACATCATACATAACATTAGTGGATCTTTTTAGCCTTTACAGGTCAGAGGGCCACAGTATTAACAGCCTACACAGATGGACAAACAGTCCAGAGATTTATAAAAAAAATATGCGCAACGTCATCCTACTAAAGCTTGGTTGTGGATGGTTATGGACACACTTAAGCCTATGCTTTAAATGAAACCAAAACTTGCACTAAAGATGCACAAAAAAAGAAAAAAAGGGACAAATAAATTAGATATGTTATGAAGACTTCAGGGAAGGTAAGAAAGAAGGATGCAGAGCTGTGTGGATCTCATGGTTGGCAGGAGCGATGGTTCAATGTTGCAGAATGACCTAGTTATACCAGGAGAGAGGATGGAGAGAATAGATGTGGGGAGGGGGTGGCAGGGAGAGGGAAGGGAGGGGACGGAGAAAAGGGGGACCATGGAGGAACAGAATGAGTTTGGTGGAAAGCGAGAGGAATTAGGAGGAGGACGAGGGAGGGATGAAGACGGTGGAAAAGGAATGGAGCGAAAGAGGCATATCTCCAGCCCTAAGGGGAACGATAAATCAATCCCGCCTCTTCCTGATTAGAGCCGAAACTCTTCCTCCTCTGCCTGTTCTTCCCACTCATTGCTGTCAATTATTACCTGATGTAAATCCAGAAATAATGTACACCTTCAAAAATCTGGAAAATGACACCTTTGAGACACTGTTTTCCTGTGGATTCATACAACCACTATCCTCCTGAGCAGAAGAGGCAAGAGCAGTGTGGATGTTTTACTGTGTGGATGTTTTTACCGGAAGCTGCCAGATGCTGACCTACTCTACTGAAGGTGGCACGAGGAGGATCCTTGCGGCAAGGAGAAGATCTGGGTCATGATGCTCTGAAGAGCTTGTGGTGACAAATAAAAAAACCCGTAAAAACACATTTTTGACAGCACTGGTTTTAAATGACCCGAAGGCTTGACCGCATGAAAGTCAAAGACTTAAATACTTTTACTTACTTTGTAAGTTTGTTGATAACTGTTTGGAGTCAGTAAGATTTGTTTTGGCAGAAATATATCTATTTTTTTATTTAGCAAGGATGCATTAAACTGACCAAAAGTGAAAGTAAAGACATTCATGTTACAAAAGTTTTTTATTCTAAATAAATGCTGTTCTTTTGACGTTTCAATTCATCATAAAATCCTGGGGGGGAAAATTCCACAAATATATTAAACTATTTTCAACATTGATAATAATAAGAAATGTTTCTTGACCAACAAATTAGCATATTAGAATGATTTCTGAAAGATCCAAGATCAAAACTGGAGTAATGGTTGCTGAAAATGCATCTTTGCCTTCACAGAAATGTTGTTGGCCCGTGTTGTTGGCCTATAATGGCTGTTCAATATCCAAAACAGGCCAACAACGCTGTTCATTTAAATTGATAATATCGACTTATACAATAGCGCTTAAATGTTTATGGACTGTATGATTTTTTAAATGTTTTTGAAAGAAGTCTGAAGTGTCTTGAAGAGACTTTCACCACACATAGCCTAACTCTTTTATATAACCAAATCTAATCACCACCTGAGAGATCTCTGTTATTAAGAGTGCTTTATATTTTCTTCCCTATGTGAACGCCACCGAAGAAATGTGTCTGATCGGGGTCAGGAGAACCCGAAACAAGCCAAATAATTCAGGGCTTCCCAAAGAATAGGCACTTTTGTACATCATTACTGTACATGCTCTGAAATGAATCTGATATATATAAAGGGAGATGTTTCTTAGTTTGTTCACTGTTCATCACATAAGAGCAGTGTTTTTTATCTGCCTACTTCATGTCCAAAACACGCTGTGCCACATCTGAAATATTTAAGACCCCCCTTCCTCTCCTATAACCCTTAAAGTAGACCACCCTCCTACACCCTTTCAGCACAGCTTTAGTCTCTTCCCCTCTAAAGTGAAATTGGATTCTGTCTAATCTCCGCCAGCACATTCGGTTTCCTCTCATTTCCTCCTGCACTGTTTAATTCAGTATTTATCCAATCGCAAAAAAGGTCACACATTCAAGTAAACAGGCCAATAGAAAACCTTCTTTGATGTGTTTTTGTATTGATTTTATATTTTATCTAATTTCTTCTGTTTAAGTGTATTATAAAAATCTGTTTTTCTTTGTGGATGTCCTGTAACTCAATAAGATGAGATGAGTTTGTGCCTCGGGAGAGACAGCGATAGGTAGGAACAAATCCTACCAAGCGCACACCCAAACCCAGCTCTCCTGCAAAACACTGCTAATGACCCAGTAACCAATTCACACAAACTATAATATGCTTCTAAGTTACTTCATTTCTTTCATTCTATCTTTCTTTTCTTTCTCACTTTCTTCCTTCCCCCATCTGAACACAAACGCAACCCAATAGCTTATTATCCAAAGTTCCTGCCGTGGCCAATGGTAGATGACCTGGTCGCTAGGGCTCCATAGCAACAGCATCGGGTGAGGGGTGTTTGTGTGTGTATGTGTTTGAGTGTAAAGCTCGTCCCAGAGGAGATGTGTACTACGCCCATTACCAAGCCAGCGCTTGTTTGAGCGTTAAGGGTTGGTTGTTGTTGTTTTTTAAGTCAAGAAGTGAAGGTACAAAATGTACAGCCCTTTTATTTACATTATCAGGTCTGTTAGGCACCATGTGGTTAAATCAGACTCGAATAAAAGGCTTACACAGGCATAAAAATGAAAACGGTGTAAATTGCACCTGTGTGCCGTTGCCGTGATACCAAGTAATCAGGGTTCATTAGATGTGCAGCAGATGTGTGTTACTGCACAGAACATGATTCTGGTCAAACCCCCCCACCCCCGCTAAAAAAGTTCCAGACAATATATTTCTAAATGACTTCCCTTTTTAAGCATTTTTCGAACAGCTTTAGTGAATTCAAAACAAATCGACGCCATAAACTAGCCTTAGACACTGTATTCTGTATGTTTTATACATAGATTGAGAGGTCACATGCAGGCCAGTCATAAATATTTCATGCATGCTGATTCCTGTGAAGCTTATGATAAACCCTCTTCTATTGACAGCATTGAGGAAATACCTTAAAGGTCATGGTTGAAAAAAAAAGTATTTTTTCCCCCCCGCGCTGATGAACTGGCTATATTGATGTATCATAAAACTCATTCAATCTAATATCATCTTTCTTAAAAATAAAGGTACAACTTCAAAAGTTATTTATTTTTTATAAGAATACATTTTACATTGACAATCATGTAATTTTGCCGCCCACTCTAAATTTATTTTGATATTTTTATGGAAAACAAAAACCAGACAAAAGCACACAATGTTTTTTATTTTGCAGTGAAGATGCACAGTGGTTATGAGTGATGGGTTACAAAAATAGCTGCTGGGACTCATTTCCTGGATGGGTCCATCTGCCTGGGGTTACCGTGGTGATTAAATACGTTCTGGATCTCTTAATGGTCGTAGATGTGCCATCCCACCTCCTGGGACATGGGTCCCCCACTCCCCCCACCCCGTGTCTTTTGCTCCTCCTCCGTTCCCACTTATCATAAGGAGGGATTGGTGGATAGTGTGATAGGTGTGAATATAGTCTCTAGAGACTCTCGCTCACTAGATGATAAGAAACGGCTGTTAGTATGCGTGCATGCATACGTGTGCGTTTGATTGAATTTGCATGTGTGTTTGAGTCTATGTGTGAATGAGTGTGTGGCAGAAGAGGGGGGTCCGAGAGACGAGCTGCTGACAAATTCATTAATTAAACCTCAGAAATCTATCCACCGCAAAACAACAACTACAAGAAACGCCCCTGGAGCTAATTTAGGAGGGTGGGCTTTTCATTCTTTTGTGATTATTCTGGACACACGCTGCCATTAAAGCTCTCGTAATAGAGAAAGCCAACAACGAATGAGATGAAAATGGAGAATATGTCCCTCCTCATACAGACAAAGAGCAGTTTTAACCTCATTGAGTAATAAATAATGCACCTCAAATTTTTTAGTGGAATTAATACAAGACATAGAAAAGTGATTCATAATCAGGGGTTATCCCCATTTCAGCAGGTTCCACGATTTATCATTTTATAATGGTTAAACCTATAAAAAAAATTAATTTAAAAAAAGTAATTAACATATTTTTTGTATAATAAATTATTAAATATATATATATATATTACAATTAAAATGTAGGGATGTACATCTCTTAGGGATCCATATGAAAATTTTGGCCGATACCGATAACCGATAATTATTTATATTTAAAAGCTGATAATCAATAAATTAGCAGATAAATCTAAATCCAAATTTTTATGTAATTTTTTAGTCTGATTACAAAAACAAAAGTATCACCGTTAAAATCATGTTCTCATTATAATTTAATGCAGCCTATTTGGCCGACTTGCGATACACGTTGAACTTAAGTGATTTCAATCATATTTCAAGCAATTCAAAACCATCATGGCGAACAGAAGTGTCTCAGCGGAAGGAAATAATATTTTTTTAAATGTTTGTATCGATACTAATATGGTGGCCGATATATCGGGCATCCAAATGAGTAAATAAGTTAGAATTGTACAATAATTTGGGCGAATAATAATCACAGTTATTTAAAATAAACTATATGTTACATATTTAACAGATGGTCAAAGTTAACCCATTTTTAGTGTTCTGGATATTTGTGGTACAAATGCTTCAACAAAGGCTCCTCAAAGAAAACACAGCTTTAAAGCTGCTGCTAAGAAACCCATAATCACACTTGAAACACAAACACTCTTTGCTCATATTCAAACAAAGAGACAATCCCCCCAAAATACTGCTAATTACTTTGTGCTTCACCTCAGAGGACTCAAAGGGTTCATGAGATGTTTTTCAAGCCCCTGAAGCAGAGAGACGACCAGCTTTGTGGAGGACCGTCCCTGTCCTAAACCATTCCGATTGAACCCGTTCCAAACGCCACAGGGTCAGTGCAGTTGGTGCATTCAGGCACTGGCGATAATATATGCGCATGCTATTTAGGGTGCTTTCTTAATTCTGTAGTTTATGCTAAAACCTAAAGCCTCAAGATTCACCCTTCAGTCAGATCTAAAGACACCAGCAAATCATAGTGAACTGACTTCTGATGAATCAGTATTCCATGCCAGCCTCTGTTGAACTTCATGTCTGCTTCAGCTCGTACTATTGCCCTCAGGCGCTGTGAATGTGTGCATGAGGCAACACGAGGTCATAATTCAGGTCAGTGCTTTGTAGAGACGTATAAATCGTACCTCTGAATTTATTCCTCTGATTTTTGGTGGATTTTATAGCCATGTAATACAGCATATCTCTTACAGTCACGTGAAATGCGTGTGGATAATTTCTACATGCTAGCAACACTTTTCCGTCGTCGTCCATCATGCAACATCCATCAAACATGCCCTGACAGCTTCGAGCTACAATAATGGCTATGAACGGATCAAAAATCGAGGAAAGCAGAAATATATTCAAGCTTTCGATGGTGTGCTAATACTGTAGACTTTTCCTCTAATCCCACAGCCAAGTCTCTGTAGATTAGCTTTGGTCTTCTGGTGATCTTGGCAAAACAAGAACATTTATAGCTTTTCCGTGTTCCTCAGTATGTTTTTGAATGAAACCAGGGCAATGAGCATGATATTAAATTACATCACATTATGTTACTCATTCACTCACACAGTTTCAACAGAAGAAGAAAAAAATCACGCAGTCCAAGCGCAATGCTCAAGGGTCCAACAACTGTTCCCCATCTGGGATTCGAGCATCTGGCTCCATATTCTCATCACAATATCAGTTCTTACAGAATAATCTTACTGTAGCCTTGTTGTAAGACTATTACATTACATTTAAATACCGAAGTAAAGGTCTGGAAGTGCTGACAAACAGCTGAACAATGCTCTGGGTGTAATTCTGCTGCATATGATGGTAATTCTGCTGAGATTGCTGAGATGTAGATTCACTCAGAACCACACAGGTGGCAGAAGCGCTTAGCTAGAGTTGACACGAACACAAGGGAGACGATTAATACTCCAGAAGAGCGTCGCCAGTGTCACACACCAGAGCTAAATCTCTCATTATGGAAAGCAGAAGGCTTTTTAAAGCACACAGACCTGGGCTAATTGGAGACGTTTTGGAACAATCCATCTACGTCTGCCCCAAACTCAGGATGTAAATGGCATTTTAATTTTATAACAGGGTATTTATCCACTCTGAAAGGCAGAATACATTCTATTGAAGTATATTACTGAATTCAGACAGTGACTTTACAAAGAAATTAATATTTTTTGTTCAATCATTCTACTTTGGCGAGGAGACCAGGACTATGTTCAGAATAACATATTAGCATATTAAGCTTACTATTTTTTTGCGGTATACAGCATACATACAGTATCCAAATTTTTAAACATAGATGATTTGACCTACTATACAGCAATGCATGTATGGAAAACTGTATCCCACATTGCAATGCACCTGACCTAAAAAATAAATATATATATATCTTGCATCTTCTTTTTTATTGGATTTATAAACTTAACACACACACTGCACAATATGCATTAAGCAGTATGCTAGTATTTCTTCTGAAACTAGTTATAATTCTGAAATTCTGAAGGTGTGTGCTAAGGCTGGAATGAATATGAATGTGCCACTGTGAGATTTTTTTTTTAATGTTCCTGTGAGGAATTGATGGGTCTTTGAGCCTTCAGTCTAAATATTTACAGTGAAAGAGCATCTATGTGCATTATCTGTGAGCACATTAACCTCCTCCTGTTCAGCCCACACAAAAGGATGGGCTTTTCAGCCCCCCATACACAGAAACACATACATACAGTATACACACAGACCTACACAATCAGCCCCTTGTATTGCATGTCCGGTTGTATGGCTGATTCAACAGCGCTGATGATATTACACAACGTCATAATGTCATTGTCACAAGCCTGAGATGTTTTTGCTCCTTTTCAGGTGCATTCATCCTGAACTTCGCCTGACATGTATCTAGTTCTGGTCTAGTTCGCTAACAATATTTACAATAAGGTGTGACAGAAGCTGTTTTGTAAAATGACACTGGCCTATTTATTCCCATGTGTGTTGCAGAGATACACATGGCAGAACAAATCCTGACATGTCGCCATCAGCCACATGTGAATGCTGCGTATCGGCTCAATGAAAGCTGATGTTTCCTGGAAGACATCAAAGTCTGGACAGCCAAATGGCCGTTTTCTGATTGCACATGTGACTGCTATGTTGTAAATATTAAACAGCTGCTTTCACCACAGCGCATATTACAATAATGACATGAGAATTTTTGACTGAATTGCGTAATTTACCCCCGAAATAAATAGACCGACAACACGTAAGCCATTTGACTTCTCCAAAATACTAAACACTGTAGCACTTTCAAAATATTAAAAATATCTCTGGGGTCCAACATCAGGCAAATTCTGGTTTAACCAATCCCAAGAGTTTGGAGGCGGGACTACCTGTCTGTACAAACATTGCAGAACAAAATTTGGTATAAATCGCTTATAAATCTATTTTTACATTGTCGCATTGAAATTAATAAACTAAAGTGGTTTCATGAAGGATTTGTATAAAAAAAACTTCACCTTTATATTTATGGTTTTAAAATTACAAAAACACAATAAAATGCTCCCTTTATAGTAAACATTGAATACAATAATAGTTGAGAACTTTAAACTGTTAAAAAATGTAAAACCGACAAAATCATTGTGTAATAGGGAAGCACGATATATCGGCCACCATATCGGTAATGGCCGATATATTTAAATTTTTCATGTTATCGTTACCGGCCTGATAAGAATATGTGGCCGATATATTAAAGCCGATAAATAATATATTATTTCCTTCAGCTGAGACACTCCAGATGTGCACTGTTCGCCATGATGGGTTTGAATTGCTTGAAATATGATCGGAATAACTTAAATACAGTTACGTGCAACATGTGCAGTGCAAGTCTGTCATATCGGCTACATAAAATTATATTGAGAATATTATAGTGTTCTTGGGACATGGCTTTTAATGGTGAGACTTTTGTTTTGTAATCAGGCTCTCAAAAATTATACAAAAATGTGGATTTAGATTTATCGGCAAATATATCGGTTATCGGTATCAGGCAAAATTTTCATATCGGTGCATCCCCAATTGTGTGATCAGAGAAAAGCAAGATGAAGAGAAAGTGAAAATTATACTGAGAATGAAAGCAAATAAACAAACCAAAAAAGAAAATAAACAAACCAAAAAAGAAAAGAAACACCCTAAACACTTTCATTGAAGTGCTCTAAATGCAGTTTAATGGTCTGTGGAAATAAATAGTAAGTATTCTAAATTATCGGTAGGTCTTCTTGTTAAACAGTTACAATCTTTCAGAACTTACACTGAGACAAAGGCAGAAACACAGCACTGAAGAGTATCAATCTACACAGAACAGACAATGACAGCTCATACAGTGAAATCGAGGTGTGCTTGAGGTTGTCAAGGGGTGGCTGGCGTGTGTTGGTGTATGTGCTTCAGTAAATTAGTATTTTCTTCTGAACGTGAGCCACATGCTCCATACATCCTCAGCTAAACGCAACATGCATCTGACTGACAGTTCTGCTCTAATTTTAGGGTAAAACAAAGACTCCTCTTCAGACTGACAAGAACTAAGATGACATTAAGTGATGTGGTAGCAGCGAGACACGCAGAGCGACAGAAGAGTTTAGAACGAGTGCGAGAGGGCAATGCAAGCAACAGAGTTCACAAAGGTCATCGCCAGAGCCAGTGAAGTTTACGAGACCCCGATCGCGCAACATGTAGCCCAGCGCCAACTCAGAGATCAATATGTCCTCATCTGCAGCAGACCACTCATCAATAAGCGCCTGACTGATTTAGGAAATGACTAACTCATAAAATCACATGCATTGTGCTCAAAGGCCCTTTATTAGAATAAGGTGCAGCCACAGTGACCAACCAAAATCACAGATCAAAGGCACACAATTATTGTCACTGAGACAATAAGACTGCTGGAAAATGGCATAGTTTGGCAATCTCGCAAATATTTACTGAACATAATCTCTCAAACACGTATTTAATTTAATCTGTCAAATATTTATTTTATTTAATCTCTAATGTATTTAATTTTTCTGCTTATTGAAATATTTGCATTTTATATTTTACATGAATTAAAAGCTTAATATAACTATTAGAATAAGACACAAGTCTAAACGTGTCAGACCAACAAAGCCCAGCGTAATGCGGTCAGCATGTGGGATGAAATATACACAAGAATGAATGAAAGAGAACAGAGACATACAGACAGAAGCAAAAAAGGCCAATTATCAGCCCGCTGTAGTCAGGGTCTGCTTTTGAATCCAGACAGAGACACACCAATGAATATGTAAGAAAACAAATCCAATTTACCTTTCAGTCAAAAGGTCTCCGTTTCTGGTATGAGTGAGCTGGCCTGTCATCTCTATTACAGTAGATTCCTCTTTCATTTATGCCGGCTTGTTTGTGCTTGGTTTAAAATCCTTTGACTAGAGGAGTAGGTCACTGTGGCTTACAATCTGTGCCATCAAGAAGTAAAGCATGTGTGTGGTTCCTTGATGACGTTACTCTTCTGGGGGCTGTTATGTCTCTGTGCATCCTTTCCTCAAACCCTTACTACTGTCTCTGATGTTCCCTCTCTCTTTCTGCCTCCCTCACACACAGCAAACCCCGTCTGTCACCTCCTACTTTGACTTCTCCCCGCCCACCTTATGAATAATTAATAGCCATGTGGGTAGACCCCTCCCCCCTTTGAAAAAGATCCACACACGCGTGCTCACACAACAAAAACGCATACACACGATGAGGAAAAACACAAACACATGACATATATGTAAAATCGAGACAGCCGGGTGCGCTGCCCTCCCCCCTCTCAGCTGGGGGGAATTTCGCGTTTCTCAGGCTGGGATGGACGACTCTCCCCTCCTCCAGGGCTTTCCCTCTGAGCTTGACCTCTCCATTACGACCCGCGTCTCAATCTCCTGTTCGTCTAGTCCCCTTTTCACTCCCCGCCTGCCCTCATGTCACCTACTGACAAATCAATACGATGTCAACAACATGCAAATGCTCGCTGTATATTATTAAAGAAGCCTAATATGGATATAGATCGATAGATGACAGTGCCAGCCGGGCAGCGAGAGTGAGAGTTGAATGATAAAGATATTTAACCCCTTGCTTCTAGTCAAACCAGGGTTAATTAAAAGAATAAAAACTAATTCTACCTTCATTTAAGATAATAATTACTCAATGCATGTTGACATCTAGCAGTGTGGGACATACTACTAGCAAGGTCAAACACTTTCATAGTAACATCATTAAGAACAATCTAATAACGTAAACACCTTCTGAGATTAGTCTAATTAAAATGAGGTGATGGAAAATCTGACAACAGCAATAATTGCCAGTATGTCATGAATGTTATTCCAATCTAGTGGTTTGTCATTATTATAATCAAATAGGATTGCAAAAGGAAAATTGCTGAATTATAAATGTACAACAAAAGTATACCAAAAAGTACAATGGAATTTTTCTAAAACTTGGTTGTTGTTGTTGTTGTTTTTTTGTCATGGCAATACCATGATAATGGCATTTTGGGATTGCTAATTTTTTATATTTCTGAAAGAAGTCTCTTATGCTTACCAAGAAGGCTGCATTTATTAAAGCAAAAACAGTAAAAACCGTAATATTTAAATATATTTAAAAAGAAAAGTATTTAGAGTTGCATTAATAGATTTTTAAAATGTAATATATTCCTGTGACGGCAAAGCTGCATTTTCATCCTAATATGCTGGTTTGGTGCTAAATAAACTTTACTTTACTATCAATGTTGAAAACAGCTGTGCTGCTTTATTTCAGGATTACTTGATGAAAACAAAGAGTTTTGTAACATTATTATGTCTTTTCTATGTCTTACTTCACTTTTGATCAATTTGATTGTATTCATTTATTTAAAAAATATATATCTCACTGACTCCAAACTTTTTAATGTATACCATGGTATATGAATACGGTAATCATGCAGTAGCTTGGCATATGTGTCAAGGTACCAGTTTTGTACCATTTTTGCACTATCATACAGTGCAGTCGCTCAAATTTATGGGGACCGGGGACAGAAATAATTATGGGCCAAAATGACAATGCTAATCATCGTTTTGAACAAGTATATGGATGGAAGCAGTAGTGAATCTGAAAGTTTTCAACCTCACTGTCTAAATGAAGAGGACAGGTCAAGTCAAATTACTATAGCTTACCATAGACCATCTTCAAGCCAAGGAGTGCAAGTGATTGACAGTTTAACTCTAAGTAGGACCCTTGATCCTGTGTCTCCAAGGTGGATTTGCAATTTGGAGGTATTTAGTTCTCTATGGTAAGCACATTAAATTATGATAAGGGGTTCCTCTGTGACTGCATATCTATCAGCAGGAGTTTAACAGCGAGCACAAATGCATAGATAACAGCTCAATCCCTCATTTCAATGCAAAGCGAGATTAAACACTGCAGAAACTTCTCTATTCCCCAGTTTGTAACAAAAATTAAACCGTGTTTGTTGTTGAAGCGTATTTTCTTGTGACCTCAATCATGTACAGTCCAAGCACAGAAAGGGTTTCCCTTATTATGAGAAATGTTTCACATTTTTTCCTTTCCACTGACGTCTGTTGTGTTGGCAGATGCAAAACAGAGGGAGGAAGACTAAATAAAAGGTTTGTTTCAGTTCTTCAGGATTGGCACAGAAATTACAAGGAGCTGATCTAAATCACTCTGGGGAAGCAGTGAGATGGAGAAAACACCATTAAATCAGAGCCAAAACTTCATGCACGTGATAAGGATGGGAATCATAATGAACTGAACAATTCTGGTTCTGATTCTGACTCCTCTTAATGACTTGATCCATCAATGGTTATATTAACCATTCTTTTAGTACTTTTGATTCTTTCTTTTTTTCATCAGCAATCTGTTGACAATAGAATCTATAGAACAATTCAGAAATAAATGTATAATTCTTTCAAAAACAGACTTTTCACATACTTTATAAAGGAAACATAAATGTAATATATTACCTTCTCCTTATATATCAAGGAAAAATACTAAACTAACAAAATGTGTTAACATATTTAAATAATGTAGCTATTGATTCACTGTTTAATTGATTCATTCATTCACTCAATTGTCTCACACTGGTTGCACTGGATGTTTCTGATTCACTACAAAGAGTCAGCTAAAAAGAGTCATACGGTAATCGGTTGCACTGAATGTTTCTGATTCACTAAGAAGAACAAGCGCATACTGTATGAGTAATTTTTTCGTACATCAGTGGTAGCGCTATAGATTCAGTAGTGCCATTGTGGCACCGTTGAGAAGAGGTAAATAAAATGTTTGAAAACCATTAACAATATTCAAATCATTCAGATTTTTTGAAAAAGCAACAAGACGAAATATGTTTCCCAACACTATCCCTGGGCTCTAACAAATTTATTTCACAGCTGGAAAGTCCAAGAATATGGGGGTTGACAGGATAATATTATTTGACTGATAATTTGATTGCAACATTACAGCCTATGCATGTCTTAAAGTTGTACCTACAACATTTTTAACTGCCCAGTTGTGTGGCAATACATATCATTGGATTATTGTTGAAAAAATATTTGGCCAAAACAGCTATAAAAAACTTTTAGAGGCCCAAAATCATTGACCAAAACAGTGATGTTTCAATTATTAGCACGTCTCCGATAACATGTTTTAATTCTGTCAATGTCATGACACCATGAACAGCATAGCTTAATTCGATTTTCAGCTTAGTGAGAAAAAAAAATCGTGTCAGCGCATAACTAAATTTTATCTATTCTATTCTATTCTATTCTATTCTAACAAATCAGAGATGAAACTGGGTGCTAAACAACATGTACAGCAAATGTACACTCTATAACAGATCTGCAGTCACTTCCAAAGATTTTAATTCAATGACTAGTTCTGAGGTTAAGAATTCATCTGACGCTGACATTAAAGGCTATGAGCAAAGACATTCCTGCTGTGTTGCCGTGCCAAAGCATACGGTCACAGAGGGCCCGTCTTTCAATTGCATCAGGTGTAACGCTAATTGCATTGTTTAAATATTTAAACCAGCTTGAGGGACACAAAAGGAGAGGGATAGGGAGGGGCACGGGTTAAAAAAGAGCAAGAGCGGGAGAGGGGGTGGAAGAAGAGAACGAGATGACAGGAGAAGAAAGGGCAGAGGAATATGGATGTATTTGCGAAAGATAGAAAGGCTCTTGTTGTTTGTGGAACTCCAGGACAGGACATGAGCAAAACAAAGGGAAACAACAGTGGAGCATTATGGCTGTTTGAGCAAAGTAAGGCCTCCTTTGTCTGTGTCGGGGGGGAAATAAAAAGTGGAATGAGACAAACTGGATGTTCCTCTGCTTTTTTGTTTTTCTCCTTTCCCAGTAATCAACAGGGCGGCTCATTAGAGACTAACGAGAGGTCTGAAGAGCACACTTGGGAAGGCAGGGAGCTGCCAAGTTTATGAGAGAGGCCATGTACAAAAGCTGTCAGTAATGAGCTGAAACGGGTCCATGTGAGTCCCACTGGAGTGAATCCCACTCTGACAGGTTCGGTCGTGTAAACCAGTGGCTTTTGAGCACTTGTTTGTGCATCAAAACACCATAACACAATTTGCATAGAGAGATCAACATAATGGCAGTTTTACTGGTATTTATTCTCAGTTAAAGGAACAGTTCACTACCGTTTGGGGTGGATAAGATTTATCTAATGCTCACCAAGGCAAAACAAATTCCTCCAAATAAATACTGTAACAGCAGAATGTAAAAACAAACTGTAATTTGTTCCTTCGATGCAAAGATCCTTAAAAATCATTCTAATATGCTGATTTGATGCTCAAGAAACATTTCTTATTATTATCAATGTTGAAAACCATTCATATTTTTCTGGAAACAGCGATACATTCCCTCCCCCCCCCCCAGTATTCCTTAATGAACAGAAAGTTCAAAAGAAAAGGTTTTTATATTAAATATTTGAACTGAAATAGAAATCTCTTGTAACATTACACGTCTTTACTGTAGCTTTTGATCAATCTAATGCATCCTTGCTGAATAAAAGTATAAATTTCTTATATTACCGACCCTAAACTTTTGAACAGTGTACAATGACAGTTCTAGGAATAAATAATAACCAAATATTCATTTTATGATGAACAACACTTTAAGGACAACCTTTGTCTTGTTCAAAGACAGCACGCCCAAGTAAGATGCGTGCTGGACGTTAGCTAATGGCACTTGGCAATGATCCTGTTCTCAGTGGTTGGTCAGGTCAACAAAGTGTTAAAGTCATCTTGATGAAGTACTTTCCAGGTGTATAGTGTGTAGTTCCCATGCCTCCCATCTGTTTATGTGACATATCACTTCCTAAGCCAATGAGAGGCATTATCCATCACAAATGAGCCAGTTTTCTCTACATCAACACCATACTAAATAAATGTCTAACCCCATCTAGAATGAGATCACTTTGAATAAATGTTCTGATTTGTCCATTTAAGGCCTGCTAAACATATGTATTTAAAGGGATAGTCATTATTAACTCACCCTCATGTTGTTCAGAACCAGTACAACTTTATTTCTTTTGTGAATTTTTTCTTTTCTTTTTTAAATATAAATCAGTGGTGTCCAATGTTGTTTTAGACTCCATTGACACGCTGTTTGGACATACAGAAAGTCACACAGATTTGGAATGGCGAGAGTGAGTAAATGACTAAAAACGTCCCCCTTAAGATTGATACCTAATGCAAACCTAAAAGACATGTAAGAAGTACAAATATGACGAAAAGTGTGTTTCAAGTTCTCTCTGGTCCTGTTGATGAGGACTGGGAGCACTTTGGGGACAGCTGGTCTTTCGTTTATCAGGTCCATACCTCTTCACACACATTCTGTCTTTCTCTGTCCCACACTCCATTGATCTGAAGACCCTTCTCTTCACTCAACCTGCTGTGTACAGAGCCGGTCAGAGTGTCATATTAATGGCGGTCCTTCAGAACAGCTGCTGCCGAAGGCAAAGCAGATACATCCACATTAGCCTAGTGACTCTTGAGACAGTCCTTCCTTTCTTCCATAATGCAATTCACTCTCTTCTTACATTTATTTAACAGCCACACAAAGAGCAAAAAAATCAAAGAAAGAAAAAAGACTTTTTATGACCCGAAACAACATAAATTCTATTCGGATCAATTATATTGATTTGCTTCCATATATCCTGAAGCTCTTCCTTTGGGCAATTTAAAGTAAAAATCTCTCCTTCAGTTCCCATGTTCCTTGCTTTAACTCAGACCCAAATATCTTTAACACAAAAATGTAAAGATTTACATTCTAGGTGTGGTTACAACTTTATTTCTTTTGTGAATTTTTTCTTTTCTTTGAAGAGCAAAGAAACCAGCTTTTGACAAAAGGTCCATTGTCCACAATAGTGTAGCAATGTATGAAGCACAGCTCACAGAAGTCACTTTCAAACCAAGCGTTTATTGGTCAGTGAATTTACATGAGCAACCTGAACATTACCGAAATCTGCAAGGGGAACTTTTTCGAATTTGTGAATGTGCAGCTCTCTACTGAAATGAATTTCATACGCAACATTTTACTGAGTAAATGTGACCACACTTGAGATACACCTAAAACAGCTACAATCCAGCTTGATTCAGTTTCTTCATGAATAGAAAGTGTCTCATGAACAGGGTTGTGACATCATCAGTTATGCAAACCATTGAAGAGTTGAAGGGTCATACTGTAGGTTAAGCTCATCTCCCTTGTTCAACCACAGAGCAGATGTCAGGTAGGCCACAGCCTTGACACAAACACAATATCTCTAACAGCAGGGCACCTGGCGGTCTGAGTTTCGCCCAATAAGCCGCTAGCACAGTGGTTAGATGAAGCAGGAACATGGGCAGACTGTGATTCAATAAAGACCCTGAACAGGGCTATTAGAGATGTAAAATGTCAGTGTTTGGATCAGAATGTTCTAATCTAGGTGATGTAGGTTTCTCTAGATAGAGATAGAGAGATAGAGAGCGAATCACAGAGTGAGAGAAAAGGATAAGGAAGGACTAAGGAAGCAGCTGGTCAAGAAAATAAATGACCTCAATATAAATTGTGCTACATCTATATACATTATTATGAAACCGTTCCTAGATGCTGATCGGCTAATGCCGAATTCCTGTCAGAGTCGAAACTAAAAAAAAAACGGTGTGAACGGTGTTGTGTGACCGGCCCCTAAATAAATTCTCACACGATGCGAGCCAACCATATGCAGACATCCCTCCTCTCCCTTAAGGTTCGGGAGTCAACTGCATATTGATAGGGGCTCCCTGATGCCCGCAAATTATATACAATATCCCAGAAATCGAGCGAGCGAGACAGAAAAGGTGTTATTAAGATGCGTTTTCGGTGAACAGATCACAAGTGGTCTGATAAGACGCATTACCGCTAC